>NC_136508.1:33761905-33769405 GCF_053919585.1 Euprymna scolopes | reverse complement strand
CACACAAGGTTATATATATATATATATATATATATATATATATATATATATATATACGATGCATTCCTCATTTAGAACTCACTCCATTTTAGTCATTCAATCGCTCCTTTCTAGCCTCAAAATAAATCCCTACTTATATAACAACCATTCATAGCTCCCTACATTGTTTTGTTTTTTTATCCTTCTTTAATACTTTATCTATTTTCTTTCTATATTTTATTTTTAAGTACATTCCATCCTAATCTATCCTAAACTAGACATCGCATTTCCCTATATCTGTAACCTAGCCCTCTTCTCCTGTTCTGATGAGAAGCATCAGGCTTCGAAATGCCGAGATATAAAAAGCGTTTATAAATCCTTTTTTCTATTGATGCTTCTTCTTATTGAACTGATAAATAAATTCATATATAACTATATTTACTTCATCTTAAATTTCATTATATATATATATATATATATATATATATATATATATATATATATATATATATATATATATATATATATATAGATAGATAGATAGATAGATAGATAGATTCATGAATTTTACATAAAGATTCCCAAGTTCGATTAGAAAGTTTCCAAGTTAGTAAGATGATCTAAAGAAGGCTTGAAGTTATAACGATCGAAAGAACACTGTAAATATAACAAGCAAGATGAGAATAATTGTCCCAATTATATAAATTATCAATCCGTCTTTCAAAAATTCCAAAACATATCAGTTCAAATAGTTTTAAAATCATCTGTTATTATAAATCATGATTATATAAAAACAATTTTAAATTCTCTTAGTGAAGGAGATTACATATAGACAATCCAAAAATATGTTTTTTCAATGATTCAAGGGAGATAATCAGTAATCTCCCTTTATGTATTTAGAAAATGTATATATACTCACACAAACTTTATAATGAGGATATCCATACAAGAGGACAATGTACTGACACATTTTCAAATATATTTATTTAATGTTAAAGTTATAAAAAATATAGATGAATATATAAGAGTACCAACTTCCACGTACACATTATATATAAGGATACAAATTGTAACATATATATGAAATAAATATATACACACAGATAGTGCTGATAATGCAATACAGAACCTTTTATGAAAGCTGTAACAGAACTCTCAGCCTACATTTGACAACATACAATATATTCATATGTTCATCATTATTCGTTTATAATTAAGTGTCCTTTTAAAAATATTTACTTTTTAAAAATTAAAAAAAAAAACATACTCAATTAACAAATGATACATTATATATTTTATCTATCTCCAATCTGTACGCTAAGTAAAGCAGTTGACTATAGTCAAAGGCAATTTAAATGACATATACATATATATATATATATATATATATATATATATATATATATTAGACTACCCGTGACCCGTTGGGTCAGTATGCTATATTAGCTATGCAATTAATGTATGAGTGTGACACTTGTGACGTAAAGAAAATAGTTTTTGTGACATAACAGAAACATTTCTATGAAAGTATATTAAAAATGAAAAAAGAATATAGATAGATTTTTATGAGTCGTTCTGTTTATAATTGTTCATTTTTGAAAAAAAAAAAAAAAAAATTACAGCCATTGAATTATAAGTGGTTTGCCATACTTATTGGTAAATCTGCACTATTCAAATTTTGATATATCATTTAATTTAAACACAAAAAAAACAAAAAAAAAACAATTAGGATGCTGAAAACGTACACAGTAAAACAATACGTTGTCAACGGATCAAATTTGATTTATTTGTAAGGAAATTGTATACTTGTAATACAGAAGAGTTGCAAAACATCATCACCCTTCCCATATTAAATAATAATTTCGAAATAATAACATTAATATTTCAGTGTGCAGGTCAAAATCTACAAAAGAAGCGATTTGTGTTTATTTGTTTACATTGTTATTGGTTAATGTTTATGCGCGCATGCGCAACCAGATGTCGCAAACCGGAAAGTGGGTTACATCACTCGTTACAAGTTTATTTGAGTTCTATATATATATATTAAACACATATGCACATATATTGATTATTTATGCATTTACTTAATTATCATAGATAAAATAGTTAACCATAGGCACATGTTTCATCATATCTACAGCTCATCAGTATAGCTGATTATACCCAGATTCGATCCTGCAATTATAGAGCTTGTAGTCGCATGCATTACCACTATACTACAAAGCCTCAGCTGAAATGACATGCTAATTTATTGCCTTAAAGTTATGTCAAACTTTGTCTTTATTTTTCTAGCGATAATTGTATTTGCTATGTACATACATGTCCTTGTACATGCCCCTAAAATGTTGTAGGAGGGAGAATTCTTAAAACTCCCAGGAGGAGTAAACTATACCTAGTATAATTATCACTAGAAAAATAACAGAAATGGACAACTTTAAGGCAATAAACTAGTACATAGTTTCAGCTGAGGCTTTGTAGTGTATTAGTAATACACCCGACCACAGTTTTTATGGTTGCAGGATTGAACCTGGGTATGGTCAGCCGAACTGATGAGCTGAGCTGTAGATATATTAGGTATATAACAAAATACATGCCCTTACATAACTGTTTTTCTCTATTAATTTATATAATTATAAAACTCTGCAGACCTTGCTTACTTGCATCTTGTTTTCAATGATTGGGCGATACCATCTTTTAAAAAAAGGATAGATGAATTTATGGTACTCCTGCAGTATTTTACCCACCGATTTCACGATCTTAGCCGAGCGTTGATCGACATCCGTCGGAAAACGCCGGAACATGGCGAGCGGTACGATACTCTATCAGCCAATCAGGGCGCTTCAAACGAACGCGCAGCAGACGAATAATTTTCATTGAAATTACACACATAGCGTTTCATTTCAGTTATTTTATTGTTCAAAGTAAAAATACACAGCCTTTCATTTCAGCTATTTAATTTAGCGATAAAAAAAAAACAAAAAACCGGGAGCTGTTGGAAACATATTTATGCGAATTTATGTGGAGACAAAAATTTGGACACAACCCTTTTGTCTCCATAAAATAAATCAAATCGCGGAAGGCTACCCGGTTTGGGAAGGAGCTTCTTTCCACATCCTCTGAAAACCCTTTGCTCCCTACTTTGCCTCTCTACAGTCAGTAGAAAATCTTCCAGTCGGAACTAAAGATAAACAGTAATTGTTGCCCCCCCCCACAAACATTACTGAAAAAAAACAAACAAAAAAAAACATTGTTGTTACTGTTTAATAACGTTTTGTTAAAAACAAACAAAAAAAAACATTGAAGTGTTTATTACTGTTGCTTACCCCCCCCCCCAAAAAAAAGCTATCGGAAAACAAAATGAACCAAAAAAAAAAAAAAAAAAATATTCAACAAAATAAATTTATTCTACTTTAAAAAAAACTTACGGTAAGTGTTTGTGATTTATTTTATCCAAATTTTTTGTATTAATTTTATCCATTTTGTTGTGTGTGTAATATCTTTTCCTTGTAATGTTGTTGCTATTCACATACTTTTAGCGTTCTTGCACCGTAGCTCCGAATTCTCGGCTTTCGTCGGCGTTGACGCCGAAAGCGTTCGTCAACGCTCGGCTAAGATCGTGAAATCGGTGGGTAAAATACTGCAGGAGTACCGAATTTATATATATATATATATATATATATATATATATATATACATATATACAGGGTGGGCCAAAATAAGGGTCCTATTTTTAAAGTTATTCCAATTTAAAGATAGGACCCTTATTTTGGCCCACCTTGTATATATATATATATATATATATATATATATATATATATATATATATACACACACACATATATATATATATATATATATATATATATATATATATATATGCATATGGGTGTAGCTCAGAGGCTAAGTATGAGAGTAGACAGTGTTTTGGCTTTGATTCTAATTGATGGCACTAAAGTCATATATATATATATATATATATATATATATATATATATATATATATATAGATAGATAGATTTTAGTTTTGATCTCACTATTATATATTAGATTTAATATATTAATCGATAGAGAATAAAAATACATAATCTACACGAATTAAAATATCATATTTAAGTGTATCTTACTACCGGACAAATCCTTAATTTAAGAAGCTCAATGTGATTACAGAGCATATAACAAATAAATGACAAAAATCTATATTCCAAATTTCATGATATTGATCATCTTACAATCTATTTCTTTAATTCCGTTGACACAATTCTTGACAGTAAGTGTTTCATAGCACAACATCATCCATTTAATTATTATACCACTGAAAGAACCTATTTTACCTTTAACTCATCAGAAGAAGTAGTAACTATCAATTCACCAAAAGAAAAAAATGCATTTGGGCATAATACACAATGCGAAAATTGGAAGAGAAGTTGAAATTATCTTATTATTAGCTTATATTACGCCATTTTGAACTTTTTTGATTGATATAATAATAAATAATTCTTTGATTGATATAATAATTAAATGAATGATTTTGTGCTACGAAACAGTTACTGCCAAGAATTGTAAGTGTCAACGGAATTAAAGAAATAAATTGTAAGATGGTCAACATCATGAAATTTGGGATATAGACTTTTGCCATTTATGTATATGTATATATATATATATATATATATATATATATATATATATATATATATATATACTCTGAGAATACCCTGAATTATTTCCCCGAACAAAACTGTTTTGCACCACCTTCACATTCAATTACAAGGATTAAAATCAAGATATCGTGAGGCTAAAGCTTTATGTCTCTATTTTTTACTCCAATTTTGTTTAGAAATTTGGATTGTAGAAAATCTGTATAATCTAAGGTTTAAGCTGAATGGATCTTGAGAAGAAATTGAAATTCAGGGAATCTTGCTTAATTGGTGTCTCATGACTCTGAATAAAATTCAATGCAAATCTAATACATTTAATTTCAAATGGGAGATTATGTCCACATTATACGTCTCCTTCTAAAACTCTTTAAAATATCTCTCAAAATTGAAATTTGAGCAATATTTATTAATTGATACCTAATGTTTATTGTAAAAACAACAACAACGACAAATGGAAGGTGTCTGAATTTTCCTCCTTTTTACATCATTTGCAAAAAAAAAAAAAAAAATCAAACTAAATATAGGTCCACATTACGACCCTTTATACCTAGCAACTGATTTCAAAATTCATAATGATCGGTTAATTAGTTTAGAAGTAAATCCTGCACATAAACATATGCAAAAATATATACAAACCTAACTTGATATAAATATGCGTTATTTGGCTTACACTGACAAGTCGAGTTTTAGGATTTTGTGACCTTCTCTGAACCAATTTGCTATTTCTAAGAATAGTAAATTGACTCTAAGTAGAAAAGACTTGTCGATGTATATTTAATAATAATTATACTAATAAATAATTAAGTATCAAGCACTATTATACCGAGTATATTTGGAATTTATTATCAAATAACGATTCTTAACATTCCAACTATCTATGAGTGTAAATAATAAAGTAAAAATCAAGCAACATATTCTGTTTGAAAAACTAAACTAAAATAAAAAAAACTAAATATTTTGCAGATTTTGTTCATTATATATATATATATATATACATATATATAATTTCATGTACACACATAAAATGTTATGAGGAGATATATATTCTATGTATCAATTTTTATGATTTACAACAGTGCTGTATACGTGAGTAGATCTCTGTAGAAGGTAGGGCTAGGACTACGGCATATTCTTTTCATTGTTTTGACTCTCGAGTGTGTATCCATTCATATCTTATATGCTTTTATATAGAGTGATGTGGTTCTCGATTAATTAACTGTGTCAGATATATACCCGAGAGTCAAAATAATTATAAGAGTATTCTGTTGTCATAGCCCTAGTAGTAAGTTATGAAAATATATAGCGATCAAGCTACACAGAATTTCCTGTTCTTTTTTCTTTTAAGGGATCGTCATGGTAAAATGACGATTCTTTGTGTTTGTGTAGGGGGGGGGTTACAGAAGATTTTGTGCTGCTTAATTGCCATATATTTTTATAACTAACTAACTAACTAACCACACTGTGTGTGTACACGCGCGAGCGCACACATGCACACAAAGAAAATCAAATCCAAATGATATTTCGCATTATATTTTAAAATTATGGGTTTCCAAGTTTATTTCCCATTTGCTATAAGCTTTAATTTTCACAGGGGAGATAACTTTTACAGTCTTATAAGTAATCATCATTGAACAACTATTTCAACAGTTGATTCATAGTTGTTTCATTTTTAGTGTTGCTATGAAACGAAGAGAAACGTTATCTAAAAAAAACAAAAAAAAAAACACGGAGGGTGAGAGAATTCAGATGAAAGACGCTGAAGGTTGAGCTATTTAATTACGTGCAGCATTAACCAATAAAAAAAGATAATGAATTTAACATATTCTTGCCTTTCTTGCTAAATGCTTTCCTTTCCATGTTTTCTAACTCACATACGCACATGACACTACAGTCTACCTGTCAATTAGTATTCAGTTGACTTGATCAAGAGAAACGTACGAGCTGACAGCAGTTGATATTGGATTTATTAAGTTAAAAATCAATTTTACAAGTACTTGGCTCGTTTTTATTATCACGTTTGATCGCATAGTGTTGCCCAGGATTTGTTACATTAAAATTACTTTTGTAAATATTTCAGTGTTCTTTAAATATGCTTTGTTTTTAATCGACCCTGGTGTTTCTTTATTAAGAACAGAACAAGATGTAAGAAAAAAATGAAAGAAATGAATTAAATTTTTGTTAAAAGAATAAATTTAACTTTTTGTTAAGGTGGCTATTTAAGAATTTCTACATATAAAAATATTGCCAGACTGACAAAATACTTAAAAATATAACTTTTGCTAAAGAAATATGAGTTATTTTCCTTAACTGACTTTTTGTTAAGCTGCCTATTTTGGAATTTCTACATATTAGAAAAGTGTCATATCACAGTATGCATATATATTTTTTAATAAATTATAGCTAAGCCTATTATTCCATATCAAATAACATGGTACAGTAGAACCCTGGGGTACAACATTAATCTGTTCCGAGGTTGGGATTGTAAGGTGAAATCATTGTATGACAAGGCCTAAGCAAAATTTTATACAGTACATATAAAAAATTAGTAACAAAATATTGTACAGTATATAATATACATGTATATAATCAAATAACGTTATAAATAACACCGTAAAGCGGGGCAAATACCATAACTAGGGCCAGGAAAAACATCGTATTCCACATAATAACCTGAAAAAAAAAAAAAAGTGTCCTAGGGCTATCGTATCCCGGGGTTCTACTGTACAATATAACAAAAGTTTCTTTGATCAGAATCAAACTTTGAGTTAGGGTTAAGATTTAAAGATAGGGTATCAGCTAAAATGCTACTTTGGATCCAACTTCTAAAATCTGGTCAATATTATTTCATGTGTGTGTGTGTGTGTGT
>NC_136508.1:33716905-33749405 GCF_053919585.1 Euprymna scolopes | reverse complement strand
TAGGAAGGCTAAAGTACTAATGGTAATAGCAACAACGTAAGAGGATGATAAATAAATGATGTAAATAAAGAAGAAAAAAAAACTAAAGTAACAGTTGTTGCAACAGCTGCATTATAAGACAAAGTGAGCAAGAGATAAATAGTGTAAATAAATATAAAATGTTAAAGTTGTAGTTGTAGGAGCAGCAGGATAAGAGAAGGAGAGTCAGAGGATAAATAAACGACCTAAATAAAGAAACAAAAGTTATTCCGCAATTTTAAGTGTAGTGATGCATAATTTCCATAAACTACTTATAAATGGACTCATTTATCTTGACAATCGGTTCAGGGCAGTAAATATATTATTTGGATTGTTTGGACTGTTGTTCTATCTTGTGAGTTATTCCCACAACGTTTCGGTTGATGTAATCTCCGACCTTCTTCAGGTGTATCTTATCAAACCCAGAAAGGTTTCTGTTAAAAAAAAAAAAAAAAAAAGGAATTGGAATCGGGGCAAAACTAAGACCATACAGTGCACACTAGTAATGAAAACAGCTTACATCTTAAGGAAAACCCTCAAATGCAAAAACTAACCCACATTTTCAGTGAGTAATCTCTTATGATGGCCTCCTAGTGAGTAAAAAAAAAAATAATAATAGAAATTCAGTTATACATGCTTGCATGTGATTATACCAGTTTGTGCTAATACCATGCAAAAGTTTTGAGAAGGATTAAGAGGGATAAAAGACAGATGTAAGCTGTTTTCATTACTAGTGTGCACTGTATGGTCTTAGTTTTGCCCCGATTCCAATTTCTTTTTTTTTTTTTTTAACAGAAACCTTTCTGGGTTTGATAAGATACACCTGAAGAAGGTCGGAGATTACATTAACCGAAACATTGTGGGAATAACTCACAAGATAGAACTCATCGACCAGACCTCCACTAGAAAGATGTGGAAATTACTGAAACCTTGGGGATACTTATTGCCACTCGAATTCCAGAGAAAACCAATAGTAGTCACTAGCATGAAGTCAATGGTAAATGACTGTTGCGATGATACAAAATGATTTGCAATAGTTATCAAAAGATGCGGATAATGGTGGAAATTTGGGGAGACTTGTTGTCATTCAGACTACAGGGAACATCACTGGCTATTATCAGTAAGTAATTACTGATAATTACTTGCATGAAAACTCCTGAGTAAATAATAAGAATAAGGATATCATGTAAAGAAGCGTTATATTTAGTTATGCAAGAAGAATGTCTTAAAAGATATCACACACTTTATGCATTTTTGAATAAAATCCATTCGAACAGTGATTATGGTTGTGACCCAACAGGTCACGGGGTCGGGCAGTAACAAATAATGATAGCATATAATAATAATAATAATAATAATAATAATAATAATAATAATAATAACACTGATCTTTTATATAAAGAGAAGTTGTCTGTGTGTGTATTTTTAGCTAAAAGTAAAAAAACTACGAAACAAAAACCCACAACGTTGATATATTTTTGATCAGCATTGCCCTTGATTAATAATATCTTAAATTTAAAAAAAAATGCTTATTTTTTTTATTTTAAATTTGTGTAGATTTCGTCAGGTAGTGCGTTTTTTTTTTCCAGCTACTTTACTGCACTAAATGAGTACTTCTACATTTATTTTTTTTTTTTTCCAGCTACTTTACTGCACTAAATGAGTACTTCTACGTTTATGAACCTGTGATTGCCACAAAGTTACTCAGGTGTGCCCGGTAGATAACGAGAATAACCAGAAACGGCCAGGCAAGCCTTCTTACAAAAAACACAAATTGATACAACCCCTCCTCCCCATGTTAAGAATGGCAACGACCGCTGATATTCATAAAGTGATACATTGGAAAATAATGTCTTAATATCCAGAAAAATACCTGTTGACTGTTTCCGGCTATTCCAGTCATCAGCCGGGCATACCCAAGTAACTTTGTGGAAATTATGGATTCATGAATGCAGAAGCACCCTAAAGAGAAATAAGTGATTTTTTAATCAATGGGTTACTTCTCTTATGTTTACTCATTCCTCGAGGAACCTGAATTAAAATGTCTGTATTTATGTCCAGAGAGAGGAATGGACTCGGCAGAGGAGCAGGCGGATGAAAGAGATAACGAAAGTGAAAAGTAAAAATAAAATTTCAATAGAAATATGTAATAATTTTGCTCTGAGCAATGCCGGGTAGAACTGCGAGTAATAATATAGGAATACTGAATCATTGTAACTCATTCGTACTAACATGTAAAGAAACATTTTTTTTATTTATACAAGAAGAATGTTTTAAAAGATATGTCACAGTTTATGCATTTTCGAATGAAATCTAATTAGAACAGTAATAATGGTTGTGACCCAACGGGTCACGGGTTCGACTTGCAACGAATAACAAATAACAACAATAGCAAATAATAATTACACTGAATCATTGTAATTCGTTCGTGCTGTCTCATTTAATTACGTAGTTATTCGTTTTGCGTATTTGATTACTTTTTCTGTCTTAATTTCAGAAAAGAAAGAGAAAGATTTGAATTCGAAAACTAAAAGAGAATTTTTGAAAATTGATTTATTGTAATTAATAATTATATTTTTGACTCAGTAAAAGTATTTTCTGTTTTTTATTTTTATTTTTTTTTTCGAACTTAGCGAACAAAAGCCTCAATATGTGGTTCATACATTTAAATTTGTAATCAAACACAGAATTATCTTATATTATTTGAATTATTCAGATTACTGTCCTCATCTCGGATGTTATTCTTGAAACGTTCTGGCCAATGTAACCTCCAACCTTTTTTTTTCTTTTTCTTATTTGGGAGTTATCACTTATCAAGGCTCGAAGTCCACTCGAGGATAAAGGTTAATGAATGTAAGGTAATAGGGCAGTAATTGTTAATGATGTAATTTAGGTAGAATTTGATTTTTTATGGGGACGGCTCAACAAGAACTTGTTTACACTGGATTTGAAGGCTATCATGTTGTATTCAACTGGGAAGTAGGACAGCAGAACAGTGTTCCACAGGCGGACAGTTCTGTGAAAGAAGCTTTGTTCATAGAATCTGCATTTAGATGTAGGCACAGATAGAGAATAAGGAAAATCGTTTATAGTGGTTGTAGGTAGTGTTTTTTATGAAAGTTTTGTAAGTACGTCTTGCTAAACTCTGGGATCTGTACATAATCTCGAATGCAACTCTTTATTTAATCCATGGGAGTAGGATTATGCAAAATAATTTCTTTCTTTTTATTTAAATGAAGCATCACATATTTCATATGAATACTTAACATCTTGATTATAATATTATTGGGGAAAAAAACAACCTAAAAGATCGTACATAGCATTTATTAGGTAACTAGCAAGAATACCCAGTGATACCCTGGATCATGAAAGTCAAAACGATTCCAGTTCCGTTTAGCGTTACACATAAGACATTGGTATTTTGTTATCTTCTCCCTCTCAGTTCTGTTTAAGCCAGCATTATTAGGTACACTGACTTCAATTAGTGCTGCTACTCTCTCTCTCTCTCTCTCTCTCTCTCTCTCTCTCTTTTCCCATGTCACTACTCTAGTTGTAAAGATTGCATGTCGTTGTTATCAGGCTGATCATTCTGTTGCTGTGCAGTACTACATAAGAATACATTTTAAACAAATATAATTTATGGTCTGTAGAGGGATGAGGAACACACAAAAAATATCAAGCAGACATTCCAACCATTGAATTAAGGCAAACAAAAGTAATAAATGAAAATAAAATTTAAAAAAAAAACTTTTTTAAAAGCTATAACTGAAGCCATCACAGGTCACTAGTTTTAAAAGTTAAAATTAGATGAGACATGCCAAGGGATGAAGGTGGCTGAATGTATTGTTACTTTTTTAAACTATTTATTGGGGGGGGGCTTGGGTAGACATAAAGTATGCAGGTGCTGGGGTGAAGGAGGAGAAAAATAAAGTAAAAGCAAGAGGGAGTGTAGGTTTAAAAAAGGATATTTTTTAAGGATTTGACAAGTTTGCTTCTATATCCTGTACTAAACAAATGAAATCTTAAGAAATTTCTTATAGGGGAATTCTGACATTTGGCAGA
This sequence comes from Euprymna scolopes, assembly GCF_053919585.1. Lineage (NCBI taxonomy): Eukaryota > Metazoa > Mollusca > Cephalopoda > Sepiida > Sepiolidae > Euprymna > Euprymna scolopes. The sequence goes on along the minus strand of NC_136508.1, from coordinate 33,745,325 downwards.
AAAAATAAAATAAATTAAATTTAATATATATATATATATATATATATATATATATATATATATATATATATATCACAGATTAATATGGAGCAGGTTTCAGTTAGAAATTACTTGCGGGAAGAATATACCAGGACCAAAAGTGTCACTATCGAAAGTATACATATGAAAAGTTTGAATGCAAAAACGTGTGTGTCTATGTATAATTATTCTATTTAATTTAGGTAAACAAAATTACCATAAGTCACTACAATAAATTTACTGTTGCAGTCTTTAAAGATATCTTCAGCCGACAAGAGGCCTCTGGTCTTATTTAAGGCCAGTCATTTAATGAAAAAAAATACTGTAATAGTTAAAAAAAAAAAGTTCTTTTTTTTTCATTAAATGACTGGCCTCAAATAAGACTAGAGGTTTCTTGTTGCCTGACAATGTATTTAAAGACTGAAACAGTGAATTTATTTTAGCTTATGATAATTTTGTTTATGTAAATGGAATAAAATAATATCTTGCTCTTTTTAATCGAGCACTATCAAAAACCTTGCTGAAATTCAATGCCTTTTACTTTTGGATTTTTTTAAATCTGGAATAAATATATATATATATATATACTTCATATAGTCACCATTTATCAAGGGCCGGAGACAGAAATTAAATTCATTATTAATATAGTAAGAATTTGAATGCAAACGTGATTAAATCCAATTTCATGCAAACTGAGAAATTAGATTTTATAAAAATGAATATTTAAAATCTAAAATTCGACTGTAAAAAGCTTTTATCCATTAAAATCAAGAATATTTACTTAAACAAAATGATTTGGAATCGCTTAGGGCGATGAACTGTGACATTTTTCTAGCAGTAATTTTACAATTTTGAAAATGGCTTTTATCGCATTTTGCATTTAAACTCTTCATATGTTTTAAAATTAGGTTTTTAAGAAATAAAATGCATCTTTTTTTAACTTAAGATGTAAACTTATCTTAAAGTGTCTTTTAGCTCAAAGATACATGATACAAAGATACACAGTACAGAAGACCAATTTTGCATGGAGCTACTAACTAGTTATCATCTATATTTGAACCATAAAATGTTGCTTTTTTGTGTATAAAAACGTTTTTAAAATTGGTCCAAGGTTTGTGATACATTCTACGACTTTACTTAGAAACATTGATTTAATAAATAAAAATAATAACATTTTATTTTGAATTAGTTATAAATAGAAATCCTCCCACTCTCACTCATAACACCAGGAACAAATTTAATATCACCTACTATGGAACCATTAAACACAACCCATTTTTTTTTTTTAAATAATATTGTTTTATAACCCAAAATAAAGTAGAGAAAATATATTAAAAAATCTCTATATAAATTAGATATTCTCACATTTTATATGTTTGCATATACATGATTTATTCCAAAACTACTTAGCCGATCATTATAAATTTCGGAAGACAGGACAAGGCGTACGGTGTTCAAATGTGGACTATATTTAGTTGAATTTAATTTATGCAAAGGGATAAAAAAAAAGTGGATAGAAACTTTTCATGGAAATTCAAACACCTTCGATTTACAAAATTTTGGAACAATAAGTATTAGATACCAATTAAAAAATATTCCTTAAATTTCAGTTCTTTTGGAGTAGTTTAAAGGGCTCTTAAGAGGTTTTAAAGGGTTTTTAAAGGGCATAGTATACATACAATTTCTTACATGAAAATTGAAATAATTCATATTTGCATTAGATTTGATTCATATTCATTTGGCACAAATTAAGCAAAGTTCCATGAATTTCAATTTCTTCTGAAGCTTAAGCCTTTGATTTTGGTAGAATCCAAATCATATATTTGAGTTGGAAACCAAAATTCAGTTCAGATTCTAGACATATCTAGGTTTAGTTACATCATATCTTCATTTTAATCTTTTTATGAGAAATAGCAAAACTCTTTTGTTTGGGTATTGTTCTAGTAACTTATAAGCTGATATATAAGCTATTTTGAAACAGTTAAAAACCAAAATTGATTTTTGGTCCCTAAGTTGTAAATTTAAATCTTTATGTTATATATGCCTTCAAATTCGACACTGTATAATTAATTTTTAACAATTACATAACAATATAAATTAATCAACTGTGATTACTAAGATTAGTATAAAATGTTAAAACAGCTGTTCTCGGTAAATTTTCCTATGAAATGTTATGATTACTAATTAAAACTTTTGCATCAGTCATATAATGCAAATATTCAAAAAGAAATAACTTCTGATCGATTTTAATATTTAATTCTGATCGATATTTTATTTGGAATTTGTTATGAATAAAGAAACAGAGTAAAACTTTTACTCTCACACCCAGAACTCCTCTCAATGTCGCTCCTAACACCTAATTCAAGAACAAACAATTTTTCGATATTCATATATCATAGATAATATTTTAAAGGATTTAAAGTAGATTATTTAAAGAAACATTTTTAGATAATGACCTATTTTAGTCAGTTATGGAATATTATACCTAATAAAATAACAAAAATATAACTAATAAAAATAGGATTAGAATAATTACAGTCGAAAACAATTATATATGAATAGAATAATTTCCAAAGAAATAAATCTGAATCTAAACTGCTCTGCCATCACAACCAATTTTTCACGCAGTCTGATGTTTATTTTTTTAATGGAAATCGTCCCAGACAAAATATGAAGCCACTTGATGTAAAGAGTTTACAAGAATAAAAGGCAGGAAGGACCTATTGATCTTAATCTTGAAAAAAAGTCTATTGGTAGAAGGAAAACAATCAGTAGGAAGAGAATTCTACAGGCCTCCAGTTCTTGAAAAGAAGTTACTGGAATAGGAAACTGTATTACAATGAAATATCTACACAGCGAATTTAAGTTCACTAGACCAACAAATCAAACGAGCTGAAACAAAGGAGACAGGAAATAGATAGGATAATTATGGAGACCACACGTCATAATAGTATTTATAGAAAAGACTGACACTATTAACATTACTTCTGTGAAAGAAAAGTTTTAGAGGAGAAAAAGTTTCAGCATCTTATCAAGAAACTTTAAATTGGATGAAGATTCACCAGCCCAAATATGACAACAGTACTCTATACTCTTGTATTCTTAACATTCAATCAAAACTGAGTACATCGTATGGTCTATTGCAAGAAGTGAAGATTACAAAATGTAAAAATAATAAATAATAATAATAATAATAATAATAATAATAATAATAATAATAATAATAATATACTGTTATGGGCTATAGAAAAAGCTTAAATTATTCTTTCATCCTGGGAACTTGTTGAGTCTTTTTTTTTAAACTTTTGTTCACCGCAAATAAGAAATATTGTGACTGAGACGTAACGGGTTACTGTGATTAGAGTCGGATTTACAAATGGTACCCTAAGCATAAACATAATATTAAAAACTTAGACTTTTCTTAATTTACAATGAAACAAAAGTTTGTTAAAAAGGAAATGAAAAAAAAATATGAACCTAGTTTCTTCACTAAAATAATGTCTAACTGAAGCCTGTTTTCCATGAAATATGTAACATATAGACAATGTTGACCTTATCAACAAACCAATATGTAATGATGACGTCACAGCAACAAACATAACGAGGTCAAAACCATTGCCAAAATAAAGTAGAGCTGACCACAGCGAGCACACAACAGGACACAACATACGAGACAAACAAGAAGGGTCCGTAAAACAAGAAAAAAAAACAAAAAAAAAAAAACAGTCACGCCCCCCCAAAGTGTTACCAGTCGTTAAATGTCTGTTTTACATTTAATTTGTTGTATATTTGTTTATATATGTACTAGCTAAAGTATCCATGCTGGGTTTCTCAACCTTTCTTTAATTCTATAGTCAAGATTAGAAGTTAAGAACATCTTTACATATTTTTCATATATTTTACATTAAAAAAATATGCAGGTTAATGATAATAATCAATATCTTCTAAGAAAGAACTGAAACACAAGAACAACAACAAAAGAACAAATCCTTTGTGTGAAGCTTGTACTAACATGTAATCGAGAATTAAGATTAGATTTCATTCACATTATCTGACCTGATGGCCTACAGACAGAACCAGAATTGGACATGTCCTCTAACTACAAAACATCACGAGAAAACATAAGTCTTGCTTCATGCTCTGTATGTGTTTTCCTTTTATCCTTTAAAGTAATATTGTGTACATTCTTTTATTGTATGAAAAACAATGTATTCTACTTGTTTATTTTTATGTCTTACTTAGAATCTTTTCTATTTCGTAGCAGACAAACTATTAATAAATGAAAGTTCTTTGTTTTCCATGGCTTTTTAAGCCGTCTTTTATTTTCTACATGTGTATGTAGCTGATGTGCACTGAATTTTAGCAACACCTAACATTCTCTGAAAATTAATTTAAGTTCTCTACCCACATGTTGCTAATCTTAACAAAATAGAATATTAAATATTCTAAACTGTGGAATAATATCTTAATAATACGTATTAGGATGTATTTGAGTTGGAAACCAAAATTCACCACTGGATAACTAGAATTACACTATTTAGTCATAAGCATAAGGATATTTGAAAACAATATAACATTATACCGATTGAGGGCAAGATGAGGAGATGGTGGAACATGTGCTGAGGGCCAATAACGGCAACATTGCAATAGCATCTTTGCACTAGAAAATAACAGAAAGTGACCAGAGGGTAAACCGATGATGCACAAACATCCTTTATTTGGACGCCACCTGTGATTATGTCAGGTGGAGACAAAAACTCCTCATTGAAGACTCCACCTTAGCTCAGGATTAATACATAATAAAAAGATATATTTGAGTTATTTAACATTGTTGAGTAGTCGTAAAATATTTTAAATGTAGAAACATAATTCTCAATAAGAATTTAAATTTAATTTATCTCTATTCTACAATTGTCTAATGTTAAAAAATATCTTTCGAAACATGAAAACTGCTGACTGAATGCCCCTACATCACAAACTTAATTATTTGAAGATATACATTTCTAGTATGTAAAAATACAGTTTAGCATATTTTTCAAAGATTTCTAAATTTATTTTCTCAAAAAATTTCTTTAAGTTTATTTGAAATATTGTTTTTGAATATTTTTATGTTGTTGTTTAATAATTTTTGATAAACTCACATTTTTTGTCATAACTATTATATGAATGTAATATTTTATTATTTGTCATCATCATTATCATCTATCTGTTTTTTGTTTATTAGCATGCAGGTTGAGAAGCCTCATCCATATTCCATCCAGGTAACTGGTTAGCTGCAGACATGGCAGATCTCACTAACACTCCTCCCAAGAAACTCCATCATAAAGATCAACCACAGTGAGCTTTCAATGTTATGCAATTTCTCTGCAGCAGTTCTTTCCAAGGCAATTTAGGTTGGCCTCTCTCACACATACCGACGGCTTCCAAATTTCGAGCTGTCTTTATGGCACTACTTGAGCATTTTATGTGCCCATATTAAAGAAGATTATAGTAAGCTGGAGAGTTTTTAGGTAAGAGAGATAATCTCTAATACTAATCTAATAAAATCTGATGTTACTTTAATCAAATGATTGAATTAGATTCATAAAAAAGACTTTGTTCATTTTTTATTTATTTATTTTTTTTTTTAAAGTTTGAGTCTCTTGTTTCTAGATATGTGTCGTGTTTTAGAGAGTGCCAGGTAAAACTGTAACATCAATTGCTATGATGTTCAAGATATGACTGTTTGATTTTGATTCACAATCTTTAACTGCCATCTTCATAGGAATACATAAACGTGTCTTGCATGTGTATAGAACATGACGAAAACACACCATGATTAAAGAAAACACACCAAGCTACCTAGGTTTAACATATATAAATATATTTTCAGTTACTATGTGTGTGTGTGTGTGTATATATATATATATATATATATATATATATACACACACACACACGTGTGTATATATATATATATATATATATATATATATACACACACACACATGTGTGTATATATATATATATATATATACACACACACACATGTGTGTGTATATATATATATATATATATATATATACACACACACACACACACACACACTTCAAAATAAAATCATCCAACAATCAGGTGGTATGGAAACCTGTGATTATAAGATTTACAAAATATTACTGGTAGTAATATGCTATAAGTATTATTCCACCTAAATAAGAATTGCTCGATATACAAGATAGAGCAAATAAATCAAATTGTATCGATTCAATGAATTTAAAAATTTATGACGTGAAATGTTCGAGTTTCATATCAAAGATTTTTTATTATTCTATGTAAGACAAACAATACAATATAATATATTTTAACTCCTTATCCTATAGGGGCTCGATGACTACCATCTCTTCAGAGGAGAAAATATAATATTAGCAAATAGCTATAATGGTATACACCTTATTTGCTAAAGTCAGTGAGACATGGAAAATTATAATCTAAAATTATAATTAAAAATTATGATTTTCCGTCATGAAAATTTAGATACCTCCGATTTTATTTTACATTTTAATAATAGGTATTAGATATATTTAACAGTTATTGATACCTGTTAAAGATAGTAGTTTTATATGGCCTTGATTGTATCACATGGACTAAACAACTAGCCAATCGCATTGAAGTATTTCAAAATCGCATAATGTGTTTCCTTTCAGGGTTTAGCGTGATCAAAAAAAAAACAAACAACATATTCATCCTCTGTCAAAATACTTCCCTACCCACACTATTAAATAAAATCAAAAGTAAAACCCTTAAACTTTTTGGGTCATGTCAGACGATCAACCATTGGCCTGTTAAAGTGATGCTTTGAGAGTATGCTAGAAGGCAAAGAGGCAGTAGAAAAGCTGAAGAGAAGGTGGAGAGAAGATGTTTTTGATTGGACATCTCTCAACAGTTGGGCATCCATTAAACCAACGTGCCCTGGATCAGAAGAATTGGCGAAAAATAAGTCACGTGAGTTGACAATCCACATCAAGTGGAAGATGCGAGTCATGATAATTAGATTTCATTTAATAAATATTCCCCCAAAATTCAGGGTTTTTTTTTTTCAGTATTTCAAAGTGTTTTTAGGGGGGCATAATAAAGACACAAATTCTCATTTAAAAATTAAAATATTTCAGATTAAAGTTATTAGTTATTAGACAGGAATTAAATGAGATTTCCTGAAATTCGATTTCTTTTTTAAGTTCCTTTAAGCTTAAACCTTTAATTTTACACATTTTCTAGAAACAAAATCAAATGTTGGATTTGTTTAATCCTCTCCCACTGCAAGAACAGCACCTCAAAGGAGGGGCACTCTGACCTTTAAAAAGTGCCTGGACAACCATATCGGCATTCTACAGTGAGGGCGACTCAGGCGATTAGCAATAAACTAGCCCCTTCTCAAAGATAGAAGGCAAAGCCTAGGAGGAGAGACCTCCTAGAATTACACAGAACTAAACTCCCATCGCAAAAAATATTTAAGAGAACAGCTCAGCAAAAATTTGTTTACATTCGATTTGAAAATGATCATGTCGTAATCAGCTGGGAAGCAGCCCGTGCTATTGTGTTTCACAGACTAGTAGTCCTTGGTAAGAAACTTTGCTCAGTTTTAGGTGCACAGAGAAAGAAAGGAAAATTATTGACAGTGGTTGCAGCTGAACGAGTTTTTGTTATGAATGTTTTACAGAGAGAATCAGAGATTGGAGCTCGGTCGAGCATCTACCATGAAAATAAAAATAGAGTAGAGAAAAACTAACAACGCTTCTTTTGGTGAGAAAAGGGTAGCAGAGAAGAGGACATCCTCCACCAGTTTACAAAGCCAATCCTTTACTCTGTCACTGAAGAAAAAGGTTCTTAGACAGCACCTCCCTAGATGTGGCAAAAGTACTCCATCTAAGGATGTATTTGACTCTCATACAGTCGAGCAGCTACCATGAAAATAACGTTTTACTTATTGTTTTATTTATTGATTCGCACTTACAGGGCCGACCATAATCTTTGGGTAAAAAATAAAGAAAATATGTAAACTAGTAAATATATTTCCTTTGGCAAAAAAAAAAAATTATTTAAAATAAAGTAAAGAAAAATATTCTTACTTTCTCTGGTTTCAAATCCAGACTTTCAAGAGAATATTTTTGGTCCAGAACCTCATTTCCCTACTCAATCACAGATGAACCGCAAATATCCTGACCCCCTCAGAACCTGATATCAAAGCTGTAGTGCTAACACCAGTGCTTGCATTTGTCAGACCACTTCTCATATAACCTTGATGCTATTTATTGCTTTATAAGAAATCTGTCAGTTCTTCATTTGTGGCACCACTTCTTGGAGCCAAGTCTGAGGAAATGGTTGCAATCAAGTAGACGAAAGATCTTTGCACTGACACACTGGCCATTCATATATCACTGGCGGTGCTGTCTGGTTGTCTATTGATGTAGATTTCATAAATATGCCAAATGAAAGAAACGGTGGTAGTAGTAGTAGTAGTAGTAGTAGTAGTAGTAGTAGTAGTAGTAGTAGTAAAAAGAGGAGAAAGACGTTGTAGTTATATAAGAGAAGGAAGATGCTTGATGTATGATCTTGGGGGGATGACCCCTTTTGAGAAGTATATTCAGGTATGCGTGCTTGCAGTATGCATGCATCTCAGCATAATAGTACTTTACATCAGATCATAAATGTTCACAAAAGTGTGTGTGCATATATATATATATATATATATATATATATATATATATATATATATATATATATTAAATAAAAGATGAGGAATAAAAGTTATATATTACTTTATTATATTATCAGAACAATAACAAAAAAGAAAAGAGAAACCTCTTTATGCCATGGCATTTCGAAGCTAAATCAGAAGAGGAGAAGGGCCAGAATTACACAAAATATAAATATAGATAAAAACTTGCTTAATAACATTTAGATTGGAAATGAGAATGAATGAATAAGATAATTAAGATGAGTATAAAGTGTAAGAGTAAATACCTTTGGAAAATGAAAAATATTAAAAATATAAACAACATAATATAATTGTACACATATATATATATTCCAAACCTTTTTCAAATCAAGTTCCAAAGGTCATATGCCATGGAATATATATAATATATATATATATATATATATATATATATATATATATATATATATATATATATAAACTACTTCATTTACTCACATAAAATTAATATACGAAAGTATAAATTTATGCGTAAACTTTAAGTATTTACTTCAAAAGTGCTCAATACGTAGGTAGAGCTAGTTAGTAAGTTATAAAATATATATGGCGATTAAGTTACACTGAATATTCCGTGTTTCATCCACTCTAGGACTCTTCAGGCATAAGCCATTTTATAACTTTTTATTTTATAAGGCATTTTATAACTTACTATATATATATATATATATATATATATATATATATATATATATTCCATGGCATATGACCTTTGGAACTTGATTTGAAAAAGGTTTGGAATTGTTATAATCTCTCTTTATATATATATATATATATATATATATATATATATATATATATATATATATATATATATATAAAACTCTATCCTACAAAGTATTAAGCTGTTAATTTTTCCAAGGAATTGATTGGTCTTTAAAGCTACTTGGAATTTTCTATATGATCTAAATTTTGGGTTTATATGTCAGTTTATCTATATAATAAGCAATAAAATATAAGGCAATTAAGCTATACAGAAACTTCCACGTTTCATCCCTGTAAGGAATTGTTAGTCTAAAATGCATAGAATTCGTGTTACCTGTTGTATATATATATATATCCAAGTGGTGTTTAGTAGAGCTAGCTAGCCAATCAAATTCATCTGTATTCCATCCTATCCATTAGCCAATGACCGTGCTTCACTCAGGCAAAGATTTAGTTAACATCTACTTCCGGTTCTATTGTTTTTAAAAAGGTGTGACACACCTTTTTTTTGTGAATGTGTTGAATTAATAGTAGAGCTTATCTTAACATGTTTGTGCTTAGAGTACTTTTTAATAATAATAATAATAATTTTATTTTAATTTTCTTATGTATTTTTATATTACAGTAAATTTATTCTGCGTATACAGTTGCTTGCCATTTGACTTCTATAGCTTAATTTGAAGTGCAGAATTACAAATTTCTCATAAGGACATAATCTCTCTCTCATATATAAACTGGGGGAGCGCTACATATGATATTTTAATTTGTCCAGATTTCGTTATTATATAAAGAGTTGTGATTTCAAAAGAAAAAAAAAGTATTTGGGTGCTATCAGCTAGAATCGAAATCGAAAGCAAAACTGCGGCATTCAAAGCTGGTGACGTTACCACTGTACCAATATGATACGCATATGAACTGATTAAAAATAAACTAAGATAAATGTACAAAATGTATAACGATTTTTGAATTTTGACCCCTTAAAAACTATTTTAACCAGCTAAAGACCCATAAAAGAACAGTTCATAAAAAATCCAATCATTTGAGGCTCCTAGCGCCGCTCTGCGACTTTTAGTTTTGGGAGAGATAGAGTTTGAAAATATGGAGACAGATAGATAGACAGACATAGTAGCTTTTATATATATATATATATATATATATATATATATATATATATATAATTTTTTAAACATTTTTCTTATATTTTTATAGAGTATGGGACATTCTACTGGATACTAAACATACACCTGTTATTTCAGCGACTCAAATTGAGAAATCTTTTTACGATTATAACCGTGCCTTTAAGTACAATTGTTTATATCTTTCTTGCACTTGGTTCACTGGAGTTGATTTTGTATTTTTTTTTTTTTTTTTTTTTTTTTTTTTACAATAAAATCACAAGGTTCCTACTGTACATCCAGAAACAACAAAGGATACAACTTTTTTTATTTTAAAAATTAAAAAAAGAAGAAAATAATGGTAGTATATAGTTTAGGGCATGATTACACAAGATTCTCATTGCTTTGCTGTTTTGTGCAAGCTCATTATAACTTGTTTTGTTTTTCTCAGCAAAATATTTTTTCATTACAGAATTATGCCTCATTTTTAAGGTATTTGAAAGTAATCTTGATCCAGAAAATGTATTTTCTGAAAGAAATTTAAGTCGAACTCTATATTTTATTCTTCTTCAAAACATACTGTAACAATCCACCAAAAGAAATGATGATGACTTTTACAAGTAATTTAATGGAATGTGCTCTGATGAACTCATAGCACTTGTGCTCCCCTCGAGGTACATATCCCTGACTAAACTAATAAACAGCAAAATCCCACCTCTTCACTGTTGAGATCCCTAGATGCTGGAAAGCCTTCTATTCTAATAGTTTCTTCCTTCAGATTGCTAGACTTTGGAATCCCTTTCCTGTTTCCTTCTGGCCTGTCTATACTAACCCACAAAAGTTTAAATGTAATGTTAACAGAAATTTCGCTGCTCAATTCTCAACAGTTGCCTGCTAGATACCAAATGATAGTGCCTTTCATTCCAAGTGGCAATATGCCAGGTTTAGCGGTGCAGAAAGTTAAAGAAAATAATAATCATAATTTATATTAAGTTTAACATCTATTTCATATGATGCCATGAATTGAATGATCTTTAGAAATTGACTTCTAAACCAACCTATATCTCGCTACATCTTTATTCCCTTGTCTCTCAAATCTATCCTCATCACATCTTCCTATGTTTTCCTGATTCTTCTCTGGTCAACCGATCCTGCTACTTCAACTGTTCCACTATCTCAAACACTATTACCCATTCTTTCAATGTGACCAAACCAATGAAGTATCTTGTTCTGTATACATCTCCCTATACTGTCCAAAATCAAATATTAATTTTATCAGAAAAAAGCTATCAACAACAAAAATCAAGAAAATGACTGACTTTACTTTATGTACTAAATATTTAATTTCCACAGGCCCCTAAAATATTCAGTAGGTTCTTAGCATCTTGAACCAACTGTTATTTCGTTAACTATAACGTTAGACCGTTTTTATTTGAGAGTTCATGCTACAGAATATCTTCTAATTACTTGGCCATTTCATCCATTTTACCACTTCTGTTCACTCCAATGAACCAGAATATATGAATTCCACTACCGGGCATATGGATTGAACTCATGAGCTAATGGATCATATCCTCTAAGCAAGTATCCTGTTGGACAATTAGGCTGAATAATCTTGAAACCTAAAATCTAATTTCCTGTTCAAAAGCTCCCCCATTGTGTTCAACTTTGTGTACTGAAGGTATCTGAAGAAACAACATCATGTGGATGAATAAGCTAACAAGTTATCTACCCTTGGTGTGGACAGCACGATTAGATAAATATACACTCGAGAATTGTATTAGATGTTGCAGTTTAAAATTTGAGGGATATTATTAAATAGAGAGGAGGCAATAGTGTGGAAGTGGATACTAAGGTGGACTGTTGGCATAACATGTTCGAATCCGGTAATTTCCATAGCACTATTTTTAGTATGGATGTTAGCAATTTTGATTAGGTCCATCCTCTAAGTAGCTGATTCTAGCAAAACCTAGGGAAAGTAACGCCCACAACAGAATCAAGCCTGTCCAATGCAGTTTCATACAAATTTATTATTTTTTTTTAATGAATACATCATCAACAACATATCCGGTTTAACATCCGTTTTACATGCCAAGATACGTTGGATGACTTTTACACGTTGACTTCCAAACTTATCTTTAGTCAGGTTTCTTTAGAAGTCATTTCCTTAATTAGAATTACAGTAGTGTATAACTAAATCAAATAATAGATAAATAAGATATAAACAAATATTTTAGTTCTGTTTAATCAATCTTGGGATACTTATCCCAGACAAACTCAATAGTATGAATGAATTGAAATGCATTCTGGTGGAATTTAATTTTTTAATGAAATGATTACAACTATTGAATCTATTACTTTGGTGAACCAGAATATATGAATTCCATTACCTGGCATAAGAATCAAACATATGACTGTCATATAGATAAATGGATCGTATCCTCTTAGCAATAGATCTGTTGGACAATTTACCTGAGTAATCTGGAACTTAAAATCTAATTTCGTGATTAAAAATAAAAGTTACCATATTGTGTTCAGCTTTTCATACTGAAGGGAGACAAAGACATAAAATTATACTGATGAATAAGTTAACAAGTTATCTCCCCTTGGCATGGACAACCGAAATTTTTGGATGTATTAATATTTTCGACATGACAATTACGTAAGTACTGTTGCTTTTGCTTACAACATATTTAAAAAATCGCTCTATCGACTATCTTAATAAGCGCCATTGTTTTTTTTTATTCTGTCACCATTTTAAATATAATTTTTAGTATATGTTCAGATAACATTATTTTCTTGCAAGAAACTTGTTCAGAAATAACTTACAATTCAATTATGTTTTTAAAAGAAGCCTGTAATTTAGACATTTCTCAATTTATTCCAAGTTAAATCATGCTGTGTATCACAAGCCATTCTATAGCATTCCAGTGGTTAGATTATATTGCATGTTAATATATCTATGCACTTCAGTCTTTCTATCTGGTTTGGTACATGTCAATTTATTGAATCAGACTTGAGACTGAGGGCTGGCCTCATATAATGAATAAAGATCAAATAATGTTTTTAACAGCCGGTTTGAAAGGTTTCAGAGAAGCTGTTTCACATCCATTGATACAGTCAGTACGTGTCGGCATGAGAGAGTAATCAAATAAAAGGAATTCTCAATGGATAATGGTATCTCGCCATCTTATGCACCAATTATGTCTCTAATGTCTCCCAGAGTTCTCGTTACAGGAGCTGTACTCATATTTATTGAGTCTTCCGATAATAGCATTAAAAGAAGTTGTTTATATGTACGTTTTGCTATAAGCAAACTAGCGTTTCAAGTATTATTTGACTTAGTTTATTTTATTGTCCAGAATGATATTTCAGCAAATCTTCTTTGGTCTAGTATATCAATTATTCTACACTAAGTGTCATTCGGAACCTGGTGAAATCACCTCAGTATATTCAGATATTTCTGCTAAATCATATTAAAGTTATCTCACTTGAATTATATTGAGCAACATGCTATAAAATTACACTAGAGAGCATCCTATATCTTTTCAAAGCTACCATTCGCCCAACATAGTCTGAGTTTGAGCATTTGGCACTATTCGCTCACTGACAGGGTCGGTCTAAAATAGAGTCTCCAATCTAATAGGTCCCGCACTGTCCGTCAAGCTCCAACATCTGTCCCAACATCACTTCTTATGCCTGTTTTACAAGTACTTCAATGAAATGTGCTCTGATGAACACAGAGCACTTGTGCTCCCTTGATGTACATGCTCTCAACTAATCTGACAAGCAGCAAAATCCCACTCCTTTACTGTTGAGATCCACAGACACTATAAAACCTATTACTCTAATAGTTTCTTCCTTCAGACTGCTAGATTTTGGAATTCCCTCCGTTTCTTATTTCCTTAATTGTACTACCTTGTAGACGTTTCAATGTAATATAAACAGACATCTCACTGCCTAACATCCGTCAGTCCACTGTTAGACACAATCTCAAATACTAAACCCTTACATTTCAAGTGGCAATATGTCTTGTTTGGGGTGAAAATGACTGAAGAAAAAAACAGAATGTACTCTTCAATTTTAACGTACAAAAGAAAACAAAACCTCATAAATCAATTTTTCGGAATATATTAGAAGATATGCCTGGTAAATCTTATACCTTTTTTAAACGTCTGCATGTTTGCCAGTAAAGATCAATTTTTGTATATTAATAATATACAAACAAAAAGCAAAGCGTAAAATCGATCTTCGATTTCCCTTCAGCAGCCTCATCTCACTTTCCTTATTTTGTCTTTTAGTCCTCACATTCCATGAGTGATATTTAAGGAAGAGAATTGTTGTTGGAATCTATCCAGCTAACACTTATCGTTGGATAGGTTTTGACATTGAAGTACTATTTTTTAGCTTCTTATATTAAGTGACTTCATGCCTTGTCTGGAGCGATTTCCATAAAAAAAATCAGGATAAATTCTATATCAAAACACACTGTGCATATGTGCGATTTGAAAAGAAGACCTGTCATCTTTTCTAGCTGTGAGCTCGGGTTATGTTGAGGCTTATTTTCTTTCTGATTGTGGGCTTCGAGTTGAGTGCAGGTGTTTCCATCTAGCTCTACACCCTTACATGATGTTTTTTGCTTCCATAGGATTTGTATTTCGACTAGTATAATTTAAGAAACAGCAAAACAGAAATGAAAATAAAAAGAGTCCCGGGTAACACTGCGTATATACAATTAGTTAAGAACAAAGTTTCTTTCCTAAGTTTTATGTTAATAGTGATTAAGCTAGAATAAAGTGTGACATAGGCACATTGATAACCCAAATCAACGAAACAGAATCATTCGTAGGGTTGAATCAAGAATGGCTGACATGTAAGGTCAAGGCACAAACAGCGTAGGCAAAAAGGTTTTCTTTTTTTAATTGCATTTTCACCCCAAACTAGGCATAGTGTTATTTGAGAAGCAGAAACCCGGAAGAGAATTCCAAAGTCTAGCAGTCATAGGAAATAAATTATCAGATTAGAAGGCTTTCTTACATCTAGGAATTTCTACTATGCAGGGGTGGGATTTTGCTGCTTGTCAGGTTTGTTGAGGGTATTTATGTCAAGGAGGGACAAGGGCTTGCAGTTCGTCAGAGCACCTACCATTAAAATACTTGTAAAACATGCAGAGGGGTGCAATATTTTATCAATGGGACAGCGATTGAAGCCTAGCTGATAGTGCGGAACCTATTAGGTTGGCAACTCTTTTGAACCCTGTCTAAGAGGAAGAGAATAGTAGCAGATGCACCAGCCCAAATGTGTATGAGTCCAGATAACCAATTATGCCATGTTTTTCAAACTGAGAGAAAGATTTTCAAATCAGTCTATCTGTGCAAGCCATACACCATATACTGCCAATAATGTAGGTCTGCCAGGAGTTGCTTGTAGCAGAAGGCAAATAATCTCGAAAACTTTGATAATCTAAGTGTACAATGTTTACTCGATGTCTCTGTTGATGTGTCATTCATCTCAATTAGGAAGTTAACTAAAAACTAAATAATTAACTAAGAGAAGGCTAGTCTCTCTCCTCTGAGTGAATAATAAAAAACGATGCCATTATCAATTTTCCAAAAATTTCGGATTGTAATATGTATAATTTAAGAAATATCAAAACAAAAATGAAGATATAAAAGTTTGCAGGCAATGCTGGATTTGTACATGTAGTTAACAATATTTCATAAAGAGAATATCAATTTTTGAGAGGGGCTGGTGTCTTTAAATGTGAAATGGAATGCGGAATTGAATGGGAAATGAGAAATATTAAGATTTTATTATTCTTATTTTGAGCCAATTTTCAGCAAATTCAATCTTTCTAATGTAATTGTCTTAAACAAAGCTAACTCAGTGATTGATCTACACACCCGCATTACTTGGAAATATTAATGTCCTTAAATGGTATTTCTATTCAAGCAAGAACAAAACAGACAGTGTTTAAGTGGGCACATTTGCTATCAGTTCGAATTATTTGGCTTCATCTGACTACTGTTCTCATTGTGAGTGTCATTTTCTCAATATTCCAGTCGATGTAACCTCTGACCTTCTTCAGATATATCTTATCAAATTCAGGAATATTTCTGTCAAACTATATTTGGATGAAATTTCGAATGGAACCCTTTATTTACTTTACAGGGGTAGCATGCTCTTGTTGCATCAGCTATAACTGGATAAAGGTGCTTAGTAATTCACAATTGTATTTTTCAGTCGCCCACACTAAGAACTGAACTTTCAACCCTTAGGAAAATATCACTTTTATAATTGATTTTTCCAAGTACTCTAACCACTGCGCCATGGGTCCTCATGAACAGTAGTCCAATGAATCCAAAGCACTTGTGCCCCCACAACGTGAACACCCTCGACAGACCTGACAAGCTGCAAAATCCCATCCCCACACAGTAGAGATCCCTAGATGTAAAAGATCTTTCTACTCCAGTAGTTTCTTCCCCAAAACCGCTAGACTTTGGAATTCCATTCCAGGTCACTGCTTCCCCAACTGTACTGACATGCAGAAGTTCAAGTGCAACGTGAACCAACATCTTGCTGCCCAAATCCCTACATAGTACCCCAGTAGTTGTTTCCCCTGATAGTAGCCCCTACACCAAAGTGGCAATGTGCCTTGTTTGGGGTGAAAATGTAAAAAAAAAAAAAAATAATAATACACAAATAACCAATCCTCATCTAAAAAATCCAGAAGACTCATTTATGAACTCATAAGTATTGACTGCCAATTTTTGCCACAGATCAAGAAATAGCAAGACTAATAATTTTTGGATTATTTGGACTATTGTGCTCATCTTGGATATTATTCTCACAATGTTTTGGCTGATGTAACATTTGTTTTGCATGCCAGTATATATTTTAGAAATTGACATCATCTTCATCTCTTTTCCTTTCAAATTCATCATTCTCATTTTCTTCTCATGATTTCCTTGGCGTTCCCCATGTCAACTGGCCCTGCTACATCAATTCTTCTACATCAACTAACCTAAGAACGTTCACTCATTCTTCCAATGTAACTAAACCAACGAAGTATGTGAGATAAAGAGTTTTATTTGAAAATAATGTCTTCTTATGTACAAAAACGTTGAAGAATATCAGGTGAGAACGTAGAAGATGCAGTGTTAAGTTCAGAGAAATTGGGAAAGGGAGTGACTAGTTATGAAAAGAGAAGGAGAAGACAGAAAAAAAGTGGGAACAGAATAGGATGATATTTGAATAAGTGTATAGGAACGTGGGTGAAATAGGAGATGGGATTCTTTTTCAAAAACGCCTTTTTTTACCACAGATTAAAGTCTAGCATGAAGAAGCTGCTCCTCAAAAGGAGTTGCAACAGAAACATGTATGTACATATGTAGTCAATAATGTTTATATATATATATATATATATATATATATATATATATATATATATATATATATATATATAAGTACATAGGTTTAATAAAATATGCCCAGAAATACTTTAGTAAACGTTAAGAACATATTTATTATTTGGAAAGGAAACGCGCACACACACACACACACACACACATATAGAAAGAGAGAGAAAGAGAGAAGGGGGGGTGTTATAAACATCAGATTTAGTCTAGATAACAACTCAGTCTAATTGTAACATGTGGTCGAGCAGAAATACACTTACTGACGGCGATACATCTTGTCAAAAACGGCATAAGAATGACAAACACAAACTTAAAATCACAACTTTGCTACAAGATCAGTGACTCCACCATGACAAGAAAATTACAGGACTGTCTACAAAACAAAACCGTATTTTTTAAATTTATTTTGCATTTGTGAAGAATAAATTTATGATTAATGTAGTTTATTATCGACATATATATTATAAGAATGATATACATAACACTATCGGTTATCACAGTAAACTAAAAAATATTACTATCCACACTGATGAGTTGTGATATGAAGAAACAGCTGATTGTGGATAATCTATATATATATCTATAAAGCTGAGAATCTGTAGACACTTCTCAACCTATATACTCGACAAATTTTTGATCTACACACTTGAAATTTGGTATATAGAGTATTCAGACATTTGGAAAACTTTTTAATCGGTTTTCATCTGGAAAAAAGGGCTGATGAGGAGGTTAAAACTGAAAAGATTTGGTACTTAGGAGACATCAGATATTTATCTGTTTGTCTACTGTTTCAAAAGGTTTAAAAATACTTTTTTTTTATCGTGGCAAGCTGGTCTAATGGTTATCGTAATTGACTCACTGTCTTTAGGTTTTAGTTTCGATTTCAACTCGAGTATTTTTTTTTACTTACAAGAAGTGAACTGTTAAGAAAAAAAAAATGCACATGTCTCAGTTTCCTTTCTTTTTTTACTTCATTTTTTTTACAGGAATTTAACATTACGTTTAATACCGAGCAAAGCCAGGTATATATATATATATATATATATATATATATATATATATATACACTTGTGCCCGATATTATTCATACCCCCCCTTGAAAATTGAGTTTATTAGGTGTAACTTTGTAAGAATTTATTGTTTACGTCCATATTGATACATATTCTTAATAAACCTCTTCTGATCATTTTCGTCATTTTAAAATCTCGAGATACTTGTAATAAAAGAAATATACAGCTATTTATAAAATCTGCAATGTTCAAAAATAATCATACCCCCTTATTTTTTTCAGTATTAATCGAGTTTCTGACTGTTTGTTTCCTGTTTGATTCTTATTTTGAATGCTTTTATACAACCTTTGATTAATTTCATTTCGTTTTTTGCATTTTTCAGAAATTAAAATGATATCAACTGAAAACCAATAAAAGAATAAAAATTATTAGAATGGGGAAGAAAAAAGAGCTTAGTAATGATCTTAGGACTAAAATTGTGAATTCACATAAGGATGGTTTAGGTTACAAGTCAATTTCCAAGAAATTTGAGGTCCCTACAGCAACAGTACAGAGCATCATCAAAAAATTCCAGAGCCAGCACACAACAAACAACTTGATTGGTAGAGGAAGGAAAAGGAAACTGTCTGCTAGAGCCACCAGGAATATTGTAAGAAGTGTTAATGCAAATCCAATCACCACTACTAAGGACATTTTAGAAAATCTGGAGTCTTCTGGCATAAAAATATCAAGGCAAACATTGCAAAGGACTTTACATGAAAATGGTCTGAAAGGAAGAAGACCAAGAAGGACTCCATTGCACACCGGAAAACACCTTGCAGCACGTCTAAAGTTTGCTAGGACCCATGTGAATTCTCCAGAGTCCGTTTTCTCAAGTATTTTGTGGACTGACGAAACAAAAATTGAATTGTTTGGCCATATGGATGCTTCTTACGTTTGGAGGAAGAAAGGAGAAGCTTACAACCCAAAGAACACCATACCCACGGTGAAACATGGTGGTGGTAGCCTAATGTTTTGGGGCTCCTTTTCGGCTAGTGGTCCAGGTAGTTTGGTCAAGATAGACAGAACCATGAAGAAGGAGCAATATTTGGAGATACTCCAGAAAAACATTAGACAGGATGCGGAGAAGCTCCATTTAGGACTAAACTGGGTCCTTCAACAGGATAATGATCCAAAACATACTGCCAAAATAGTCAGGAAATGGTTTGAGGATAATCAAATTAATGTTTTGGAATGGCCTAGCCAGAGTCCCGACCTGAACCCTATCGAAAACCTCTGGCACATATTGAAAACTGAGGTTAAAAAGCGGAAACCTAGAAATTTGAGGGATTTGGAGAACTACTGCATTGAAGAATGGTCAAAAATCAGTGTTAATGCTTGTAAAAACCTTGTTGATAAATATCCAAAACGGTTACAGGCAGTTATTAAGAATAAAGGGCATGCTATTGACTATTAGTAAGAGAGGTATGAATAATTTTGAACTAGTGCCATTATTGTTTTTCTTTGTATAATGTTTCAAACTTGCATAATTTTTTTTATTTGTTGAGTTTAAATTAAATGCTTATGCTTGATTTATTGTTTGAAATCCCTTTAATATTGTCTACCTTCTGGTTTGAGCAATATTCTTATAGAAATCTCAAAGATCCGAGGGGTATGAATAATATCGGGCACAAGTGTATATATATATATATATATATATATATATATATATATAACGATTTTAATGTGTGATGTAATGAATATGAGTACATCCGAGATTTTCTCCTTACAAAAATATGATTGGCTGGTTGTAATAATTAACCATTGGTAGAGCCACCTGAAAAAAAACGCTGAAAGGTACACCACAAGCCTCATGCTAAATAATACCAGCTCTGACTATGAACACTCATTCAGTAAAGCAATGTACCAGATTATTATTTAAGAATATTCCAAAGACAACTCAACTATTTCAAACGAATTTCAAACGAGGACATATAAGTATGATTCTCATGGTTTTATTTATGACCGTTTCTTCTTAGATAAAATGTACAAAGAAATTATTTGTTATACATTTAACGCATTTAAGATTTATCAGAATAAATCTAGAGCACATCTCAAAGAATAATGTTAAAAGGCTATCTGGCAAATATACCCGGTAAACGAAGTGCAAGAGAAATACAAACAATTTCACTTAAAGGGACTGTTAGAATCTTAAAACAATAATTTCTCGGTTGGAATGTCTGTGATAGGTGAATATCCAGTAGGATGCCTCATTAATAGATAAAACGAAACAAAACTATATTTATATATACACACACAACGATGATATAGTTATCCTCATATCCCATTTCTTACATCAAAATATAAAAAAAAATGTTGAAATTCATATGAAAAACTGTCGAGTTATACTGTATGAAAGATTATTTGGCTAAGAATTCTTGCGGCACAAATGGGAATATGCTTCCACTAGAGACAAAAATAGACATGTTTTGTCAGGCCATGGGTAAAAATAAAATCGTAAGAAAATGAAGAAATAATATTCCCAAAACTAAGGACATCGCAGTTGGAACCGAAAAAATTAGAAAGTATGCAGGTAAAAAGTAATTATGGTTGTTATATCATCTAGTCTTACTAGAAACAACAAAACTCATTAGGAAACAAGAAAGGATCGGAACTAAAGTATGTACAGAAATTGTGTATAATATTTAATGAAACACACACATTTTTTTTACTCACGTTCATCTCTAACAAGGCATATCGCCATTTAAATGTAAGCAGTTACTATTTGCAACCATGCCTATGAAATATTAACAAGATGTTGGTTTACGTTACATTTACATTTCTGCATATCAGTAAAACCAGGGAAGCAGGCAGCAGAAAGGGAATACCAAAGTTTAGCTGTTTGAGGGAAGAAACTATTAGAATAGGAAGTTTTCTGGCATTTAGAGATCTCAAAAGTGAAAGGGTGAGATTTTGTTGCTGTATATAGTAAGTGATAGTAATATAAATAGCTCTATTAATTGTTGAGCACTATTATATAAATCCAGTGAATATTTTGTGGATTTTAATCCCATGAATGCATTAATCTGTATATTTCATTGAATATTATAGACAACTAGCATTTCAGGCCGGCGTTGTCCGGGTGTTTGGAGGTGTATGCTGAGCAAAAAAACAAAAACAAAAAAAAAACAAGCAAAAACGGTCAATTTTTTTAAACTTTGACCCCTATTACGACCCCTTAACATTTATTGTTTTGGGTTCAAATCGAGTTATTAAGTTATATCCATGTCCAAGGAACCTATATCTAAAATTTCAAGTATTTATACCCAAAATTGTGGGAGGAGTTTGATAGAGTTTTTAAAGGTAAAATCGTTGAACTTTGTACCCCTTAACAGCCAAATTTCTGGCCGAAAACCGATCACATCGATTTTCCCAAATCTCAGTACCCCGTATATCAAATTTCGAGTCTGTAGACTAAAAATTGACAAAGTTATTGCATAGGGAAATATACACAGACACACAGACAGACAGACAGACAGACAGACGCACAGACACACAGACACTTTCACTTTTCTAGATAAACTAGCATAGGTGCCCGCCGTTGCCCGGGTATTTGGAGATGTATGTTGAAAAAAAAAAGTGGTCAATTTTTTTAACTTTGACCCTTATTATGACCCCTTAACATTTATTGTTTTCGGCTCAAATTAAGTTATTTAGATCTATGTCCAATGAACCTATATCTAAATTTCAAATGTTTAGACCGAAAATTGTCGGAGGAGATTGGTAGAGTTCTCAAAGGTCAAATTGTTGAACTTAGACCCATTAATCGCAAAATTTCTGGCCAAAAACCGATCACATCGATTTTCCCAAACCTCAGTACTTGTATATCAAATTTCGAGTCTGTAGACTTAAAATCGACAGAGTTATTGCGTAGAGAAATGTACACACACAGGCACACAGATACACACAGAGACAGAAAGACACTTTCACTTTTATAGATATATAGATTTCTGTCTACATACTTTAGGGATCCATCTTCAGGTCCATACTCTACATTTTTAGATTATTTAAGATGCATCAAAAGATGTCTACTTTTGGTATCTCATAAAGTGTAATTGTTGTTATATTCATTGTGAATGAGTCATATGACCAGATGGTCACATTCAATGCTGCCAAGACCAAGTTTCTTTCCTTCAATAATTACAAGAAACCTTCACTACCACCAATGGCAATGGCCAAGAACACATTATCCGAAAGTACTTCCTTTAAACTCTTCGGCCTAACGTTTACAGGGAACATGAACTGGAATAGATACATTGAGAGCATTGCCAAGACTGCTGAGAATAAGGTGGACTCTCTCTACCGTGTTAGAAAGCTACTTACACCTGAAAGTATCCTTTACCTCTAAAAGGCCACCATTCGCCCATGCATGGAGCACTGTTGTCACATTTGGGCTGGTGCATCTGCTACTTGTCTCTCACTCCTTGACAGGGTTCAAAAGAGAGTCGCCAACCTGAACTGTCAGCCTCTGTCCTGTTAACGAAATGTTGCATCCCTCTGCCTGTTCTACAAGTACTTTAATGGTGAATGCTCTGACGAACTACAAGCACTTGTACCCCCTCGACATGAATACCCCCGACAAACAGCTAAATCCCTCCCCTTCACAGTAGAGATCCTTAGGTGTAAGAAAGCCTTCTACTACAATAGTTTCTTCCCAGAACTGCTAGACTTTGGAACTTCCTTCCAGGATTCTGCTTTCCCAACTGTACTGGCATGCAGAAGTTTAAGTGTAATGTGAATAGACATCTTGCTACTCATCTTCCTTCATAATTCCCCTGCAACTTATGTCCCCGATAGTATCCCCCTACTTCAAAGTGACACTGTGCCTTGTTTGGGATGAAAATTGAATAAAAAAAAATTGCTATGTTTCATTTCAAATGTAATCGATATTAGATTCATTGAGTGTAATTTAGTAAAGGGTTCACTTTCATCCCTACTATTCCATAAACAATTTCCATTGAATTAAATGAGGTTACATAACCAAGGCTGTAAGTTTGAATGGAAAGGTTTAAGTGATATCTAGGGTCAGAGGTGATCCCAGAAATGGAAGTTGGCAACAACATATGCCTTCCAGGCAGAGATAATTCTGCCTCTTCCTAGCTACACTTTAAGTAAAGAGGACACATAAAAGGTGCTGTTCCTGATGGCGGGTTGAGTGTGTCCAATGTAGCTAGGTGTAACGAGACAAGCTATCTGTCTATCTTTCACTCTATCCGTCCGATGATCGCCCTCCCTCATTCCTCTTTTTATATTTATTTGTATGTACATGCAAGTAAAAACAGTTTCTCTCGTTTTCTCTGTGACTATTCTTTTCTGGTTAATAAGCTTTAAAAACTAAACACTGGCATCTGAGTGATTGTATAAATGGTTCATAAATGGCACGGACAACCGAAACGGGTGCAATTAGTCCAGCACTTCTTTATGTTTTTTCAAAATTGAGTTAGATAAATATTAGCCATAGAATGATCAAAAAGCAAAAAAAAAAAAAAAAAAAAAATAGGCCGGTTATAAAGTAGCAAGTGGTGTTGGATTCAACACGTCAAAATTTTAACTAGGAGCAAACTCTAATATCTATGATACTACACTTCATTTTTTTCTGTTCTCGGTCAGTTAAAGAGAAATCCATCTAGACTGAGGCAAATTTTGTTTTATTTTTGTTCCAATCCAGGGTTTTCTTATTTGGGGATCTGGATTGTCAACACATTAAACACTGGTCTTGTATTTAACTTGCCTTCGTGAGAAAGTAAGTACATAGTAAAGTATATATGTCCCTTTTTACTAAGAGAAAATATTTTCCCGGTCTTCTATGAGAAGACAATTTATACGGATTTAACTATCGTTGAAAATCAACAAAAAATCAACATAACTTTAAAAGCGATAAAAATAGTACATAATTTCAACTGAAGCATTGTAGTATAACAGTATTTGCACCCGATCATAGTCCCTATGGTTTGAGGTTCGAGACCAGATACAATCAACCATGCTGATGAGCCATGGATATGGTGAAACACGTGTCTGTAGAAAACTACACACACAGAAAGAGAATAGTCAAGAAATACATGGGAAGATAATAATCGGTAGCGGAGTAGGCAGCACATCAGTCTCATATCCATATAACACTAAAGTTCATTTAAAAATACTTGGAATCAACTTTATGGAAGCTAAAAAGAGCTCAGAATTATGTAAAATAGACAATTGTTATTGATAACCTATACTCCTCTGGGAATAAAGGGCTTAAATGAAAATGTATACTTGTCAAAATAAATTCGCCTCTTGCATTAAGACGAGTAGGTATGCGTGAATATAATATTAAAAACGGTATTTTTTTAGCTTAGAGTAGTGTAAAATTCCCTTTTAAAAGTTAAATAGTAAAATTAAAACTATGTGTCAGGAAACTGCGTAATAGACAGGAAATTGCTATAGCAATGTAGTGAGTAACCTGAGAAAACCTTTCTCTTTTATCCTGAACCAAAATAGAGAGATGAGGGAGGGGTCATATTTAATATAGTGGCTTCCATTCTCTTATAGGAGATGGGTTGGAAGGTGAGAGTGGTTAAGTGGTTATGACACAAATTGACGACCTAGGTGTTCCAAATTTGAATCTCAGTTTATTCCACAAAATCACTTTCACTTAATATGTTGGCACTTAGTATGTCTTTATGTGGTCTCTCCCATAAAAAACGTCAACAATAGAACACCTGATTCATATAATATGATAACATGATAAGAGATGGGTTAGGGATATTACCTATGTATATTGGAGAAAAACAAAATAAAACCTCCCAAAACATCATTAAATTCTAATGGTTTTGTACTATCATTTTTGATATCTTTTACAATCACTGTTATTAAAGAGTCAACTGCAACAAGACGAAAAAAATGCAAAAAACAGAAACCTCACAATCCACTGCGCAACAAATTATGACTTATCAACAAAGGAAGAACTCAGCTGTGAACTACACAACTCTTACGAGAGATATTTTGTTACTGCTTTGAATTAAAGAATTTGACCACCATGGTGCTACACTAATAGTTTTTCGATGTTTTATTTATGTGTTTAGATGAACGGTTTTCTAGTATTTGGAAAAATTTTTAATAAATATAAATCGTCTGTTTAATTCAGTAAATGTATTATGGTAATGATGTAGCTATAGTTTAATGAAATCTGAAGGTTATGGTATCTATATTGCAAATATGGACATAGGAAACATGAGCTGGAACAATTACATCGAGAGCATTGCCAGGGCCGCTGCGAGGAAGGTGGGCTCTCTCTACCATGCTAGAAAACTTCTAACACCCGAAAGTATCCTGTACCTCTACAAGGCCACTATTCGCCCATGTATGGAGTATTGCTGTCATATTTTGGCTGGTGCATCGGCTACTAGTCTCTCGCTCCTTGACAGGGTTCAAAAGAGAGTCGCAAATCTGATAGGCCCTAAACTGGCATCTAAGCTTCAGCCTCTGTCCCATCGTCGAAACGTTGCATCCCTCTGCCTGTTCTACAAGTATTATAATGGTGAATGCTCTGATAAACTGCAAGCACTTGTGCCCCCACGACGTAAACACCCTCGACAGACCTGACAAGCTGCAAAATCCCACCCCCACACTGTAGAGATCCCTAGATGTAAAAGATCTTTCTACTCCAGTAGTTTCTTCCCCAGAACTGCTAGACTTTGGAATTCCATTCCAGGTCACTGCTTCCCCAACTGTACTGACATGCATAAGTTCAAGTGCAACGTGAACCAACATCTCGCTGCCCAAATCCCTACATAGTACCCCAGTAGATGTTTCCTCTGATTTAGTAGCCCCCTACACCAAAGTGGCAATGTGCCTTGTTTGGGGTGAAAATGTAATAAAAAAAAATAAATAAAAAAAATAAAAAATTAGAAAAAGCAGTGCTGTAGAAATAATTGTACATTTTAATAAACGTCTGACGGTGATCTGAGGTAAGTGGGAGGACTTAATGGATAGAGAATGACAGTGTTTTCTACCATTTCTGTGGAAATACCTATTTGAGAATAATTTTTAAACGGGGATAAAATATTTGCATAATTTTGTGAAACATGCTTTAAGATGTGCTATAAGTGATGATAGTGAAAGATTTGTTTCAGAAATGTTTGATTAAATTCCTATGGAAAATCTAGTGGCAAGGGAAAAATCGAGATTATTTTGTAAGATCATTATTATTATTATATAGAAGTATAATTGTTATTTATTATTCTCATGTAGATAAACGTAAAGAGATTATTTTACCATTTAGCTTACATACATGTTTGTGACATACACAGACACACATATGTAAATTAGGTTATGACAAATAAAGAAAGTCACTCTTTCTCAAAATACTTACAGAAACATCAGGAAACAATAATCAGTGGTTAAATCAATATAGAGATGGAGCGAACGGAAAAAATGCATATATAGCTTAGAGAAGAATAGCTGATTTAGTTAGTTAATTATGAATTACAACTAATTAAAACAAGATTTTTTAAGATAATTCAATCCCAGGTCTAAGATATATTTTAGCATGTATTATAGAAAAAAAATCTTTGTAAAACTGTCGACAATTTATGCAAACTTTATATTATAAACGTTACTATTGGTTCAAACTCTTTGCCTCCAAAAAGTATCAGAAAGAGATAATTTCTGTCAAAAACTGTACATTTTATACTGGAGAAGGAGGGGGAAGGGATATTTTTTTCACCACAAACAAGGGATGTTACCACTTGGAATGTAGGCTATTATTGGGGTCGTGTCTAACAAAAAACTGCGGGGAGTTGAGCAGCGAAAAGTCTGTTTACATTACATTGGATTTACATCTAATGAGACAGTGCATTTTAAAAGCTACAGGGAATTTTTTAAACTGAAATAAAAATCTAATTATATGTTTGAAATTTTTTGAGATAAGATTTGATAATTTGTATTTTTTTTAGTTTATTCAGACTACTGTTCTCATCTTGGATGTTATTCTCACACCATTTCGGTCAATGTGACCTTCAGCCTTCTTCAGGTGCATCATGTCAAAGTCGAGAATTTTTTTCTGAAAAAGATCTGTGACATTGTGGTGATTTAATCATGAAGTGATTCCTACGATTCAATCATCACAACATAACGGATATAAGGGCTAAGTAATAATCAGTTCAGACAATCTTCTGGAGATTGATGGTTCAATCCCTAGTGCAGGTGACACTAAGAATACAATTACAAATTTCTTACCGCTTTTATTTGGTCATAGACGGAACAAGAGTAAGCTACGTCCATAGATTAAATAAGGGGTTTAATTCAAAATTCTGTACAGCTTTCCAAGTTCAATAAGATGCACTTGAAGAAGGTCGGAGTTTAAATCGGCTGAAACGTTGTGAG
>NC_136508.1:33616905-33709405 GCF_053919585.1 Euprymna scolopes | reverse complement strand
GAGAACATTTAAATTATTTTGAAAAGAGAATCCAATGAAGAAATCTATGTCATTAAAATGATCAGTTTTGCATTTGAATCGATAAAACGTCTTATAAAATGATGCATTTTTTTTATTAAATTTAATTATTTTGTCAAAAAACAATGAGTATAATGGTTTCAGGCAATTATAAATTGTTTTGAAATAGTGTCGAGCAGGATATTTAGAATGTCCCTAAAGTGAATATTAACCGACAAACTGGAATTGATGAAAAATATAAAATTTTAACCCTTACTGAAATTGATTTGATTTAACATATCAATTTCTATAACAGCTAGCCAAACAAACACTCTCCTTTTATATATATATATATATATATATATATATATATATATATATATATATATATATATATTTCGAATCTCGCTAGATTCAGCCACTCTGATGAGTTGTGGACGACGAAACACGTGTCAGTGGATAATTATATTTTAAAAATAATATATATGCCGCTCCCCATTAAAAGGGGGTACCAGATTGGCCAATGGGAAAATTATTCCCAACAAGCATTTAGGTAAAAATGCACTTTCGTATAAATACTTGAATTCATTCAAGAAAGTATCGCTAACAAAAACAAATAAAAACATATATATATATATATATATATATATATATATATATATATATATATATAGTCAAGCAAATATTATTAAATGCAACGGAGAAATTTTGCTTTATGATTCTTTTTTTTTTTTTTTTTTTAATTTTTCGATTTCCCGTATAATCTTTTTGTATAAAAATCAAAAATATTAATAAAAGTTCCATAGTTGTTGCTGTCATGAGCGCTTTCGATTCGTCCACGAATTATCATCAGGTGTTGAAATAAAAAGTCCGAAGGAGCGAAAATGAGAAGTAAAAGTGAAAACTAAAATATACAGTAAACGGCGATAAGTATATATATATTATATAATATAGTCTCAAATATCAAGGTTTCGCAGTTGGTCATTTATTACTTTTCAAAAGGTATTCATTACAATACTGTTTTGTATTGCGATTTACAAATCTGCAAGAATATATTATTGCTGCATATTTAGTCACGTATTAATCACGTTCACCTTAAAATACTGGTAAAAACACCATTTTGGACAACTTACATAGTTCATGTAACTGATATGCTCTGCCGTTACTTCTCGTCATATATATATATATATATATATATATATAAAGCTGAATGTCTGTGTGTGTGGTCACGAATAGGCTCCTATATGGTTGACTATTTAAAAAAACTGATTACATATAATGATAGAAGATATATCGAGACATAGGAATGGGTATGTTTGATCTGGCAGAACGGTGGTTCATTAAAATTGTGGGGTCTGCGTTCGCGCCTGGTCCACAAAGTATGGAAATAAAAAATAAAAAAAAAGTTTACAAGTGTTTTTGATATAGATGTACATAAGAATACTTTGATAAGTATGTTTTAACTTAAATAGGGATGGTATAATAAAATTGTGGGGTCTGCGTTCGCGCTTGGCCTCCATAGAATGGAAATAGGCACAAACTTTAATAAAGACTTTTCATATCTATCTGTGTAAGTATACTTTGGTAATTATGTTTCAGTTTGAAGAAATATGGTATAATAAAATTATGGAGTGTTCGTTCGCACCTGACCTCTATAGAATGGAAATATGTCACAAAGTTTAACAAGTTTTTCTTTTTTATATAGATCCACAGAATATTGTTATAAGTGTTTCAGTGTGAACAGGTATGGTATAATAAATTATGGGGTTTATCTATTTTATTTTTGCTTTCATCATATTTTGCTTTGGTTTTGATACTCCCAAATTCGGAGCTATCTCTTTACAACCCTTCCTTTTCATAACCTATAATACTTTCATAAATCAACGTCCATTTTCTTTAGGCTGTTCATGAACCCAGTCAACGATGGGTACTTTTGCTAGTATATATATATATATACTCGACTATGGATGAAAAAGAACATAAGTCAATTTGTAGGAGCTCTTCAATAAAAGAGTCTCAGAATTACACAGCACATTGCCGATGGAGCACCAATCATAGACAAGAATATATTGGTTGGTAATCTCCACTGAACATCAGAAGATGAATAAACATATACATGATAACAAATAGATCATGATATATATTTGTATGAATCATAGTGAAATGTACACATAACAACAGAACTAAAAAGAGATAATCACAAAAAATATATCTTATCATGAAAGTAAAAGGTGTTTCTTTACTAAATATCTCATTTCAAGGAAATACACTTTAATGTATTTATGTATCATGCTTAAATAAATATCCTCACCAAAAATTAAAAAAAAAAAAATGATCAAATAGAAGATGGTCTAAAACTTTTTATTAAAAATAAACATCGGTCTTTCGTATTTTCTCGATTCAACATTAATAAGAGCGGAAATACCAGAAATTGCCGTAAAGCATAATAGATAAGTCATTCCTTCATTTAAGCAAGTAAAAATGAACGACATAAGACGATAAAAGTGCAATTTACAATAAAATTGATTTATACTTGTAATTAATCTTCAAGTCATTTTTTTTATTCTTTGGTGAGGATACTTATTTCAGCTTGAGACATAAGCACATCAAAGTGTTTTTCATACTTGAAATGCGATTTTCAGTTGTGAATATAATAGAACACCAAATAAAAAAATATTACAGCGGATATATAATAAACCTTTATGAAATAAAAATACGAAAGTATTATTATTATTATCAATAATAATAATAATAATAATAATAATAATAATAATAATAACGATAAACTGGCGCCACACCAAATAAGTGAGGAGGGTCAAGGGGATGGAAAAATCGAGAGTGAAAGCACTTGCCAGACTTCCACTGGTTGAGTGCAAAAAGAACTGGAACCTTGGGGAGGTTTATTATTACCCAAATTCCAGTGAAGACTAATGATCGCTGCCAATGAGAAATCAATGGTAAGAGGCTGTTGCGATAACACAAATTCATCTACAAAGGTTATTGAATGAGGCGGAGAGTACTGGAAATCTGGGAAGACTTGGTGTTACTCAGACTCCAGAGAACTCCACAAGTTGTTCTCAAAAAGAAATATTTGATGAGGGCTTGTGTGACTAGTGAGTAAATAAATAAATAAATAAATAAATAATAATAATTAAATATAAATAAACTATCAATTTACTTAAAAATGAGATTTAATTTGAGTGGTACCTAACGCTGAGATGATCAACAATTCAAACCAGTCCTATTATTAAGGCGGTTTTGATTTTGCTATGCCAAGGGATACTACCAATTACTAAATCATATCCTTACATCATTTGTAGACATTTATGCTGACGGCATTACCATTTATGGTACCACATCTAAGACAGTAAACGACCAAGTTCTCTCCAATTCTCTCTCCTCTGACCTTGAGCACGTAGTACAATGGGGAAAGGAGTGGCTGGTTACTTTTAATGCATCTAAAACCAAGCTTCTCTCTTTACATCATCAACATTCTAATCCACATTTGGCATCAATTGAAATGAATGGCTCTCGTCTTCAGGAGGCCTCAAGTTTTGACAATCTTCTGGGCTTGACCATTACTCCTGATCTTAAATGGAACACGTATATCAAATCTGTTGCCAAGGCCGCTGGAAAAATGGTGGGATCTTTCTATCGATCCGGTAGATATCTCACTGCTGATGCTATTCTCTATCTATATAAGAGCCAGGTACGTCCAAGGATGGAATACTGTTGCCACATCTGGGCAGGAGCTGCTAGAAAGGACTTGTCCTGCCTTGATAGAGTTCAAAATAGACTTCGTAGCCTCGTAGGAGATGTCCTTTTCTCCTCCTTGCAACCTCTATCTCACAGAAGAGATGTTGCGAGTTTGTCTCTGATGTATCGTTATTTTCATGGAAAGTGTTCAACTGAGCTTCAATCTATGGTCCCCCCTCGCCAAACTTTCACAAGAAACACTCGTCTAGCTGTAAACACTATCAATAATTTCCCCCACTCTTTATCTGTGCCTAAACCTAAACGTATATTCCATGAACAAAGCTTCTTTCTTAGAACTACACGCCTGTGGAATTGTCTTCCGTTTTCCTGCTTTCCGGCTGACTACAATATGGTTGTGTTCAAGTCTAAAGTAAATAAGTTCTTGATGAGCCGTTCCATATAAGTTATCAAATTTAACAAATTTTCATTACTAATGATTACTATATTGACCAATTTCTACTGTACACTCTTTAACCCTTATCCTTGAGTGGCCTCTGGGCCTTGATAATGTGGTGATGCCTTTGTAAAAAAAAAAAAAAAAAAAATGGTATACGTTTGTCTCTTGTAATTCTGAATATTTTTTACTAAAGCAGTTAAGTGAATGGTTAATAATTTCTAGACAAAATCACTTATTGCTAGAACTGGACACATCTCGGTTTAATTATTCAGGTCTGTGATTAAATCGTTGTTAATTACAATTAACTGACACATCATTTGTACAAAAAATGTATAGTCTTTTATATATTTCAGATACATGCTTTGGGTAGAGAGATGGAGAAAAAGGAAGAAAATTAGTGTTAATTATTTTAATAGCTTTATTTTACACATTTTTGTTTTATATCTAGAAAAATTCTGCATCTCAGCTTACTCATTGTACTTTTGGTTTCTCAGCTTACTCATTGTTACTTCTCTTCTGTGCTCATACGTCAAATCTTCTTTAACTCTTGAAAACCCACTTCTTGACTGTTTTTCCAAAAGTCACTTTAATACATAACAACTACAAGAACACAGCATATATAAAATAAATTCGTTGAACAGAACAGCGTTAAACTATTTTTATGACCCCTTAAGATTAAAATCAAGATACAATGATACTAAACCTTAAGTCTAGAAGCCTTATTCCAATTTTAATCAAAATCCATTTAATGATTTTGATTCCAAGAAATATCTAAAATTTAATGCTTAAGCTTAAGGCGTCTTAAAAAATTGGAATTCAGAGAATTTTGCTTAATTGGTGTCTAATAACTATATCAGATTCATTGCAAATCATCTAATACAGTTAATTTTCAATATCCATATAATATTTGAAATTTGGTCATAATATATATATATATATATATATATATATATATATGTTAATGAAGATTTTTTTCCATCATAGATGCATCCAATAGAAATTTATGTAAAATAAGTATAACATCTCATGTATTATTATTATTATTATTATTATTATTATTATTATTATTATTATTATTATTGCTTTAATTCTGATATTTATTCAAGTATTATTTATGGTTTTAATTTACTAAATCTGGAAATAATTCTGAATTTTGAATGTCAGATCTCTGAAATTCTGAATTTGATTTGCTATTAGCAAACATTTCTAGAATTCTAATGAGTCACCTCTATATGTGAACTGAATTAATTTCTCAAATGTGTTGTCTGAGCAGTTACGAGAAACATGTGAACATATACACTTTCTCAACAACATACAGAGTAAATCATAAGTTTTCATTATAAAGAAAGAAAATGAAATGCTAACAGTAGAAAAAATCATTGGCAAGAATTCTTGGAATGATAATATATAAACAAAAACAGGAAACAATCTGAAATTATGAAAAAGAAAAAATATTTGAAACAAAATCTGTTGAAACAGATCAAGTATACTTCAGACATTATTATAATAATTATATATATATATATATATATATATTCATACATATATATATATATAGATATTTATGTGTGTGTATACATACATTAAGTACTAGAAAAGCTTGCAGGCAGTAATAACAATATCATGCTTAGAAGACTGAACTTACCAAGTGTTTTTGCGAATACATGATCACTGTATAAGCCATCGCCCAAAGAATTACGGGCCAAAACCATAAATTCATAAACTGTGTCAGCCTCTAAACTGTAAACAATGAATGATGTCTTGTCACCGGGAGGAACTCTGATTGTCTGCCAATTTTGTTCAGCCAGGTTGGTACACCGAAACCTTTAAAATAGAAAGAAAAAAAAAAACAGAACATCAAAGACTAATAAAGGGTTTTTAGGGGAATCAAAAGCTAATAAAAGTTTTTAGGGGCATCAAAAGCTAATAAACGCTTTTAGAGATATTAAAAACCAAGAAAAATATTATGGACATCAAAGATTAATAAAAGTTTTTAGGGGCATCAAAAGCTAATAAACGCTTTTAGAGATATTAAAAACCAAGAAAAATAGTATGGACATCAAAGACTAATAAAAGTTTTTAGGGGCATCAAAAGCTAATAAACGCTTTTAGAGATATTAAAAACCAAGAAAAATATTATGGACATCAAAGATTAATAAAAGTTTTTAGGGGCATCAAAAGCTAATAAACGCTTTTAGAGATATTAAAAACCAAGAAAAATAGTATGGACATCAAAGACTAATAAAAGTTTTTAGGGGCATCAAAAGCTAATAAACGCTTTTAGAGATATTAAAAACCAAGAAAAATATTATGGACATCAAAGATTAATAAAAGTTTTTAGGGGCATCAAAAGCTAATAAACGCTTTTAGAGATATTAAAAACCAAGAAAAATATTATGGACATCAAAGATTAATAAAAGTTTTTAGGGGCATCAAAAGCTAATAAACGCTTTTAGAGATATTAAAAACCAAGAAAAATAGTATGGACATCAAAGACTAATAAAAGTTTTTAGGGGCATCAAAAGCTAATAAACGCTTTTAGAGATATTAAAAACCAAGAAAAATATTATGGACATCAAAGACTAATAAAAGTTTTTAGGGGCATCAAAAGCTAATAAACGCTTTTAGAGATATTAAAAACCAAGAAAAATATTATGGACATCAAAGATTAATAAAAGTTTTTAGCGGCATCAAAAGCTAATAAACGCTTTTAGAGATATTAAAAACCAAGAAAAATATTATGGACATCAAAGATTAATAAAAGTTTTTAGGGGCATCAAAAGCTAATAAACGCTTTTAGAGATATTAAAAACCAAGAAAAATATTATGGACATCAAAGATTAATAAAAGTTTTTAGGGGCATCAAAAGCTAATAAACGCTTTTAGAGATATTAAAAACCAAGAAAAATATTATGGACATCAAAGACTAATAAAAGTTCTTAGGGGCATCAAAAGCTAATAAACGCTTTTAGAGATATTAAAAACCAAGAAAAATAGTATGGACATCAAAGACTAATAAAAGTTTTTAGGGGCATCAAAAGCTAATAAACGCTTTTAGAGATATTAAAAACCAAGAAAAATATTATGGACATCAAAGATTAATAAAAGTTTTTAGGGGCATCAAAAGCTAATAAACGCTTTTAGAGATATTAAAAACCAAGAAAAATATTATGGACATCAAAGATTAATAAAAGTTTTTAGGGGCATCAAAAGCTAATAAACGCTTTTAGAGATATTAAAAACCAAGAAAAATAGTATGGACATCAAAGACTAATAAAAGTTTTTAGGGGCATCAAAAGCTAATAAACGCTTTTAGAGATATTAAAAACCAAGAAAAATATTATGGACATCAAAGACTAATAAAAGTTTTTAGGGGCATCAAAAGCTAATAAACGCTTTTAGAGATATTAAAAACCAAGAAAAATATTATGGACATCAAAGATTAATAAAAGTTTTTAGCGGCATCAAAAGCTAATAAACGCTTTTAGAGATATTAAAAACCAAGAAAAATATTATGGACATCAAAGATTAATAAAAGTTTTTAGGGGCATCAAAAGCTAATAAACGCTTTTAGAGATATTAAAAACCAAGAAAAATATTATGGACATCAAAGATTAATAAAAGTTTTTAGGGGCATCAAAAGCTAATAAACGCTTTTAGAGATATTAAAAACCAAGAAAAATATTATGGACATCAAAGATTAATAAAAGTTTTTAGGGGCATCAAAAGCTAATAAACGCTTTTAGAGATATTAAAAACCAAGAAAAATAGTATGGACATCAAAGACTAATAAAAGTTTTTAGGGGCATCAAAAGCTAATAAACGCTTTTAGAGATATTAAAAACCAAGAAAAATATTATGGACATCAAAGATTAATAAAAGTTTTTAGCGGCATCAAAAGCTAATAAACGCTTTTAGAGATATTAAAAACCAAGAAAAATATTATGGACATCAAAGATTAATAAAAGTTTTTAGGGGCATCAAAAGCTAATAAACGCTTTTAGAGATATTAAAAACCAAGAAAAATATTATGGACATCAAAGATTAATAAAAGTTTTTAGGGGCATCAAAAGCTAATAAACGCTTTTAGAGATATTAAAAACCAAGAAAAATATTATGGACATCAAAGACTAATAAAAGTTCTTAGGGGCATCAAAAGCTAATAAACGCTTTTAGAGATATTAAAAACCAAGAAAAATATTATGGACATCAAAGATTAATAAAAGTTTTTAGCGGCATCAAAAGCTAATAAACGCTTTTAGAGATATTAAAAACCAAGAAAAATAGTATGGACATCAAAGACTAATAAAAGTTTTTAGGGGCATCAAAAGCTAATAAACGCTTTTAGAGATATTAAAAACCAAGAAAAATATTATGGACATCAAAGATTAATAAAAGTTTTTAGGGGCATCAAAAGCTAATAAACGCTTTTAGAGATATTAAAAACCAAGAAAAATAGTATGGACATCAAAGATTAATAAAAGTTTTTAGGGGCATCAAAAGCTAATAAACGCTTTTAGAGATATTAAAAACCAAGAAAAATATTATGGACATCAAAGATTAATAAAAGTTTTTAGGGGCATCAAAAGCTAATAAACGCTTTTAGAGATATTAAAAACCAAGAAAAATAGTATGGACATCAAAGACTAATAAAAGTTTTTAGGGGCATCAAAAGCTAATAAACGCTTTTAGAGATATTAAAAACCAAGAAAAATATTATGGACATCAAAGATTAATAAAAGTTTTTAGGGGCATCAAAAGCTAATAAACGCTTTTAGAGATATTAAAAACCAAGAAAAATATTATGGACATCAAAGATTAATAAAAGTTTTTAGGGGCATCAAAAGCTAATAAACGCTTTTAGAGATATTAAAAACCAAGAAAAATATTATGGACATCAAAGATTAATAAAAGTTTTTAGGGGCATCAAAAGCTAATAAACGCTTTTAGAGATATTAAAAACCAAGAAAAATATTATGGACATCAAAGATTAATAAAAGTTTTTAGGGGCATCAAAAGCTAATAAACGCTTTTAGAGATATTAAAAACCAAGAAAAATATTATGGACATCAAAGATTAATAAAAGTTTTTAGGGGCATCAAAAGCTAATAAACGCTTTTAGAGATATTAAAAACCAAGAAAAATAGTATGGACATCAAAGACTAATAAAAGTTTTTAGGGGCATCAAAAGCTAATAAACGCTTTTAGAGATATTAAAAACCAAGAAAAATATTATGGACATCAAAGATTAATAAAAGTTTTTAGGGGCATCAAAAGCTAATAAACGCTTTTAGAGATATTAAAAACCAAGAAAAATATTATGGACATCAAAGACTAATAAAAGTTTTTAGGGGCATCAAAAGCTAATAAACGCTTTTAGAGATATTAAAAACCAAGAAAAATATTATGGACATCAAAGACTAATAAAAGTTTTTAGGGGCATCAAAAGCTAATAAACGCTTTTAGAGATATTAAAAACCAAGAAAAATATTATGGACATCAAAGATTAATAAAAGTTTTTAGCGGCATCAAAAGCTAATAAACGCTTTTAGAGATATTAAAAACCAAGAAAAATATTATGGACATCAAAGATTAATAAAAGTTTTTAGGGGCATCAAAAGCTAATAAACGCTTTTAGAGATATTAAAAACCAAGAAAAATATTATGGACATCAAAGATTAATAAAAGTTTTTAGGGGCATCAAAAGCTAATAAACGCTTTTAGAGATATTAAAAACCAAGAAAAATATTATGGACATCAAAGATTAATAAAAGTTTTTAGGGGCATCAAAAGCTAATAAACGCTTTTAGAGATATTAAAAACCAAGAAAAATATTATGGACATCAAAGATTAATAAAAGTTTTTAGGGGCATCAAAAGCTAATAAACGCTTTTAGAGATATTAAAAACCAAGAAAAATAGTATGGACATCAAAGACTAATAAAAGTTTTTAGGGGCATCAAAAGCTAATAAACGCTTTTAGAGATATTAAAAACCAAGAAAAATATTATGGACATCAAAGATTAATAAAAGTTTTTAGCGGCATCAAAAGCTAATAAACGCTTTTAGAGATATTAAAAACCAAGAAAAATATTATGGACATCAAAGATTAATAAAAGTTTTTAGGGGCATCAAAAGCTAATAAACGCTTTTAGAGATATTAAAAACCAAGAAAAATATTATGGACATCAAAGATTAATAAAAGTTTTTAGGGGCATCAAAAGCTAATAAACGCTTTTAGAGATATTAAAAACCAAGAAAAATAGTATGGGCATCAAAGACTAATAACATTTTTTTTAATGTTCTTGTGTCCAAGACACGTAAACCAACCTTTACTAGTCTCTATATGCGTTGGGACTCTTTTTGCCCTACAAACCAAAAATACAATTTAATTAAGACATAGGTTCTTGATGATTTGTTCTAAAGTCAATCTGGATGACGAGCTTAAATTTATTACTAAGACCCTTCGTAATAATGGTTACTCCTTAGATATTGTTGAAACTACTCTTAATAAGAAAATTTCCGATTTTTATAAACCTAAAGAAATCACAATAAACAGATGTCCGGTTTACCTACGTCTACCTTGGCTAGGTAACATCAGCGCCGATTTGTTAAGCAAATTTCTTTGTCTGTGGAACGGTGTTATTTTGCATCGAATCCACGTGTTGTTTTTTCAACCAGACCTATGTTGCCGTCCATTTGAAAAGATGCTCTCCCCTCCCCCATAAAAATTCTATTATCTATTGATTTACATGTAGTTGCAGTGCGCACTACATTGGGCGAACATCGCAAAGATTAGATTTCCGTTTGAAACAACATGCACCATCAAAGATTCATTATGCAAAATTTTCACCCACGGATATTCTGAATAACAGAATAACACATATGGTTTTGCGATTTGCGACCACCTTATAAATAACCATGCGTGTGGCACGAATTTCAGTGCAGACATGTTTACGATCTTGAGTAAGTCGCACCCCCCCTATCATTTCAAAATTCTAGAGACTATTTTTATTAAGTCTGTGAAACCTTCTCTTTGCAAATAAAAAGAAAATCTTTTAGGACTTAATTTAGTCTCTATGTAATTTTCCCCCCGTTTATTTTTCGTCCCCACCCCCGCCATATTCATGACTTTAACCTTTATTTTCATTTTTTAAAATCATTATGTTGATTTATATATATATATATATATATATATATATATATATATATATATAGTAAGTTATAAAAATATATAAGCAATTCAGCGACACAGAATATTTCACGTTTCATCCACGCTAGGATTTGTCAGGCTTATAATATATGTTATACGGAAATAAAAAATGAACAGCCAAAATTACTGCTATATTCATCAACGTTTCAGCTTTATTTCAAGCTTTCTCAAGATGATTGATTTAAAGAAATAACATACAAGTGCAATATTTGAAATTTTGAAAATATTTGGTGCGTTTGTAATGTTAAAAGATTTTTCCGCAAACGAAGTATAGTCATTAGAAAAATACCAAAATCGTACACCCATTCCATTTCATAAACGCATCACACATTTTGAATGCTCACGTCTATGGCTCATTCGAAAAACGAGCAAAAGCTTTTGCATCATAATTGCACCCAAATATCTTGAATTCTAACGAAGATGTTTCGTTTGAAAAGAAAAAAAAAAGAATTCTTTTCACATGACGAATGAAGCAAATATTTTAAAATATTATACTTGTGTGTCATTTCTTCAAATCATTCATCTTGAGAAAGTTTTGAAATAAGGACTTAACGTTGATTAATACATAAATATTTTGGTTTTTCCTTTTGCCATATATATATATATATATATATATATATATATATATGTTTTATTTTTTTATTACCGTTTTATCTGTTTGGTTACATATGTTTCTGATGTTGGACGATGTTTATAATCCAACAGCCTCGTCAGACCTTACAGAAACCTTAACGGCCTCGTAAGACCTTACAGATAAAACGGTAATAAAAAATAAAACATATTTGCTCTGCAATAGTATTGAGCACTCTCTTCAGAATTTTAATAATTACCAGTTTTACTATATATATATATATATATATATATATATATATATATATATATATCAAAGGAGATTAAAGAATATTAAAGAATTCTTTATATCGAGATTTATTAATATATAAGAAGCTCAACATGTGGATGTAAAGTATGAACATATAAAGAAAGTAAGACATAAAATATATATATATACATTTATTTGTCAGTTCAATAAGGAAAAAATATCATTGGGAAAAGGAGAAGAGGGTTAGGTTACAGATGTAGCATTAGGCTTTGAAAGTGACTCTTCTAGGGCCATAAAAGTATTATAGACTAGTGCCCTACTGAGACGGGTTTCATTACTATACTTTTGCCGTTTTGTTTAACTTGAACACCTACCTTGAAAACCGTTCCCTGCACGTTACTATGTATGTATATATAGGGTTGTTATGTTATTACAATTTAAATATCAACTGGATTAAGAAATAAGTTGTAAGATGGTCAACATCATGAACCTTGAAATACAGACTTTTGTCATTCATTCATTATATTGCTTTGTAATTACATTGAGCTTCTTAAATAAAGACTGGTATATATTACTAGGAAATAAAGTATATTTCCATATATATATATATATATATATATATATATATATATATATATATATATATGTATATATATATGAATAAATTACGCATACAGATTTGAATTAATAATCATATGTTAGTTAATCACGCATGCACATATGTTGCTGTATACAACTAATATCAATACATTTGGATTGGTATTCGTTGTTCTCAATTACATAAAGCAAAAATGACGCTATATGATAGGAAACATGTACTCCTTCACCTTTTCCTTTATTATTTTTCATAGAGCAATCAAAAACGATAAAGAATGTTTTGTTATTACAATTTAAATATCAACTGGATTAAGAAATAAGTTGTAAGATGGTCAACATCATGAACTTTGAAATACAGACTTTTGTCATTCATTCATTATATTGCTTTGTAATTACATTGAGCTTCTTAAATAAAGACTGGTATATATTACAAGGAAATAAAGTATATTTCCAGATATATATATATATATATATGAATAAATTACGCATACAGATTTGAATTAATAATCATATGTTAGTTAATCACACATGCACATAGGTTGCTGTATACAACTAATATCAATACATTTGGATTGGTATTCGTTGTTCTCAAAATGACGCTATATGATAGGAAACATGTACTCCTTCACCTTTTCCTTTATTATTTTTCATAGAGCAATCAAAAACGATAAAGAAAAACGAATTAGAGAATATATTACAATTGAATTGCACATAAAAATTTCTCCCTGTTAAATGTAAGTGCATATGTGAATTACAGTAGTAAGATATAATAGCCAAAAGAACGAACATTGCTGTGAAAATGTATGAAAAGTTTGTGAATCAAAAATACTCTTTTTTCATTTGTTGGATGTCTCCAACTACAGGGAAAGCCATCACCGATTCAATTGCGTATTTTAAGATGATTAATGACAACCATCTTTACCGTGCATCGCTATTTTTTTTTCTTTCTGGCACAGGATACAAGCATACAAAATGGAGTTTCGTTATTCCTATTTACTGAGGCTAATGTTCATTCTTTCGTTCTATATTCTTCTTTATCTTCTTTACTTCAGAGAAAGGTAATTTCCAGCAGATGGTTTTATAACCCTAAGGTCACGAAGACAAAGCCACTGAGAAGAGTCTAATCATTTCTTCCTGGGCATTTGTGGAGATGCCAAAGATTGACAATAATAATAATAATAATAATAATAATAATAATAATGATAATAGATATTACAATCAGATCAGAACTTTTTCTAAATTT
Source organism: Euprymna scolopes (assembly GCF_053919585.1). Lineage (NCBI taxonomy): Eukaryota > Metazoa > Mollusca > Cephalopoda > Sepiida > Sepiolidae > Euprymna > Euprymna scolopes. The sequence goes on along the minus strand of NC_136508.1, from coordinate 33,695,383 downwards.
AATAAAGAACTGTAAGAGAAGATGGTAAGAGAATTCTTTCCTGCCTTCGGCTTTGAAATCTAGTGGGTGAGATTCTTTTCTCCTTCCAACTTTCTCGTTCTCACAGAAGAGACATTGTGACACTATCGTTATTTTCTATTATTATTTTCAGGTGTTCGACTGAGCTTGTATCTATGGTACACTTCCCCTTCGGAACATTGTCTAGCTACAACTGTCAAAAAATTCTCCTACTCTTTAAATGTGCCTAAAACTATACGAAAATTCCATGAGCAAAGTTCCTTTCCTAGAAGGCCCATCTGTAGAACACAATACTGCAAAGCTGCTTCCCCGCTGACTATAACATGATCGTTTTAAGCCTCATGTAAACAACTTCTTGTTGAGCTGTGCTCTTAAATAATCAAATCCTACTCAAGTCCCACCATTACTGATCACCACGATATTGTCTCATCGGCCACCTGACATTAACCCTTATTCTCAAGTGGCTTTTGGGCCTTGATAAACGGTAACCCACCCCCATTAAAAATCCCAACTTTAAGAAACTGAATACTAGTTTCAAAACCATCAATCTCAATTTATAGTAAGTTAGGTTTTTTATGCGATATAATGTGAGCACACTTCCCTATTTGAAAATCCAAATGTTTCAGATTTGTATAGAATTTGATTCATGTTCATTAGATGCCAATTAAGCAAGATTCTCCGGATTTCAATTTAATTTTCAGACCACTTCATTTTAAGTCTTAAATTTTAGACATTTTCAAGAATCAAAATCATGCAATGGGTTTTGATAAGTACCTACTGCATTGTTCACGCTGTAAATCCAACAAGATAACTTTATATGTTGGATTAGACCATCTAAAAAATATCCCCTTTTATAAATGTGTTGCAGAGTAATTACCGACACCCTAATTCTTATAGAATGAAATATCCTGAATAGCAAATCAATGATGACAATGCTCATTTCAATGAGTGTGGGTATATAGTATTGCAATAAAGCCATGGAAACATATTCAGCAGCAGCAGCGGCTCACATATGTAAATGGTCAAGCGTAGAGTTGAGGTCACAGTAAAAGAAGAGAAAAATAAAAAGGAAAGCAGAAAGAAATTTGGAACCATATGGACGGTGCCGGCGAGAGAGATTTGAAAAACTTGTAGTGGCAACTGGACTTGAGCAGATGTGTTAATGCAGGAGGAGAAAAGGCATGTGTTTGACATGGCACAGTTTTGTTAACCATGAATGAATGCCATTTATTTCAACTAAAAAAAGCTGAGTCAGATTTCCTGCATTTGTTCCTTTGCGAAACTTTCATACACTTCGTCAAGTCGATGTTAACATGTAACTACAATCTTACAGTCCGAGTACGCATTACAATTCAATAACTCAACTTGTAACTGCCTATTGCATTGTTCACTTACAGTAATAAGGCCTTTTATATTTGCATATGAAAACCAAGGAAAATAGTTATTAATAACTATCATACCATATGAATTCCACACTGGCTTCGCTATCGTCTACTCTTTTTTTTGTAACCATAAAATGAAATTAAAGTTGGAAATATTTTGTATGAGCACAACGATATAGAAGCAACAAAAACACTTTTTTGAGGTGTGTATCAACAACTATGCTGTTAGTCTCAAGGAGTATGATAGTATTACGAATACATGTAGGCTGTTCTCCGTATGCATGACAATACCGTTATCCAACTTGAAACTACCTATCGCATTGTTTATCAACAGTAATAAACGCTTTTATATTTATATGTTGATCATTAGTGTTATTATTAAATACCTTTGGATAGCACTATAAGATTAGTGTTATTATTACATACCTTTGGATAGCACTATAAAATTAGTGTTATTCTTACATACCTTTGGATAGCACTATAAAATTAGTGTTATTCTTACATACCTTTGGATAGCACTATAAAATTAGTGTTATTCTTACATACCTTTGGATAGCACTATAAAATTAGTGTTATTCTTACATACCTTTGGATAGCACTATAAAATTAGTGTTATTCTTACATACCTTTGGATAGCACTATAAAATTAGTGTTATTCTTACATACCTTTGGATAGCACTATAAAATTAGTGTTATTCTTACATACCTTTGGATAGCACTATAAAATTAGTGTTATTCTTACATACCTTTGGATAGCACTATAAAATTAGTGTTATTCTTACATACCTTTGGATAGCACTATAAAATTAGTGTTATTCTTACATACCTTTGGATAGCACTATAAAATTAGTGTTATTCTTACATACCTTTGGATAGCACTATAAAATTAGTGTTATTCTTACATACCTTTGGATAGCACTATAAAATTAGTGTTATTCTTACATACCTTTGGATAGCACTATAAAATTAGTGTTATTCTTACATACCTTTGGATAGCACTATAAAATTAGTGTTATTATTAAATACCTTTGGATAGCACTATAAAATTAGTGTTATTCTTACATACCTTTGGATAGCACTATAAAATTAGTGTTATTCTTACATACCTTTGGATAGCACTATAAAATTAGTGTTATTCTTACATACCTTTGGATAGCACTATAAAATTAGTGTTATTCTTACATACCTTTGGATAGCACTATAAAATTAGTGTTATTCTTACATACCTTTGGATAGCACTATAAAATTAGTGTTATTCTTACATACCTTTGGATAGCACTATAAAATTAGTGTTATTCTTACATACCTTTGGATAGCACTATAAAATTAGTGTTATTCTTACATACCTTTGGATAGCACTATAAAATTAGTGTTATTCTTACATACCTTTGGATAGCACTATAAAATTAGTGTTATTCTTACATACCTTTGGATAGCACTATAAAATTAGTGTTATTCTTACATACCTTTGGATAGCACTATAAAATTAGTGTTATTCTTACATACCTTTGGATAGCACTATAAAATTAGTGTTATTCTTACATACCTTTGGATAGCACTATAAAATTAGTGTTATTATTAAATACCTTTGGATAGCACTATAAAATTAGTGTTATTCTTACATACCTTTGGATAGCACTATAAAATTAGTGTTATTCTTACATACCTTTGGATAGCACTATAAAATTAGTGTTATTCTTACATACCTTTGGATAGCACTATAAAATTAGTGTTATTCTTACATACCTTTGGATAGCACTATAAAATTAGTGTTATTCTTACATACCTTTGGATAGCACTATAAAATTAGTGTTATTCTTACATACCTTTGGATAGCACTATAAAATTAGTGTTATTCTTACATACCTTTGGATAGCACTATAAAATTAGTGTTATTCTTACATACCTTTGGATAGCACTATAAAATTAGTGTTATTCTTACATACCTTTGGATAGCACTATAAAATTAGTGTTATTCTTACATACCTTTGGATAGCACTATAAAATTAGTGTTATTCTTACATACCTTTGGATAGCACTATAAGATTAGTGTTATTATTAAATACCTTTGGATAGCACTATAAAATTAGTGTTATTCTTACATACCTTTGGATAGCACTATAAGATTAGTGTTATTCTTACATACCTTTGGATAGCACTATAAAATTAGTGTTATTCTTACATACCTTTGGATAGCACTATAAAATTAGTGTTATTCTTACATACCTTTGGATAGCACTATAAGATTAGTGTTATTATTAAATACCTTTGGATAGCACTATAAAATTAGTGTTATTCTTACATACCTTTGGATAGCACTATAAAATTAGTGTTATTCTTACATACCTTTGGATAGCACTATAAAATTAGTGTTATTCTTACATACCTTTGGATAGCACTATAAAATTAGTGTTATTCTTACATACCTTTGGATAGCACTATAAAATTAGTGTTATTCTTACATACCTTTGGATAGCACTATAAGATTAGTGTTATTATTAAATACCTTTGGATAGCACTATAAAATTAGTGTTATTCTTACATACCTTTGGATAGCACTATAAAATTAGTGTTATTCTTACATACCTTTGGATAGCACTATAAAATTAGTGTTATTCTTACATACCTTTGGATAGCACTATAAAATTAGTGTTATTCTTACATACCTTTGGATAGCACTATAAAATTAGTGTTATTCTTACATACCTTTGGATAGCACTATAAAATTAGTGTTATTCTTACATAACTTTGGATAGCACTATAAAATTAGTGTTATTCTTACATACCTTTGGATAGCACTATAAAATTAGTGTTATTCTTACATACCTTTGGATAGCACTATAAAATTAGTGTTATTCTTACATACCTTTGGATAGCACTATAAAATTAGTGTTATTCTTACATACCTTTGGATAGCACTATAAGATTAGTGTTATTATTAAATACCTTTGGATAGCACTATAAAATTAGTGTTATTCTTACATACCTTTGGATAGCACTATAAAATTAGTGTTATTATTACATACCTTTGGATAGCACTATAAAATTAGTGTTATTCTTACATACCTTTGGATAGCACTATAAAATTAGTGTTATTATTACATACCTTTGGATAGCACTATAAAATTAGTGTTATTCTTACATACCTTTGGATAGCACTATAAAATTAGTGTTATTCTTACATACCTTTGGATAGCACTATAAAATTAGTGCTATTCTTACATACCTTTGGATAGCACTATAAAATTAGTGTTATTCTTACATACCTTTGGATAGCACTATAAAATTAGTGTTATTCTTACATACCTTTGGATAGCACTATAAAATTAGTGTTATTCTTACATACCTTTGGATAGCACTATAAGATTAGTGTTATTATTAAATACCTTTGGATAGCACTATAAAATTAGTGTTATTCTTACATACCTTTGGATAGCACTATAAAATTAGTGTTATTCTTACATACCTTTGGATAGCACTATAAAATTAGTGTTATTCTTACATACCTTTGGATAGCACTATAAAATTAGTGTTATTCTTACATACCTTTGGATAGCACTATAAAATTAGTGTTATTCTTACATACCTTTGGATAGCACTATAAAATTAGTGTTATTCTTACATACCTTTGGATAGCACTATAAAATTAGTGTTATTCTTACATACCTTTGGATAGCACTATAAAATTAGTGTTATTCTTACATACCTTTCGATAGCACTATAAAATTAGTGTTATTCTTACATACCTTTGGATAGCACTATAAAATTAGTGTTATTCTTACATACCTTTGGATAGCACTATAAGATTAGTGTTATTATTAAATACCTTTGGATAGCACTATAAAATTAGTGTTATTCTTACATACCTTTGGATAGCACTATAAAATTAGTGTTATTCTTACATACCTTTGGATAGCACTATAAGATTAGTGTTATTATTAAATACCTTTGGATAGCACTATAACATTAGTGTTATTCTTACATACCTTTGGATAGCACTATAAAATTAGTGTTATTCTTACATACCTTTGGATAGCACTATAAAATTAGTGTTATTCTTACATACCTTTGGATAGCACTATAAAATTAGTGTTATTCTTACATACCTTTGGATAGCACTATAAAATTAGTGTTATTATTACATACCTTTGGATAGCACTATAAAATTAGTGTTATTCTTACATACCTTTGGATAGCACTATAAAATTAGTGTTATTCTTACATACCTTTGGATAGCACTATAAAATTAGTGTTATTCTTACATACCTTTGGATAGCACTATAAAATTAGTGTTATTCTTACATACCTTTGGATAGCACTATAAAATTAGTGTTATTCTTACATACCTTTGGATAGCACTATAAAATTAGTGTTATTATTACATACCTTTGGATAGCACTATAAAATTAGTGTTATTCTTACATACCTTTGGATAGCACTATAAAATTAGTGTTATTATTACATACCTTTGGATAGCACTATAAAATTAGTGTTATTCTTACATACCTTTGGATAGCACTATAAAATTAGTGTTATTCTTACATACCTTTGGATAGCACTATAAAATTAGTGTTATTCTTACATACCTTTGGATAGCACTATAAAATTAGTGTTATTCTTACATACCTTTGGATAGCACTATAAAATTAGTGTTATTCTTACATACCTTTGGATAGCACTATAAAATTAGTGTTATTCTTACATACCTTTGGATAGCACTATAAAATTAGTGTTATTCTTACATACCTTTGGATAGCACTATAAAATTAGTGTTATTCTTACATACCTTTGGATAGCACTATAAAATTAGTGTTATTATTACATACCTTTGGATAGCACTATAAGATTAGTGTTATTCTTACATACCTTTGGATAGCACTATAAAATTAGTGTTATTCTTACATACCTTTGGATAGCACTATAAAATTAGTGTTATTCTTACATACCTTTGGATAGCACTATAAGATTAGTGTTATTCTTACATACCTTTGGATAGCACTATAAAATTAGTGTTATTCTTACATACCTTTGGATAGCACTATAAAATTAGTGTTATTCTTACATACCTTTGGATAGCACTATAAAATTAGTGTTATTCTTACATACCTTTGGATAGCACTATAAAATTAGTGTTATTCGTACATACCTTTGGATAGCACTATAAAATTAGTGTTATTATTAAATACCTTTGGATAGCACTATAAAATTAGTGTTATTCTTACATACCTTTGGATAGCACTATAAAATTAGTGTTATTCTTACATACCTTTGGATAGCACTATAAAATTAGTGTTATTCTTACATACCTTTGGATAGCACTATAAAATTAGTGTTATTCTTACATACCTTTGGATAGCACTATAAAATTAGTGTTATTCTTACATACCTTTGGATAGCACTATAAAATTAGTGTTATTCTTACATACCTTTGGATAGCACTATAAAATTAGTGTTATTCTTACATACCTTTGGATAGCACTATAAAATTAGTGTTATTCTTACATACCTTTGGATAGCACTATAAGATTAGTGTTATTATTAAATACCTTTGGATAGCACTATAAAATTAGTGTTATTCTTACATACCTTTGGATAGCACTATAAGATTAGTGTTATTCTTACATACCTTTGGATAGCACTATAAAATTAGTGTTATTCTTACATACCTTTGGATAGCACTATAAAATTAGTGTTATTCTTACATACCTTTGGATAGCACTATAAGATTAGTGTTATTATTAAATACCTTTGGATAGCACTATAAAATTAGTGTTATTCTTACATACCTTTGGATAGCACTATAAGATTAGTGTTATTCTTAAATACCTTTGGATAGCACTATAAGATTAGTGTTATTCTTACATACCTTTGGATAGCACTATAAAATTAGTGTTATTCTTACATACCTTTGGATAGCACTATAAAATTAGTGTTATTCTTAAATACCTTTGGATAGCACTATAAAATTAGTGTTATTCTTACATACCTTTGGATAGCACTATAAGATTAGTGTTATTCTTTAATACCTTTGGATAGCACTATAAAATTAGTGTTATTCTTACATACCTTTGGATAGCACTATAAAATTAGTGTTATTCTTACATACCTTTGGATAGCACTATAAAATTAGTGTTATTATTAAATACCTTTGGATAGCACTATAAAATTAGTGTTATTCTTACATACCTTTGGATAGCACTATAAAATTAGTGTTATTATTAAATACCTTTGGATAGCACTATAAAATTAGTGTTATTCTTACATACCTTTGGATAGCACTATAAAATTAGTGTTATTCTTACATACCTTTGGATAGCACTATAAGATTAGTGTTATTCTTAAATACCTTTGGATAGCACTATAAGATTAGTGTTATTATTAAATACCTTTGGATAGCACTATAAGATTAGTGTTATTATTAAATACCTTTGGATAACACTATAAAATTAGTGTTATTCTTACATACCTTTGGATAGCACTATAAAATTAGTGTTATTCTTACATACCTTTGGATAGCACTATAAAATTAGTGTTATTCTTACATACCTTTGGATAGCACTATAAAATTAGTGTTATTCTTACATACCTTTGGATAGCACTATAAAATTAGTGTTATTCTTACATACCTTTGGATAGCACTATAAAATTAGTGTTATTATTAAATACCTTTGGATAGCACTATAAAATTAGTGTTATTCTTACATACCTTTGGATAGCACTATAAGATTAGTGTTATTATTAAATACCTTTGGATAGCACTATAAAATTAGTGTTATTCTTACATACCTTTGGATAGCACTATAAAATTAGTGTTATTCTTACATACCTTTGGATAGCACTATAAAATTAGTGTTATTCTTACATACCTTTGGATAGCACTATAAAATTAGTGTTATTCTTACATACCTTTGGATAGCACTATAAAATTAGTGTTATTATTAAATACCTTTGGATAGCACTATAAAATTAGTGTTATTCTTACATACCTTTGGATAGCACTATAAAATTAGTGTTATTCTTACATACCTTTGGATAGCACTATAAAATTAGTGTTATTCTTACATACCTTTGGATAGCACTATAAAATTAGTGTTATTCTTACATACCTTTGGATAGCACTATAAAATTAGTGTTATTCTTACATACCTTTGGATAGCACTATAAAATTAGTGTTATTCTTACATACCTTTGGATAGCACTATAAAATTAGTGTTATTCTTACATACCTTTGGATAGCACTATAAAATTAGTGTTATTCTTACATACCTTTGGATAGCACTATAAAATTAGTGTTATTCTTACATACCTTTGGATAGCACTATAAAATTAGTGTTATTCTTACATACCTTTGGATAGCACTATAAAATTAGTGTTATTCTTACATACCTTTGGATAGCACTATAAAATTAGTGTTATTATTAAATACCTTTGGATAGCACTATAAAATTAGTGTTATTCTTACATACCTTTGGATAGCACTATAAAATTAGTGTTATTCTTACATACCTTTGGATAGCACTATAAAATTAGTGTTATTCTTACATACCTTTGGATAGCACTATAAAATTAGTGTTATTCTTACATACCTTTGGATAGCACTATAAAATTAGTGTTATTCTTACATACCTTTGGATAGCACTATAAAATTAGTGTTATTCTTACATACCTTTGGATAGCACTATAAAATTAGTGTTATTATTAAATGCCTTTGGATAGCACTATAAAATTAGTGTTATTCTTACATACCTTTGGATAGCACTATAAAATTAGTGTTATTCTTACATACCTTTGGATAGCACTATAAAATTAGTGTTATTCTTACATACCTTTGGATAGCACTATAAAATTAGTGTTATTCTTACATACCTTTGGATAGCACTATAAAATTAGTGTTATTCTTACATACCTTTGGATAGCACTATAAAATTAGTGTTATTCTTACATACCTTTGGATAGCACTATAAAATTAGTGTTATTCTTACATACCTTTGGATAGCACTATAAAATTAGTGTTATTCTTACATACCTTTGGATAGCACTATAAAATTAGTGTTATTCTTACATACCTTTGGATAGCACTATAAAATTAGTGTTATTCTTACATACCTTTGGATAGCACTATAAAATTAGTGTTATTCTTACATACCTTTGGATAGCACTATAAGATTAGTGTTATTATTAAATACCTTTGGATAGCACTATAAAATTAGTGTTATTCTTACATACCTTTGGATAGCACTATAAAATTAGTGTTATTATTAAATACCTTTGGATAGCACTATAAAATTAGTGTTATTCTTACATACCTTTGGATAGCACTATAAAATTAGTGTTATTCTTACATACCTTTGGATAGCACTATAAAATTAGTGTTATTCTTACATACCTTTGGATAGCACTATAAAATTAGTGTTATTCTTACATACCTTTGGATAGCACTATAAAATTAGTGTTATTCTTACATACCTTTGGATAGCACTATAAAATTAGTGTTATTCTTACATACCTTTGGATAGCACTATAAAATTAGTGTTATTCGTACATACCTTTGGATAGCACTATAAAATTAGTGTTATTATTAAATACCTTTGGATAGCACTATAAAATTAGTGTTATTCTTACATACCTTTGGATAGCACTATAAAATTAGTGTTATTCTAACATACCTTTGGATAGCACTATAAAATTAGTGTTATTCTTACATACCTTTGGATAGCACTATAAAATTAGTGTTATTCTTACATACCTTTGGATAGCACTATAAAATTAGTGTTATTCTTACATACCTTTGGATAGCACTATAAAATTAGTGTTATTCTTACATACCTTTGGATAGCACTATAAAATTAGTGTTATTCTTACATACCTTTGGATAGCACTATAAAATTAGTGTTATTCTTACATACCTTTGGATAGCACTATAAAATTAGTGTTATTCTTACATACCTTTGGATAGCACTATAAAATTAGTGTTATTCTTACATACCTTTGGATAGCACTATAAAATTAGTGTTATTCTTACATACCTTTGGATAGCACTATAAAATTAGTGTTATTCTTACATACCTTTGGATAGCACTATAAAATTAGTGTTATTCTTACATACCTTTGGATAGCACTATAAAATTAGTGTTATTCTTACATACCTTTGGATAGCACTATAAAATTAGTGTTATTCTTACATACCTTTGGATAGCACTATAAAATTAGTGTTATTCTTACATACCTTTGGATAGCACTATAAAATTAGTGTTATTCTTACATACCTTTGGATAGCACTATAAGATTAGTGTTATTATTAAATACCTTTGGATAGCACTATAAAATTAGTGTTATTCTTACATACCTTTGGATAGCACTATAAGATTAGTGTTATTCTTACATACCTTTGGATAGCACTATAAAATTAGTGTTATTCTTACATACCTTTGGATAGCACTATAAAATTAGTGTTATTCTTACATACCTTTGGATAGCACTATAAGATTAGTGTTATTATTAAATACCTTTGGATAGCACTATAAAATTAGTGTTATTCTTACATACCTTTGGATAGCACTATAAGATTAGTGTTATTCTTAAATACCTTTGGATAGCACTATAAGATTAGTGTTATTCTTACATACCTTTGGATAGCACTATAAAATTAGTGTTATTCTTACATACCTTTGGATAGCACTATAAAATTAGTGTTATTCTTAAATACCTTTGGATAGCACTATAAAATTAGTGTTATTCTTACATACCTTTGGATAGCACTATAAGATTAGTGTTATTCTTTAATACCTTTGGATAGCACTATAAAATTAGTGTTATTCTTACATACCTTTGGATAGCACTATAAAATTAGTGTTATTCTTACATACCTTTGGATAGCACTATAAAATTAGTGTTATTATTAAATACCTTTGGATAGCACTATAAAATTAGTGTTATTCTTACATACCTTTGGATAGCACTATAAAATTAGTGTTATTATTAAATACCTTTGGATAGCACTATAAAATTAGTGTTATTCTTACATACCTTTGGATAGCACTATAAAATTAGTGTTATTCTTACATACCTTTGGATAGCACTATAAGATTAGTGTTATTCTTAAATACCTTTGGATAGCACTATAAGATTAGTGTTATTATTAAATACCTTTGGATAGCACTATAAGATTAGTGTTATTATTAAATACCTTTGGATAGCACTATAAAATTAGTGTTATTCTTACATACCTTTGGATAGCACTATAAAATTAGTGTTATTCTTACATACCTTTGGATAGCACTATAAAATTAGTGTTATTCTTACATACCTTTGGATAGCACTATAAAATTAGTGTTATTCTTACATACCTTTGGATAGCACTATAAAATTAGTGTTATTATTAAATACCTTTGGATAGCACTATAAAATTAGTGTTATTCTTACATACCTTTGGATAGCACTATAAAATTAGTGTTATTCTTACATACCTTTGGATAGCACTATAAAATTAGTGTTATTCTTACATACCTTTGGATAGCACTATAAAATTAGTGTTATTCTTACATACCTTTGGATAGCACTATAAAATTAGTGTTATTCTTACATACCTTTGGATAGCACTATAAAATTAGTGTTATTCTTACATACCTTTGGATAGCACTATAAAATTAGTGTTATTCTTACATACCTTTGGATAGCACTATAAAATTAGTGTTATTCTTACATACCTTTGGATAGCACTATAAAATTAGTGTTATTCTTACATACCTTTGGATAGCACTATAAAATTAGTGTTATTCTTACATACCTTTGGATAGCACTATAAAATTAGTGTTATTCTTACATACCTTTGGATAGCACTATAAAATTAGTGTTATTATTAAATACCTTTGGATAGCACTATAAAATTAGTGTTATTCTTACATACCTTTGGATAGCACTATAAAATTAGTGTTATTCTTACATACCTTTGGATAGCACTATAAAATTAGTGTTATTCTTACATACCTTTGGATAGCACTATAAAATTAGTGTTATTCTTACATACCTTTGGATAGCACTATAAAATTAGTGTTATTCTTACATACCTTTGGATAGCACTATAAAATTAGTGTTATTCTTACATACCTTTGGATAGCACTATAAAATTAGTGTTATTATTACATACCTTTGGATAGCACTATAAAATTAGTGTTATTCTTACATACCTTTGGATAGCACTATAAAATTAGTGTTATTCTTACATACCTTTGGATAGCACTATAAAATTAGTGTTATTCTTACATACCTTTGGATAGCACTATAAAATTAGTGTTATTCTTACATACCTTTGGATAGCACTATAAAATTAGTGTTATTCTTACATACCTTTGGATAGCACTATAAAATTAGTGTTATTCTTACATACCTTTGGATAGCACTATAAAATTAGTGTTATTCTTACATACCTTTGGATAGCACTATAAAATTAGTGTTATTCTTACATACCTTTGGATAGCACTATAAAATTAGTGTTATTCTTACATACCTTTGGATAGCACTATAAAATTAGTGTTATTCTTACATACCTTTGGATAGCACTATAAAATTAGTGTTATTCTTACATACCTTTGGATAGCACTATAAGATTAGTGTTATTATTAAATACCTTTGGATAGCACTATAAAATTAGTGTTATTCTTACATACCTTTGGATAGCACTATAAAATTAGTGTTATTATTAAATACCTTTGGATAGCACTATAAAATTAGTGTTATTCTTACATACCTTTGGATAGCACTATAAAATTAGTGTTATTCTTACATACCTTTGGATAGCACTATAAAATTAGTGTTATTCTTACATACCTTTGGATAGCACTATAAAATTAGTGTTATTCTTACATACCTTTGGATAGCACTATAAAATTAGTGTTATTCTTACATACCTTTGGATAGCACTATAAAATTAGTGTTATTCTTACATACCTTTGGATAGCACTATAAAATTAGTGTTATTCTTACATACCTTTGGATAGCACTATAAAATTAGTGTTATTCTTACATACCTTTGGATAGCACTATAAAATTAGTGTTATTCTTACATACCTTTGGATAGCACTATAAAATTAGTGTTATTCTTACATACCTTTGGATAGCACTATAAAATTAGTGTTATTCTTACATACCTTTGGATAGCACTATAAAATTAGTGTTATTCTTACATACCTTTGGATAGCACTATAAAATTAGTGTTATTCTTACATACCTTTGGATAGCACTATAAAATTAGTGTTATTCTTACATACCTTTGGATAGCACTATAAAATTAGTGTTATTCTTACATACCTTTGGATAGCACTATAAAATTAGTGTTATTCTTACATACCTTTGGATAGCACTATAAAATTAGTGTTATTCTTACATACCTTTGGATAGCACTATAAAATTAGTGTTATTCTTACATACCTTTGGATAGCACTATAAAATTAGTGTTATTCTTACATACCTTTGGATAGCACTATAAAATTAGTGTTATTCTTACATACCTTTGGATAGCACTATAAAATTAGTGTTATTCTTACATACCTTTGGATAGCACTATAAAATTAGTGTTATTCTTACATACCTTTGGATAGCACTATAAAATTAGTGTTATTCTTACATACCTTTGGATAGCACTATAAAATTAGTGTTATTCTTACATACCTTTGGATAGCACTATAAGATTAGTGTTATTATTAAATACCTTTGGATAGCACTATAAAATTAGTGTTATTCTTACATACCTTTGGATAGCACTATAAAATTAGTGTTATTCTTACATACCTTTGGATAGCACTATAAAATTAGTGTTATTCTTACATACCTTTGGATAGCACTATAAAATTAGTGTTATTCTTACATACCTTTGGATAGCACTATAAAATTAGTGTTATTCTTACATACCTTTGGATAGCACTATAAAATTAGTGTTATTCTTACATACCTTTGGATAGCACTATAAAATTAGTGGTATTCTTATATACCTTTGGATAGCACTATAAAATTAGTGTTATTCTTACATACCTTTGGATAGCACTATAAAATTAGTGTTATTCTTACATACCTTTGGATAGCACTATAAAATTAGTGTTATTCTTACATACCTTTGGATAGCACTATAAGATTAGTGTTATTATTAAATACCTTTGGATAGCACTATAAAATTAGTGTTATTCTTACATACCTTTGGATAGCACTATAAAATTAGTGTTATTATTAAATACCTTTGGATAGCACTATAAAATTAGTGTTATTCTTACATACCTTTGGATAGCACTATAAAATTAGTGTTATTCTTACATACCTTTGGATAGCACTATAAAATTAGTGTTATTCTTACATACCTTTGGATAGCACTATAAAATTAGTGTTATTCTTACATACCTTTGGATAGCACTATAAAATTAGTGTTATTCTTACATACCTTTGGATAGCACTATAAAATTAGTGTTATTATTAAATACCTTTGGATAGCACTATAAAATTAGTGTTATTCTTACATACCTTTGGATAGCACTATAAAATTAGTGTTATTATTAAATACCTTTGGATAGCACTATAAAATTAGTGTTATTATTAAATACCTTTGGATAGCACTATAAAATTAGTGTTATTATTAAATACCTTTGGATAGCACTATAAAATTAGTGTTATTCTTAAATACCTTTGGATAGAACTATAAAATTAGTGTTATTATTAAATACCTTTGGATAGCACTATAAGATTAGTGTTATTATTAAATACCTTTGGATAGCACTATAAAATTAGTGTTATTCTTACATACCTTTGGATAGCACTATAAAATTAGTGTTATTCTTACATACCTTTGGATAGCACTATAAGATTAGTGTTATTCTTAAATACCTTTGGATAGCACTATAAGATTAGTGTTATTCTTACATACCTTTGGATAGCACTATAAAATTAGTGTTATTCTTACATACCTTTGGATAGCACTATAAAATTAGTGTTATTCTTAAATACCTTTGGATAGCACTATAAAATTAGTGTTATTCTTACATACCTTTGGATAGCACTATAAGATTAGTGTTATTCTTTAATACCTTTGGATAGAACTATAAAATTAGTGTTATTCTTACATACCTTTGGATAGCACTATAAAATTAGTGTTATTCTTACATACCTTTGGATAGCACTATAAAATTAGTGTTATTATTAAATACCTTTGGATAGCACTATAAAATTAGTGTTATTCTTACATACCTTTGGATAGCACTATAAAATTAGTGTTATTATTAAATACCTTTGGATAGCACTATAAAATTAGTGTTATTCTTACATACCTTTGGATAGCACTATAAAATTAGTGTTATTCTTACATACCTTTGGATAGCACTATAAGATTAGTGTTATTCTTAAATACCTTTGGATAGCACTATAAGATTAGTGTTATTATTAAATACCTTTGGATAGCACTATAAGATTAGTGTTATTATTAAATACCTTTGGATAGCACTATAAAATTAGTGTTATTCTTACATACCTTTGGATAGCACTATAAAATTAGTGTTATTCTTACATACCTTTGGATAGCACTATAAAATTAGTGTTATTCTTACATACCTTTGGATAGCACTATAAAATTAGTGTTATTCTTACATACCTTTGGATAGCACTATAAAATTAGTGTTATTCTTACATACCTTTGGATAGCACTATAAAATTAGTGTTATTATTAAATACCTTTGGATAGCACTATAAAATTAGTGTTATTCTTACATACCTTTGGATAGCACTATAAAATTAGTGTTATTCTTACATACCTTTGGATAGCACTATAAAATTAGTGTTATTCTTACATACCTTTGGATAGCACTATAAAATTAGTGTTATTCTTACATACCTTTGGATAGCACTATAAAATTAGTGTTATTCTTACATACCTTTGGATAGCACTATAAAATTAGTGTTATTCTTACATACCTTTGGATAGCACTATAAAATTAGTGTTATTCTTACATACCTTTGGATAGCACTATAAAATTAGTGTTATTCTTACATACCTTTGGATAGCACTATAAGATTAGTGTTATTCTTAAATACCTTTGGATAGCACTATAAAACATGTATAAATGAGATGTACAGTGGTTACTAGGGCTTTGACTCTCGGGTAAATATCCGACACAGTTAGACACACTTAATCAACCGAGAACCACATCCGACTATATAAAAACATATCAGATATTAACAGATATATACTCAAGAGTCAAAACAATGAAAAGAATATGCTGTTGTCACAGCCATAGAGATTACTAATAATTTTGATTGCGTCGAATAAAATTATTAAACTAATCTTATTTTTATCTTTATATCCACCGTTGGCCATTTCTCACATATTCATCTCTCTCCTTGTCACGTCATTTCTCTTTCTATAACTTCATCCTTCTAGTTCTCATATATATATATATATATATATATATATATATATATATATATATATATAAACACACAGCATAATCAAGTTGACACACCGGTTCTCGTCAGATCACTTACGTTAAGCAAAGTTGAGCCTGGCTAATACAAGATGGGTAACCATTTGGGAGTTACAGGCACTGTATGTGCTCTCCGCTTATCTCGGCATTATTTCCAGTAGTCCTGAATCTCCACTTACCACTAGTAATTAACAAGGTCGACTCAGGAGAGGTGTGGTTGGAGATGGCACAACTCTTACCACAAAAATTCCACACGCAGGTACCCTTACAGTGGGTATCCATACTCTGTCAATAATGAAGGAAGCTACCATATATATATATATATATATATATATATATATATATATATATATATAACATAATAACGACGATCCATATTTGATCATTTCTTATTATATATTCATTTCTTTCCTTGTCACATAATTTCTTTCTATAACTTCACCCCTCTATTTCTCACACACACACATTATATATAACATAACGACGATACTAACCCCAAGGAATATGATGGAATATCAATACATTTGGGCTGTTCTCCGTATACGTTTACAAGCCAGTTACCCAACCTGAAACTATCTATTATGCTATCAAATTAACAGTAATATATTTTATATTTTTTTGTTGATCGTTACCTTTCTATGACATCACGTAAATAGCTCATGTTAATATATTCATTTATTCGATCGGCATCCATGATTGAAAATTGTTTAATTAAAATTTTGCACTTTATTTAAGAAATATGATATTGTATTTTGAATTGATTAAAGTAATTTCAGGAAACTAAATCCTAATTCAAAAGTGATTCCATTAATCAATTATGACTTTTGTAAATAAAGATAACTGCTAAAAATGTAAGTCAATTTATGTAATTAGTTTTACAAAGTAAACAAAAATTCCATGAACAAAGTCTAGAACTTTCCGATGTAGAACATAACACCGTGGAGTTATTTCCCATCTGACTTTAACATGGTTGTTTTAAAGTCTAATGTAAATAAGTTCTTGTTGAGCTATCCTATTAAATAAACAAACCCTACCTGAGTTCTACCATTACCGATCATCACGGTATTGTTTCACTCTCTACCTGACACTGATCAACCTTTATTCTAAAGTGAACTTTGGACCTTGATAACCGGTGACCCATCCCAAATAAAAAGCAATTACTCCTAAAACACTAAAAACATAAAATCACACAAGGGTATATTGATGAAAATACAAAATACTATAAAAAGGAAACATCGGTTGTTTAAAGCATTTCTAGTAAACAAATATGTAAGTGTAAAGAAGGATGTAGCAATGCCTAATACTGGGCTAGTGAACCGATGTGACATATGAAGAAAAACAGACAAACGAACGAAGATTTTGTTGATTTTATAAATATTTGTATCTCTACTTATTTTTCTAAAATCAATTGCATGTATAAATCAGTAAATGTGGACTTACTGATCAATATGACCGGAATGGTAAATGTCTTTGATATTTCGAGAATAATATCTATTTTTCAAAAAGAAAACAAACCAGGATCACGCTGTAAAAATAGAAAATGCTGTAAACCGAAACCGGAAGTGAGATTAGGTAAGCTGCTAAGCAGAAAATAGGAGTCGTGTTTTAAATCTAACAATTAGTTTACTGTTAATTCTAATACTCATACTGTCATAAAAATAATATGTAACAAGTTAGAGCAAAAAAAAAAAAAAGTATCAACCCTAAAACACAAATAAACATAAAATCACGCGAGGGTATATTGCTGAAAATATAGAATATGTGTAGCCAGCTCACGGCCGAGTAAAAACAATGTGTAATTGCTTACGAAGCCATTGCCTTTCCTTCATGTCTCATGTTTGCTTATTCTTTTCTTCACCGTCTTTTTCACCAGATTTGGAAATGGGAATGCAAAGGACAATTGTTTACAATCACGTCTGTATAAATAGGTCACACGACCAAATTAAAATAAAATAATAAAATCTTGATTACCTAATCAGAAAGCTTTTAGCATGATTCAAAACAAGTTTAGTAATCAACCAATTAAGACAAAATCCAATAAGATTGTTAACCAACATAAAATTTGGTGAAAGTGCTCCATTATGCCAACTGAAGACTCCTTACAATTTTTCAGTAAAATGACAACTTTTGGAGGTTTTAGGGTATGCTGAAAACGAATATCGTAGGGAAAATTAACACCGACAAATAATTTTCGAGATATAAATACCTGTATTATCCAATGTAATTTCTAGTAGTTGAATTGGCCGCCACCATCTTTGTTGTTTCAATGAAATGGTTCAGTGAGCATGCACAGACGAACTGTAAACGTTTATTCAACGTCATTTCATTGCATTGCAGACGAACTGCAAACGCCATTTCATTGCATTGCAGACGAACTGCAAACGTTTATTCAACGTCATTTCTAGCTAATTCCACCAAAAAATTATTTTCAAGGATTCAAATTCAAGAAAATTCGGTCAATGTGCACTGGTTGTCTAACCTGTTTATTCTGGAAACCATTCTTAACATGAGGAGGTGGAAAATAAGAAAATGCCTTTAAGAATAAACACCCCAAACATCCCCATGTTAAGAACAGCTTTCAGATAAACACCCTCAACGTCCCTATATTAAGAATGGCCTTCAAAATAAACACCTCCCCATGTCACGAACGACTTTCAGAATTGCACTGAAAAAAAAAAAAAAACTGAGGGTTTGACGCCTTCATATACCGCCCATTCAAACATGACTGCCAGTAATTTACATTGTAAAATACATGTATTTATATCTCGAAAACTATTTGTCTGTGCTAATTTTCTCTGAGATATTTGTTTTCAGCATACTCGAAAACCTACTAAAGTTATTTTATTGAAAAATTGTAAGGCGTCTTCAGTTGACATAACGGAGCATTTTGACCGAAAATTTTTCCAGTTGACATTGGAGCATCAGCACAACAGAACGGTAAAGACAATGGTGAGCTCTCGAGTGACATGCAAACGTAACTACTTTAGAATGTTAGAAATGACATAGCTTGATATAGATCCACCAAACGTTGAACTCATACTCAGCAACGAACATTAAAAGAAAATGCTAAAGCTTCGCAAGTAATAAAAAATTTCAATTCGTGTTGCTCGTTTCTTCTTCTGTATGTTAACAGGATTTAAATACAGGCAGTAGTTTTTAAATAAAGAGAGGAGGAGGAGGGTCTTTCTTAATCTTACTATTCCTACAGCGTGACCCCCCCCCTCAAATGTTTATACATAAAACTTTTACATTTTTTGATCTTCATATAACTTCTAGCAGGTTATCTATCTATCTATCTATCTATCTATCTCTCTATCTATAAAAGTGAGAATGTGCGTGTGTAGGGACACTTCTCAACCTATATACTGAACAAATGTTTGATCTACAGATTTGAAATCTGATATAAAACTATTCAGACATATGTAAAACGTTTTAATTAGTTTTCATCTGGAAAAAAGGGCTGCTAAGGGGTCAAAATTGAAAAATTGGTATGTGGGGGGAGGGTCATCGGATTTTTATCTGTTTATCAATTGTTTGTGAATTTTATCTGTTTTATCAATTAAATGTGCATGTGTGAATGGTTCACATGACAGATTCCTTATGGTAAGAATAAATAGGTTTAAAAACACTTTAAAGATCGTGTCAAGCTGGCCTAATGGCTATTGTACTTGAGTCACTGTCTTTAGGTTTTAGTTTAAATTTCAGCTCGAGTATTCTTTTTTAATTACAAGAATTGAACTGTTTAGAAAAAACATAGTACTTGGATGCACATGTCTCAGTTTCTGTACAGATTAAAACATAATAGTTCTGCATATTTTACGATCGAGCCAGACCTGTTAACCTGCTAGTGATAAAATTAAATACTTCTAATATTCATTCGTTTAGAATCTCCAGGAATCAAATTGATGACTATAGAGTCAAAAAAGATACGTTCTTTCATATCAGATGACTTCAGAAAATGCTATTTATGGAATTTTTAATGAAATTTATAATTCTTTCTACAATTCAACCATATTTAGTACAAATAAACTTCAATCTATGTCTGATTTATCCCAAAAAGGTTTTCATTATGAATGTTAAACATTCTTTGTTAAATGATATGGGAGGACACTTTCTTAATCGTCTCATCAGTAAGTGTTACAGCGAGAGGGGGGGGTGGAGTTGCAAGTGGCAATGGTGGACAGTCGCCTGTCCAGGCTTGCGAAGATGTCAAAAGAAAGTCAGTCAGATACTAGCTCAAGACAGTGATCCTGGATCCAGATACCCTGGGAATGATGTTAAAAAAGTTAAAAATGGAGGACGTAGAATGCCCGAGGATATGTCAGCGGTACTGACCAACAATTCAGACAATGTGTGGTGGAAAGTTCTGACGTCATCCGTGCCAATAAAATAGAGGCAGCAGAAACGACGAGAGAAGAAGAAAGCAGCGACAACGAATAGATGCATTATCGCTCTGTCATTCCGAATACACTGCCTACCCTAGGACCTCTCCGTGTTGTCATCGCTGTCAGTAGAAAGTAAACATTATTTTCAAATCATTCATTCCTGTTACTTATTATTATAAAAGTGCAAGAAACTCTGGGTTTACGTCTATTGTAGAGGTATGCCTAAGTTGTACGGATTTCAAACAAATCCCGATTAGCGATTTGGCTAGATTTTTTGAATAACATAACATTAGGTGTGATCCTGAATCTGCTTCACACTCATACCGAATCTTAAATGTCTCCCTCCTGAATTTTTATCCGTAAATTATGAATATTACAGCAATTGTTTTTACTATAATCTAATAGAAGTCATAAGAAATCAGAACATGTAAAGTTTGTAAGTGCATGATTTCGGAGGGGGGGGGTCATCGTATAGAAAGAGTATGGTAAAAAAGACCCCCCACCCCATCTCATTTGCTTCTTATTTAAAAGCTACAAAATGATGAAAATGGTCCTATTTAAATTATATAGAATCTCTAACTATATCAAGAGCCGGTGCAGTTTATTTTTTTCGCTAGTAGAAATAAGAAAGAAATTCTATGCAAGAATGTCAACTGAGAATTATTAGCAGGTGCGTCTTTCTCGAAGTTTGCTGTGAATTGAGTTATTGTTTTGAAAGAGCCAAGCCTATTCATCTCATTAAAAATGCAACATTAGATTAAATCAAATTAGATTATTAAGACAGACCATTACTTTTTTGTTTTACAAGGCTTTCCATAAAATTGTGAGAGGGCGGTGCATGCTGTATTATGGTTTCTCACTTAGACTATGCAATTCGGATAAAGAACTTCCCTGTCCTTTTGTTGATGTTGTCAGGAAGCCATACTCCATAGTGCTCAATGTCTTGCATAGAGCAAGCAGTAATCCAAAACTGAGATTACATAAAAATAAAAAATGAGTTTTGACAGGCTTCTGGGCTTGACCTTTACTCCTGATCTTAAATGGAATACGTACATCCAATCTGTTGCCAAGGCCGCTGGAAAAATGGTCGGATCCTTCTATCGATCCAATAGATATCTCACTGCTGATGCAATTCTCTATCTATATAAGAGCCAGATACGTCCAAGGATGGAATACTGTTGCCACATATGGGCAGGAGCTGCTAGAAAAGACTTGTCCTGCCTTGATAGGGTTCAAAATAGACTTTGTGGCCTGGTGGGAGATGTCCTTTTCTCTTTGCTGCAACCTCTATCTCACAGAAGAGATGTTGCGAATTTGTCTCTGCTTTATCGTTATTTTCATGGAAAGTGTTCGACTGAGCTTCAATCTATGGTCCCCCCTCGCCAAACTTTCACAAGAAACACTAGACTAGCTGAAAACATTATCAATAATTTTCCCCACTCTTTATCTGTACCTAAACCTAAACATAGATTCCATGATCAAAGCTTCTTTCTTAGAACTGCACGCCTGTGGAATTGTCTTCCGTTTTCCTGCTTTTCAGCTTTCTATAATATGGTTGTCTTCAAGTCCAACGTGAATAAGTTTCTGATGAGCCGTTCCATTTAAGTTAACAAATTTACCGAACTTCCATTACTATCGATTACTATATTGTCCTTTTGACTACTCTACACTCTTTAACCCTTATCCTTGAGTGGCCTATCGGCCTTGATAAGTGGTGACGTCTATGTAAAAAAAAAAAACTAAATAAATAAAATAAAATAGAAATTTCTCTTCTAGAGTTGGGGTACTTTGAGAGATGACAGTGACTAAGTGGTTAACAACATAGACTGATAACCTGGGAGTGCCAAGTTCGAATCCAGTAGGTCTTACAGAAACACTTTTACTTACGGATGTTGGCAAATTTCATGTGGTCCCTTTTGTAAGTACCTAATTTCTTTTTAGAAAATAATTGTAACTAGAAAGAGTTCAGGCAAACGATTGCCAGCAAGAGAATCATCAAATTCATACAACCTGTTCGGCTAAACATTAATCAGAAGTGACTTTTCCAGGGCATTCATCGTCAAGCCTAAATATCAGCTGACGTGATATTGTAAACAAACACAGACAGAATTTGATGAACAACATTATCATTATTATTTTCTAATTTTTCTGCAAATTAGTCTATCAGGCAAATCATTCCTCATAATATATAATAATCAATACAGGATTGATTCTATAATAATTCATACACAATCTGCAAAAATTAAAATATCATTTTTAAGCATATTGTACGACCGGGCAATGCTGGGCTGCCAGCTAGTTTAACATGATTTGATCCTTTTAAGCCAAAAGAAGGATCCATATTGTCCTTGATAGCTGTGCATCTAAACAACATCACATTAATGAAAGAGTCCAACAAAATCAAATAGTAAAGCGGAAATGGCAGAAAAAGAAGTGAGAGGATGTGGAACGAAAACTATGGGCTTATATTATTAACCATTTTAAAACATCATACATAAAGAGAGCGGTTATGAGTTCAAACCTCTTTTAGGCCAAAGTATTTTTACTTCGATTTTGCCCTATAAAATAAGGTTGGCCTTCTGCGCACTGGTAGTGAACAAATTGATTACAACAGTCAGATTGTGTGGTGCATGAGGAGTGATGCCTAAGGAAGTGTAAAAATAGAAGTTCTGTTACTATTACCCAAATCACCTGGTACTATTTTTATAACAAATAAATATATACCAGAGATTGGAGCTCAGACGAGCACCTGCCATCGTAGTAACGATAAAACAAAGACATGCTCGCAACGTCTTTCCTGTGGGAGAGAGGCTGCAGGGAAGAGAAAAGGGTATCACCCACTAGGCTACGAAGTCTATTTTGTACTCTGTCAAGGCAGGATAGGCTGTTTTTAGCAGCTCCTGCCCAGATGTGGCAGAAGTACTCCATCCTTGGACGTACTTGGCTTTTATATAGATAGAGAATTGCATCAGGGGTGAGATATCTTCTGGAACGGTAGAAGGACCTACCATTTTCCCAGCAACCTTGGCAACTAACTTGTTCCATTTCAGGTCCGGAGTTAAGGTCAAGACCAGAAGCTTATCAAAACATGAAGCTTCTCCTAGACAAGAGCCACCCATTTCAATTGATGCTAGATGGGGATCAGAGTGTTGATGATGTAAAGATAGGAGCTTGGTTTTAGATGCGTTAAAAGTAACCAGTCACCTCCTCCCCCACTGTACCACGCGCTCGAGATCATAAGAGAGAGAATCAGAGAGAACTTTGTCATTTACGGCCTTTGATGTGTTGCCATAGATGGTCGTGTCATTAGCATAGATGTCAACGAATAATTTAAGTATGTGTTTTGGGAGATCATTGATGTAGATCAGAAAGAGAGTTGGGCCCCGGATGGACCCCTGAGGGATTCCAGCATTAATATTGAGGGCCTCGGATTTCTGTCCATCAACCACTACTCTTATGAGCCTATCGGAGAGAAATGATTTAATGATCAAGAAAACATTTCCAGTTATACCGCAGCTGGAAATCTTGTTAAGTAGGCCCTTATGCCATACCTTATCAAAGGCCTTTGATATGTCAAGGGCAATTGCCCTAGAGAGGAAGCCTTTGTCAAGAAATTCACTAATCCTATGAGATATAACCGTTAGCACATCTGCTGTAGATCTGGCAGAACAGAAACCATATTGCATGTCACTAAGAAGGTTATTTCTGTTGAGGTGGTTGACTACTTCTCTATTTAATATGGATTCCAGCAGCTTACTCATGACACACAGGAGACTTATTGGTCTGTACTGAGAGGGAGATGACTTACCACCTGAATTAAATACAGGGCATACTGATGAGAGTTTCCAGGGTGTTAGGAAGCACTTCTCTTTAAGGCAATGCTTAGAGTTTTGTAAGTATGGGGACAAGTTCTTGTTGAAGCTTTTTCAGCACAGTGATTGGAATGCCATCAGGGCCAGTTGCTTTACTGGAATCAAGGTTCTTGATTAGCTTGGTGACCTCATGCAGAGATATTTGTATGTTGCAGAGCGTGTTGTCCATTATAGGAGGAAATACGAGGAGTTGATGGCCTTCGTCGCATAGGGTAGAATTAGCTGGTTGGGATAGAATGCACGCTTTTGTTCAGGATCCTGTTTGCTATTTGCCAAAACTGGTGAGAACCAAGCTGCTGCTCAGCTACCTTGGATTTAACGGACTGAGCATATAGCTCTCTTGCATTTTTTATTACTCTTTTGCAGTGGTTGCTGGCAACCCTGAAGGCAGCTTTAGTCTCAGTGCATCTATTACGTTGGTAGCTATGGAAAAAGTGATTTCTGTGCGTGATGGCAGCAGTTATCAATATTATCTAAGTAAATATACACTTATTATGAATAATAAATTAATAAAATATTTATATGTTAATGGTTATCAATATCAATACAATTTATTTATACATGAATTTAATGTTAATGACTCTACATTAACATTCAAACATAGTGTAACAAAATGGAAAACTAATATATATCTCTTCCATGATATCTTTTCCATGATATCTTTTCCAATTTCAGATTTTGTAATCATGCCCATATCTCTTTATGTTCTTTTAAAGTTGATAATTTCTTTTTCTTCTGATGAGTTAAAAGCTAAATAAATTTAAAAAATTGGCATAATAATTACATGAATGATTCTGTGCTGTCAAGAATTGGACATTTCAACGTACTTAAAGAAATAAACGATAAGATAGTCAACATCTTGGAATTTGGAATGTAGACTTTTACATTTATTTATATATATACTAGCAAAGATAGCCACAGGACTTTGCTGTATGTTTGCAGCAAAGTCACAATCATAACTTTTGATCTTGACCTTGAAAAATGGGGGTGCACCATCTCTAGGTTGGAGACCATCATCATGTCAGGTTTGGTCATAATCATTCCAGTGGTGCGGGCTGTAGAAGAGTACATATACATAGGCTCTGACTTTGACCTTTGATCTTTACCTTGGAAAATGGTGTGCACCATCCCTAGATGGGGGATCTTGATCAAGCCAGGTTTGGTCATGATCGGTCCAGTGATGTGTGCTGTAGGAGAGTTATACACACAGACACAAATACACGAATGCTACTATATATATATATATATATATATATATATATATATATATATATATATATAATTTAATTATTTAGTTGAAATGTTACTCAGTTTATATATACCAATCATAATGGAGTAAAAATTTTTTTTCATAATTAATAGTTCTTTTATATTAAAAAAAAATATTTTAATATTAAGTTTGAAAAAGTCCAAGCTCAATAAATGCCTTTTTTGATTCAAAGAAAGGGGACAGTAAAAATAAAGAAAGTAATATGGTGTTATAAGCATAGTGAAATACTATATATTGCTCCTCATTTAATCCTTCGAAACGTCGGGTTTTTCTGATAGTCTTTTAGAAAACAATACAAGTTTTCAAAATTATATTGATTTTAAAAATAGTAAAATTTAAATTTGGGCCGGATGTTGTTACTGCTAAAAGTAACTCCATATCATTTTTCCTGGCAATTTTTGAAGTAAGGGATAAAAAAAAAACTAAAACTGCATCGATCTCTGTTGAAGCCATGCTACTCCTCTTAATTGGAGGATTTGAATATATGTAATGGCAGCCCTCAAGATGTTATCATATGGTATTAAATAAAATTATATTTTTCAAGCTCAACTTACCAAATAACGTAACTCTGCTCGAGCCCTCCATCATAGGCTGGCATCCATTCTACTTTGGCAGTGAACAAACTGGTTACAACGGTCACATTGTATGGCGCGTGAGGTGTGGTCTCTGCAAAAGAGATAAAAAAAATAATGCAACAATACTAGAAAAAATATGAAAAACAGTCTTATTTTGAAACTATAAAGAAGTATGGAAGTGTCACTATAAAATCATAAGCATAAAAATGCAACAAATAATTTCTCAATATAATCATCACAGAGCA
Source organism: Euprymna scolopes (assembly GCF_053919585.1). Taxonomy (NCBI): domain Eukaryota; kingdom Metazoa; phylum Mollusca; class Cephalopoda; order Sepiida; family Sepiolidae; genus Euprymna; species Euprymna scolopes. The sequence goes on along the minus strand of NC_136508.1, from coordinate 33,668,181 downwards.
ACACTGGAATGCCAAGGAACTCAAATACAGGGGCAGGGGGGACGATAAAGAAAACTACTCTACAGCTTTATTTTGAAACTTTTATTGAAAAAAATCAATTCAGGTAACTTGATTAAGTAGTGGAGCTGACATCTATTAAATGTAGTTGCCTTCAGCCTCAATCACCACCTCGATACAGGTCAAGAACTGGGAGCATGCCTTTTCAACAAGCACTGCCAAGAACTCGGTGAATACTTGACAAATGGCAGCAATCAGGTTGGCTTTGCTCTTGTGGGAGGTCATGATGTATGATCAAACGAAGTAGTCCAGTGAGTTAAGATCAGGAGAGGAGAGGAGGGGAGGCCAGTGAGAAAAGCATACAAAGTCATAGCACTCTTTCTTAAGCCAAGCCTGGATCTCTTTGGACTTGTGGACTGGTGCCGAGTCAGGCTGCCACATCTAGGGTCTGCCAGGGAATCACCACACTCTTCAGCACATCCAGGTACACTTTGGTGTTGACTTTGAAGATGTTAGGTGGCATGATGTGGCCCTCACTTGAAACCATAACTGTTGCCAGAAACTTTGTTTTCATCACCTTGGGCATGTCTCTTATTCCTGGCAATCCAGCGATGCATTTTGAGGGTGCTGGCAATGGTCCTGTTGTCATAACTTGGATTGGTAGAGAGCATGAGTTGTACAGTGATGCATCTTGCTCATTGAACATTGTGTTACTTTCAGACATGATAGAAGGCTCCTATCGATCTTGAGATTTGTAAACAACTGACTAACTAGTAGATGGTCGGCAACAAAGAAAGAAAAACGTTTTTTTTTAACGGAAATGGAATCATGCCTTTTTTTAGTCAATAATTTTATCGTTCCACTCTGTAATCTGCACATATGCTAGGCTCCAGTGTTCACTTAAGTATATAAAGTACTCTAATATCAATATGTCACTATTATTCTAATCTTGAATGTTATTCTCACAATCTACTGAATTTTAATACTTTATCCACAAGGACTCGTGGCATAATGGATATTGTACTAGGAAAATGAAGGCTCAATTCTCATTGCGAGTGATACTAAGAACATAATTGCTGATTACTTAAGACTTCTACCCGGTTATGGTCGAAGTAACAATAACATGCTACCCCCGTGGATTAAATACAGAATTCTATTAAAAATTTTTGATAGACAGTTGATGAGTTCAACAAGATATATCTGAAGAAGATCAAAGGTTATATCCATTGAAACGTTGTGAGAATAACACTCAAGATGAGAACAGCAGTCCGAATAATCCAAATAATAGAAATTATCAATCCTCATCTAAAAAATTCAGAAACATCAATATGCCAATGTGTTCAGCCTTTTCTTTTTTCCTTTTGTGTTATAATTTCATTGGTAGCAGAGGTAGAGCACTTAGTCTGAAGAAAAAGAAGTGGGTAGAGTTACTAAGGTAGGATGGGACTCGATATTAAGAAAAAAAAAATAGGAAGAAGTAGGAGGATGTGAAACTGAAAACCATGGGCTTATTAATATCATATTAACCATTTAAAAACGAACAAATATTTCCCTTCAGTAAAATTTTCAACACGTGTAACATCATCTTATCAACAGTTTTCTTTTAGACACTTTTTACTTTAGTCACAAGGATATTTATTGGGTGGGTTTCTACCAGCATTTTGTTAGATTTCTACCAGTATTTTGCTTCATTTTCGAATTTTGAGCGATTTTCGAGACTACAACACTGATAGCCTCATGTCCGCCATCTTGCTGTCATTTTAATTTAAGCGCTTGGCACTAATTACGTTTAAAACTTATTTTTATTTGTTATATATTTGTTTCTTGATCACTTTTCAGTTTATTGGTTATAGCTAAAAATGCCGGTTTTTTAATTATATTACAGGTATTTCATTTAAAAATATAATTTATATCTCAGTTATTTCATGGAATAGAGATTAGCATTCAAATTAAATTGTGAAATTATCATAATTTTAGCAAATCCGGGCTATTCAAATTTTTATTTGACTTGACAAAGTTTTTTCTTTTTGTTTTTAATTGAGTACTAAACATATTTGAGTGCACTAATTTTAACTAATTTCAAACACTGTAATTTAAATATGGCCAGCTATATACGGACAAATTATGGAGACCAATAATTTTAAAATGGGCCGATAACTCATTGAATCAGCACATGCACGAGTTTAAAGTAACCTTTTAAGTAAGCCACATATTTAGATTAAAACTATAGAAAAACTAATATTTAATAAAGAAAGAACAGATAACTTAATGAATCTGTAGGCTAAAATAACTTCTTAAGTAGGTTAATTAGAGAGATGAATACAATATAGGAACCAATATTCAAGAGAGAAAGGGCAGATAATTCCATGATTTGAAATAATAATAATACCAAGCAATATGAGTTGAGGTAAAAACAAAACATTAATTTTATAAAGACATCATCTTTGATTGTTTTACTGGATGCATGATCAAGTGGATATAGAGGGATTAGAAGATATTTGAAGATGAATACTATCTAGTTTGTGAATTCATTCAAATGAAGAAATTTGAGAAAATAAAAATAAAAACTGATATCAAAATCATGGAACACAGGATGAGAACAATCTACTCCTGTGGATTAATATAGCAGATCTGATACAAACAATTCACTGAAGATGATAACAGTCATCCATGTCAGTCAGAATCAAGTAGGCCACGTTTAAAAATAAACACAATAATTAAAAAAGGAAAGGACAAATAACTAAAAGAATCACCACATATGCTCGGCTACAATGACCTTTTATGCAGATCAAATATAGAGATGAACAGCGTATTGGAATCAATATTTCAGAAAGGAAGGGTAGATAATCAAATGAATTCAAACATGCATCATCATAATCTCATGAACAGGTTTCTAAATTATATTAAAGATATTTTCATTTTGTAAAATAATTTATAACTGACATTTATTTTATGAAAGAGAGATTAGCATTGAATCATGAAATTACCATAACTTCCATAAATCAAGGCTATTTCAATTGTCAATTTGATTTGATAACAAAGCTTTTCATCTTTTCTGATAAATTAAACAGATTTTAGTAAGGCGAAAAAAGAGTGAATACAGTATGAAGACCAATAATTAAAATGTAATGTTGGGTATTCCAAATCATTATATAAACTAAACTAAAAATGATATCAGCAATCAACTGGCAATAGAATTTTCAAAAGCCTTTTCCGTCAATTTATGGGCATCCTCAGGCTTTCTCACTGATCTCACTCATTCATCACTATCAACAATAAAGACGTATCGTTGCATTTTTATACATCAGTGATTGTCATCATTCTTTTAACACAGCAGATATTCGAATAAACACTAAATTTACATTATACAGATTTTTATATTCTTTGCTTAATATTATTATCTAGCATTTATTGCCATGAGTACATGGTGCTCTCTAGTTATAATAAGCCGCTTCAGTTCCAAAATCGATGATGATAATGAAGTCATATCGGATACAACCTTTCATAATAAGCTTCCATTAGTAATGGACTGAACGTGAAGATGTATTCACTAAGGTGGAACAAATTTTGTGGCTTGAATTGCCAGGATGACCATTCATCTGACAATTTCAAAGATTTATGGAATTAATCAGATCAAACGAGAGAGAGAGAGAGAGAGAGAGGGGAGAGAAAGAAGGAAAAAGAGATGAGGCAGGAGAGAGAGTGAGAGAAAGGAGAAGTGAGAAAAAGAGATAATGCTTCGCTTATATAAGATTCCTCTTTGATGGCGAAAAGCATTGACCAACTCTGTAGAATCTGCTGATAAAATATATTAAATACAGCAAGCAAGAAATCTTGTCCAGTTTTTATATAAATTAACTGCAAAATAATCTATGAACCCTTGTCGAGAAAAGGATAAATCTCACGTTAGATATACGCCGGTTTCATTTGGTTGACTATATTATATTGCCTGCTATGCTTGTTTAAGAAAATGAATTGTCTTTGCTAGACTTGGTGGATCCAAATGTTTGACGTTTTAAGTAAAGAAAAAAATTGACCCTGGGTCAGTAGAGGAATGGATTTTGGATACACATTAAGAAAAAAAAACAAACTCGAATCACACTAGGTGTGAACGCTCTCTACCCATAAAATAAGGCTTGTCAACAGCCCCCCCCCTCCTCCAAACAAACAAAAACACACACGCACAAAAAATACCAGAAAACAGAATGCAAAAGCATGACATTGTGCAATTCAAAAATCTGCTTATAACAGCTTATGCCATTAACTTCTCATTACTATGACAATGGCATCATCATTTCATGACATCATCCATTGTGCATTATTATGCCCTTATATCTATATACTTTTAAAAAGGTTCTTTTTCTAGAACTGCCAGACTGTGAAACTCTGTTCCACTGCCCTGCTTTCCAGCTGACTACAATATGGTCGTTTTCTAGTCCAATGTAAACAAATTTTTGTTAAACCTTCCCCTTAAATAATCAAATCGTACCAAATTTCCAGTACTAACAATCACTACGCTATTGTCTCAATGACTACCATACACTCATTAACCCTTATCTTCGAGTGGCCTCTAAGCTTTGATAAGTGATGACTCCTTTGTAAAAACAATGTCCCATCACTACAATATCGTATTCCTGTACCTGTTTTACAAGTACTTTAATGGAATGTGCCCTGATAAATTTGTAGCACATGTGACCCATTGAAGTACACACCCACGACTAACTCGGCAAACAGCAAAATCCTGCCCTTTCACTGTTGGGATCCCTAGATTCCTTCTATTCTAATCATTTTTTCCCTTGCACTAATTGACCTTAGAATTCTCTCTCTGTTTCATACTTCCCTGACTGTACTAACCTGCAAAAGTTTAAATGTAATGTGAACAGTTATCTCCCTGCTAAAATTTCCATAGTGCCCTGTTAGACACGATCCTAATTAGTAGCAATTACATTCTAAGTGGCAGTATGCCTTGTTTGGAGTGAAAAAGAGTTAAAAAAAATTCTTTTGTGACATCATTCAATGTGCACAGAGACAAACAAACAAACAAACAAGCAGATCCAGTTTTGTAATATAAAGTATAGACTAAAAGTGAGTTCATCAACATTTGTTTACATGTTTTTTTTTCTGCCTTTATGCTTTAATAAGACAAAATTCATGATAAAATATTCTTTAGTTCTGGGATTGAGTTATGTTTGAAAAGAGCTCTAAGGTTTAATTGTTTTAATTAGCCATAATTTATAATTTGATTAATGCGTTACCCATCTCTCACTCTTAGCTATCTATGTATTTCTGATCTCATCGTCTCGGTTTATATTGATTCAACCACACTAATATTTCTATGTGAGAATTTAGAAAAGAGTGGCTCTCTTTTATTCATAATTGTTATCTAATTTGCATCCATGTGTCTGTACACACCGAAAACATCTATTTAAATTAGATGGCAAAATAATGCCTTTATTTCTCTGTACAAATTATGAATAATAATATTTTATATAAGAAAAATAATAAAAAAACATACTTTAAGCATGCACAGGTTAAAACAAGGTCACCTTTTAATTCACGAAAACAATGAATTACGACTTTCCAAAACTAAACAAAGAAAGGTAAAATAAAAGTCAGCCGAACCTTTGTCTGAGAAAAGCCCGAGGATTGACTAATAAAAAACATGGGAGAATCTGATTGGTTAGCTAGAAAATTTAACACCATGTATGTGTGTGTATATATATATATATATATATATATATATATATATATATATATATATATATATATATATATATATATATAAACAGAGAGAGAGAGAGAGACCTGGTAACATTTATCCTGTGAATTTTAATTGGGCAAATCTTACAAGGATAAAAGCAGATATACTGTGTAGCTTAATTGCCATATATATTTTCCTAAGTTATTACCTGATTCTACTCACGCATTGAGCACAGTTGAAAGAAATATTGAAAATCTATGCATAAAATACTATATCTCATAAAATTTTATGTGGATAAATGAAATAGTATATATAAGTGTGTGTGTGCATGAAAGACAGGAGAAAACTAGACAGGAGAAAGACTAAAAGATAAAATGTGTAAGGTAATTATAATTTCAATGATACAGCATAGTGCAGGCAATTATAAAAGACTTTTTACTTTTTTTTCAATAAGTACAAATTAAAAAACAAAAAAAAGATAAAGGAAATTTCCTCAATTCTGATGTGCTTATTTTATTTTTCTAATCTCATCAAAACTTGTGATTAAGGAAATAAAAAAAGAAAAAAAAATAGCTAATAATAATAATGGAAATCTGATAATGATGAATAGAAATTCTTTGAGAAACACTGCACCGAACATTTTTCAAAAGGCCAGAGTCACAGAGAATGAACACCACTTCTAATAATCAAAGGAGAGCAGTGGGCCACGACAGGAAATCTCACGCCATTGTTAGAAAACCTCTTATCACAAACAGAGCAGTGTTAATTCAAGCGGAAGCAATTCATAAAACTCAGTCTGAAATTTAGTGCCAGAAAAATGGTAAAAGCGTTCTCTTTTAATCACAAGAGTTTTCTCTGCTTTGATTGAGAAAATTGAGGGGGGAGGGGAAACAATATCACTACAGGCGGTCTCTTATTTATGTCATAGTCCCGTTCCTACAACATGTAAGTCGATTTTTAATGCCCTTATTTATGTAAATACGGGTTCCCTAGTTGTCAGACCAGTCAAAATTCGCCTTGGCATCATTCTAATAATCTAAGTCCTGACAAATCATTAGACGAAATGCAAAGCCAACTGTGTTCACGCTTCTTTTCAACAAATAACCATTACCTGTTCTCTGCCAACTGACACTAACCATAACCTGTTCTTCGCTAACTAATCCTAACCTGCTCTCCACCAACTAACCGGTTCTGGATATGACCTTAAACTATATCCAGTGGTGAGGCCCTAGCTTGCAGGTTTTGGGGAGTGTGGAGCCACACTTTAATTGCCTTTGCTCCCAGGTCCACTCTGACCCGGAGTGGTAGTACCTGTTAGGGTTCCAACTATGGGTTAAAAAGAAACCGACTTGAAAACAACAAATATATTTCATTAAAAAAATTTTCCTCAAACTCTTTGGATTCGGCATTAAATAACCTGAAAAGGGTTGATATGCCGTAAAACAAAAACAACCAACCAACCAACCAACCCTAACCCATTCTCTGCCAACACTTCAATATGAAATTTCAACCAACCTTTTTTGTTTCAGTGACGTCTTTGATAGTATGAAGATGTGAGCTGGTTTGCACTGTAATTATCTCTACCTCCCTGTCTGAGTGATGTAAGCATGCCAATGGACAAGTGAGGATCTAAAATCCACTCATCAAAGAAGCTTTCTGATTCACTGGTGGTTGGTCTTCGGAAATGGAATCATGTTAGTCATTTTGTGCAACATTTTTCATGGGCCACCATGGTTTGGGATGTAGTGCATGCCAGAGCAGTAACCAGTCAAACCTGATCAAGTTGAAGCTGTTGCAACCACAATAATGCAGTGTGGTTCAACTCTGTACTAAAAATTGCATCCTTCCAAGCATTAGCTCCTCCGACAGAGGGTTTCTTTGATTTGTTTGCTATCATTTTTGGTTCCCTATGTAGTAGTATCATACGGATTAGACCTCTATACTGCTATTTTTTTAGCCAGTCTGAGAAATTGTACTCAGATAGATGGCTGTCGCATAGTCTGCTTCTAGTTTTCGTTACACTTTGAGCCTTGTGTAGTGGTTTCTTTATCCTTTCCAACATAAAAATAACGTTTACTTAAACACTTTACCTAGGTATGTGGCCTTCATGAAAGATAGCTAACAATGAAGCATTACCATAAGCGCCCATTTTCATGAAAATGTCAGTAACAGTGCCACTTTATTATGCCCTTTTCGGGACATAATAAATATTGAAGACTCCTCTTTTTTTAATTTTAATACAGATGCAACATCGATTTTATGGCATTCTTTGTTCCAGAACTTAACAATTTTGCCAGACTATCTGATTTCATATTCGTAAGAATTCATTAATGTTTTATATATTGGGACCCTACGCCAGTGGGTAGAGATTATGTTAACGTTCGACCAGCATAAGTACATGCCAGCATAACAGAAATAAACCAGGCAGCTAGTGTGATCGAGGAGAGGCTTCAAAGATTAGCTCACTAGACAAACGCACTAGTCAGATGTTGAATGATATTACATTGTGTTTGAGGCACAAAACGGACTCGAGAAGCGAGACAGACAATATGCATTCTGAAAATGTAGAGAGAAACTAAACGAACGTCACCTCAATGATGCCGTCTGCGTCTCTCAATCCCCAAGTAGAAAAACAAATTAAGAAGTAATACATTTAACATATATCGTTATAAAAAAATAAGTAAAGTCAATGTTGTCTACTCTTTTTGACTTCCAGATTCTGAGAAACAGACGTCGATGTCACCTCAAACACGGTCCCTTCAGATTAATGCTTAGTACAAAATATTTACCATAAGCGTATTTTTTAATTATAATATTTCTCTTAAGTGTTTTATTTGTTTTTCATGAAGTATTCAAACAAATTTTCAGAATGTTCATTATTTATTTTTAGTAAAACTATTATAATAAATTTTGTTAAGATTTTTTTAACAAATAATAAACCGAATTGATCTTTTTCTGATCAGATTTTTTTAAAATAAAATATTTTATAATAAAAATATATCCTTTTAAAAAATGGTTTATGAAATTTCAGAATTGTTAAACAAAAAAAGCTTCTCGACTCCCCAATATTCATAATGGCTTTCAAAATAATTACGGCATTATTTAGAAAGCCATTCTTAACATAAATAAAATGGATGACTTTTACGTTATCCTAATCAGAAGGGACTTTATCTGAGTCATCAGCAGCGTCCCGTCTGCTCTACAGAAACCAGAACTAAAACAAGAGCAGGCACTCTGGACTTTAGCCAATAAATGTATACATCTATGTATTGTCTTACCTACATCTGACGTTGTGTCTAACCTCTTGGCAAGAAAGTAAATAATATGAGAAACTTGCAACTTAAGAAAGTAGAGGACGATCATAAACACTTTAAAATGAACATCTAAAAGCAAAAGTTGAACACAACCCACACAAAATTGTCAATGAAAAGTATTTGGCACTTGATGTCAGTATGTAAACCGTGTCCAACCATCCATCCGAACGTAATTAATCAGGCGAACAAGCTTGATAAATGTGTTCCACATGAACTCAGTGAATATGTTCATTTCTGAAATCAGTCATTAGTTTTCGAACAGCCTAACATAACTCTACATGTATGCATGAATCAGACTCATCTTTTGCCCAGACGAAAGTTCAGTTAAAGCAATAACTAAATTGTTATGAATATAAACTATCGATTTCCTCTCAGAAGAGTCTACTCGTCTCGTTATATCAACTTTTCTGTACAAATTCAATGATTCTATTATTCTAATCATAAACTTAAAGTTTATCAACCGTATATATGTAGAACAGATAAAAGGTTGATATGCATCAATATACTATATATATATAGTAATCCACATACAGTACTGTTTTGTTGTATCACAACTCATTGGTGCGGCTAGACTAGCACCTTTACTGTAATGAAAAAGGAACAAACCAAATTATATGTTCATCAATGTTTTGTCTTTATTTCAAGGCATTTTAGACACAGGTTAGACAGGTTCAAGACTTTTTAGATACAGAAAATAACACCTATAATAATTTATATATATAATCAATGAATAAATAATAATAATAATAATAATAATAATAATAATAATAATAATAATATCAATGAATAAATAATAATAATAATAAACATTGTATTTCAATTGTACTCACAACACTTGAATTATAACGGCTATATTCATTCAAAAAATAACAAAATTTGCATCATATTCTTTTCAGATCTCTAACGGCTATATGACATCAACAAATCTCACTCATTCTATTTTAAAAAAGCTATATGCACTTTTAATGCTAACGACTTTTTCATTCTGAAATAGAACTACAACATCCTTTTTACACCACAAACACAAGACTATCTCCAAAGATTGTACTGATATTATACTTTCTTCAAATTATTCATCCTGAAAAAGTTGTGAAATAAAGAAGAAACGTTGATGCACATATAATTTGGCTTGTGTATTTTTCATCTCTCCATCACGTCAGGATATTATTTCCACAATTTTCATAACACACACACACCCACACACATATATTCCTTAAAGATATCACGTTAAAAGGAATAAACAGACAAGTATTTACTCATTTTAAAAATGTTGGTCTATTATTGATAACACTTCACATACAATTGTTTCAGCCCCCAGTGTTGTCATACAAGTATACAATAGTTCACAACTGAGCTTAATCAGTAAGTAGAAAAATCAATTTGTCAAAAATTTCACAGCTCTTGAATTAGGACTTTTCTTATCAACACAATGGATATTCATATTTTTATCCACAACATAACGTATTGAACCTGCTTTATCTGCATTTTAAATTAAAACACACTCACCTTAAAATAATTCCTCGAGAAAATATTTATAGATCGGTATTGCACTATTGAGCTATCTAAAAGAGGACTTTTCAGTAGATATATAACTTTTACATACTAACCCAGTAAAATTAACTACCCACGTGAGGTCACAGAAATACCTGGTGTGGGACAAATTCTCTCGGTGCTGATGGACCCGTAGATCTTCCCAGGTCATTCGTCTAGGAGAAAGAAAACTCTGAAGCTAAGCCTAAAGAGAGGAAGGCTTCTCCAGTTTTGGATGACAATCTTTTTAGAGCTGGTGACTCAAGCAAATTACCGGTCTGCAAACCTAAACTGCTTAAGGAGTAGATAGGCACTGACTATCACCCGGCTTCCATACTCCTTCTTTCCCTATTAGCTAGGCGTAGAGGTTGAATCACAGGAATTCGACAGAAACAGTGGTCGATCTTGTTTCCTGTCTAGGGCAATGAACACCGTTTTCCCCACTCCCAACACATCCCATACCTCTAAACTGAGCACTTGGGAGTGCTTGAATGCCATAATGCCAGTACAAGTAGATTGGGTTGACCATGGGCTGATGTGTTGGTAACAGATTAACAGTTTTGGCTGCAGTTCCCAACTGGTAGTACAGGTGCCCTAACTCTTTGGTAGCGCTAAGAGCGGCTGCTCCATCAACTTGAATAATATCGGGATGTTTGTAGTGCCATGTTGCACATGGAAAGGGACCATGCACTCATCCCCGGTGGGCTTTCCTGAGGCCACAATCCTAGTACATGGAAAGTCAGCTGATGGTCTACTTGTGTTGTATGTCTAATATTCTGCATAACCACTTGTGCAGCACCCCTTAACTAAACTGAAACTCTTAAAAAAATAATGATGACAGTACAATCTAAAATTACGCATAAACCAGGACAAAACTCCAACAAAACCAAATTGCCTCCTCCCTTGAGGTTTGCATTTACGAACATCCGTGGGCTTAGAACTAATTTAAATGATGTTGAAGCATTTCTTCTAACAAACACTCCGGATATTTTAGCACTAAGTGAGACTAACCTACACTCCTCCATCCCCTCTAACTACTTTAATACGCCCGGATATTCACACTCTGCCGTAAGGATTCTGACAGACATATGCATGGGCTTGGAGTCTATATTCGAAACACCCTCCCCTTGACTAGAGAAACAAACCTAAAATCGGACGATCAAGCCTTTATGTGCTTTAGACTTAACATGCAACATAACATTAGTTACTTTTATTTTCTCTACCACTCTACCTCGACCCAGGATTGTACCCTAATAAACAAAGTCTCTGACAGCAGAGATGCAGCACTTTCCCTTGACACGAGTGCACAAGTGCATGTGTTTGGTGACTTCAGACGACCTAGACGAGAGCCATCCATTTCAATTAATGCCAGATGGGGATCAGAGCGTTTATGATGTAAAGATAGGAGTTTGGTTTTAGATGCATTAAAGGTAACCAGCCACGTCTTCCTCCACTGAACCACTTGTTCGAGATCAGAGGAGACAGAATCAGAGAGAGAGCTTTGTCATTTACAGCCTTTGATGTGTTGCTGTAGATGGTCGTGTCATCAGCATAGATGTCACCGAATGATTTAAGTATGTGTTTAGGGAGATCATTGATGTATATCAGGACATGTAGGTATTAATAAGGATGAATCACTATATCGTATTTAAACTAAAAGTTTGGTATGAAGCACACATTCTAAGTCAATGAGCTACAATTTTATCTGTTTTTAATGGGTTAAAAAGTTTAGTATGTTTGTTTATCCGTGTTCGATTTAAGATGGAGTACTACTATTACATCTGGGGATGTGCGGTTCAGAACTTTTTTTCTTGCCTGGGCAGAATACAAAATCAACTTTGCATTCTAGTTGAGGTGATCTCTTCTCTAGAGCATTTACCTAAAAAAAAAAACAAGTTAGTAGTTCTTCTCTACTCTATGGTTATTTTCATGGAAGGTGCTCAATTAAAGTTATAACAAACTATATGTGCATTGTCCCACTCTGGTACTGCATGATGCCACAAAAAATAGTGAAGAAATCATGAATGTGAGAAGTGTGAAGGGCCAACGTTGCCTTCACATTTTCGCCAAGTTTCAAAAAAATTTAATTGATGGCACAAAAGTTATGGTGTAAAAAATGTCATATTTTTTGCAATTTTGGGTCATTTGTGACCCCTTTTGGGCTCCTGGGAATGCTGAATCCCAGTGAAAATGGACAAACGGTGCAGTTTCACGCCTTAAGACGTTATTTGAATTTAGCACCATGGGAAACCAATATATAGACATACATATCAAGTTTTTGAGTAATATGCAAAAAGAGCTCCAAAAAAGCATATTTTTTAGCCCTAAAAGTCTCAGAGGTATGCAAACCAGAATTTTGCCAGGGTCACCCATACTGAATTTAACAATGGCCTCCACATTTGGGTCAAATTTCAGGAAATCTAATTGATGGATCAAATGCTATGGGGCAAAAAGTGTAATTTTTGGTCATTTTGGGGCATTTTTGACATCTTTTGAGCTCCTGGGGAGCCGAATCCTAGTGTAAATGGATAACGGTGCAGTTTCAGGCCTTAACACATGTATATTTGAGTTGACCACCATGGAAAACCATTATATAGTCAGACATATCAAGTTTTTATTGAGAAATATGAAAAAAGAGCCACAAAGAGGGGTGTTTTTAGCATTAAAAGTTTTCGGAGATGTGAACTAAAATTTTGCCAGGGTTACCCATACTGGATTTATATTAAGAACAATGGGCTTAACTTTTTGGCCAAGTTTTAAAAAAATTTAATGGCTGAATCAAAAGTTATGGGGAAAAACATAATTTTGGGCCATTTGGGGGCATTCTTGACCTCTTGAGTCCTCGGGAATGCAAAGGGAATTTTTGTCAAAGAATTTTTTTACTGTGTACATTTATTTAATGAAATACAATTTAGTGGCAAATTTCAGGAAAAACTAATGGACGGTTATCTGGCAATCGCCCATACTAATGGACGCATGGTGGATGCCACTGAAAACATAGGTCCTTCTCCGATAAATTGGGGGACCAATACTCTTGTATAACATTCATGGCAAGAACTCTTTTAGCTATCAAAACAGCAAAGAAGTTAATTTCTTTCTTCATGTGCTTTAACATCAAAGGGAATTTCCATAAAAATAGTTTCTTTCCAAGAATGTCTCACATGTGCAACATGCTAGTTACCACATTATTTCTTCCCTGTGGGCTACAACATGGTCTTTTTCAAACATAATGTCAACAAATGCTTGTCATAAACAGCCTTCAAGTAATCAAATTTTGTTCATTCCATTTCTTATTTTCAATCCTTTTATAATGTTCTTCATCATTCAACTGACAATCTATTCACCTCATTAACCCTTATCCTCGAGTGATTTTACCCTTAATAAATAATGCAAAAGATACACAGTTTGATATGCAATGTAATATATGGTGGTCCAAATTAAATGCACCCCAACCATGCAATAATTGATAAAATTCCAAATCCTTTGTGCAATTCAACCATATTTGGTACAAACTACAATCTATGCCTGACTTGTCAACCAAGTTTCATTCTTGAATGTTCAACAGTCTTTGTTTTATCGCTATTAAAGATGGATTCTGATTGTTCACATAAGGACACTGAATTGAATGATAACCATTCAGCAATTCCATACATTTATTTTGTTTGTGTACTATGTGACTCATGTCTTCTAAAGCTGAATAGCATATTGTTTTATTTTTTTTAACTGACACGTGCACCAGTCTTACACACAAACACCATTGTTAAGCACTCTCTTCGGTGAGTACATTACATAATTTTAATGTAAGGTTATTTTGATTTTAGTATATGGCCTAAGTTTAGATTTGCCTTGCGTTTAATGTATCATTTTCAGACAGGCTTTAATTTCCTTACAGAAAGATTCAAATGATATGAACGTTAGAACAGGATACAAAAAAATTTCAATCCATTTTATTATCTTTTACGTTTTCTATGAAACCATTTACATTAACATTATATATATATATATATATATATATATATATATATATATATATATATATATATATATATATATATATCCAGTAGAGTTTAGTTTCCCAGAAGTACATCGAATGAAACAACATGTGTCTACCAAAGAGTGCTCAATGAGTGAACAGAGCAGGTATATTAAATTTATTTATACAAACATACAAATGCTTGTATAAATAAATTTAATATATATATATATATATAAATATATATATATATATATATATATATATCTCCTAAAAACCTCTGACCTTGATGGAGGAAAGACTAAAACTTGCTGCTATAGTTTCAAATGATCTGAAATAACAGCGAGGGGAGACTTGATTCCAAATATTTTTCATATGTTATATTTCCCCTCTTTGGTTTTCATACATAAAGTAAATTTCACAGCGTATAAGGATTATTTCATACTGGAGATATTCATAATCATACCCTATTTCCAAAAAAGGGGAGATATATACGATAAATATTTAGAACCAAATCTTCCCTTGCTGTTATTTCAGATAATTTGAAACTATCAATTATTTTTTGAAATGCCAGAACGTGCGTTGGCTACACGAGATTAACATCAGAGGTGTGAGTTCCATTATAGAGGCGTTGATTTAATTTGAATAAAATAAAATATGCATCAGGTGTGCTTGAAAGCTAAATCACAATGCAAACATATAAAATATTTGTTTATTTTTGTAACTTTGCGTTGTGATTTGACTTTCAAGCACACCTGATGCATATTATATATATATATATATTATATATATACTCATAGTCAATTGAATATTGAAATGCTCATATCTATGAAAAAAAAAATATATAAAAAATTTGCAGGCTTTTTGTAGATTATAATACTATTATATGCTTAGAATTTTATGACAATTGGTAAAAAAGAATCTATATTTTAAAACCAATAAAATATATCCAAATTTACCTAAATTTGTATATATAGTGTCTAGCAAGCTAGCTTTAGTTTTGCTGCTTTGGTTGTCTCCCCTACATTTGTCAGTTTTGCTGCTTCGGTTGTCTCCTCTATAGAGCTTTAGTTTTGCTGCTTTAAGATGCATTTTTCTTGGTGTTATTTGGCTTGGTTGTCTCCCCTGTGGCCTGGCAAAGCCACTAATCAATATGTTTCTGTAGAAATATACTTTTATATAATATATACGAATCCTTTTTTAAGAAGCTCAGTGTAACAGACATCTAATGGGCTTTGTCATTTTTAATTTTGACTACCATATATATATATATATATATATATATATATATATATATATACATATATATAGTACACAGACATTTAATGGGGTTTGTCATTTTTAATTTGGACTAATATATATATTATATATTATTTTATTATATAATATGTTATTTGTTTTTTGCGATACATTTTTGAATGAATTCAATTATTTACGAAAGTGCATTTTTACCTAAATGCAAATTATATTACACTATATATATATATATATATATATATATATATATATATATATATATATATATTAATGTAATATAATAATTCTCTAAGTTCTAGATATTGTTTCTTCAGTTTGTTATTTATTACTAATATAAAGGTATCTATTACAATAAAGTTTCATGTTGCAATTTACAAGCCTCCAAATAATGTCATTGCTGCATATTTAGTCATGTACTCATCAGATGTTTACCTTAAAAAACTTATAAAAAAACATCATTTTTGAAAGCTTAATGGATACCTTTTGAAAAATAATAAAAGACCAACTGAGAAAACTTGACATTGGGAACTTGGAAAATTATGATATTACACGATATATGCTCTGGAACTCAATAAAAAGTCATTGATTGAGCTTGGACTTTTTAAAAAATTCATACAAAAATTTTTTTTTTCCTTTTATAAAAATTTTATGAGAAAGATTTTTTTTATCTATTATGATTGGTATATACAAACCGAGTACATTTCATATAAATGATTATCCTATATAAATGATATATATATACAGAGAGAGAGAGAGAGAGAGAGAGAGAGAGAGAGAGAGAGAGAGAGAGAGAGAGAGAGAGAGAGAGAGACATACGGCATAAGCATGGTGAAACACTGGTTCTCATTACATGACTGAAGTTAATGAGACTGACCACTGGTCAGTCTCATTGTTGCTTATATACCAATCGTAATAGATTAAAAAATCTTTCTCATAAAGTTTTTAGAAAAGGAAAAAAAAATATTTTTGTATAAATTTCGTAAATTTGATGTGGTGATATGGGTGACTATTTAGGAATACTAACGATGTATGTATTGAGCCAGGATCTAGAAATTTCCAGGTTAGAATCTGGGAGTACATTTAAAACCACTGGGAGAGATGCACACTCAGGTTTTGTTAAGGCATCCATTTAAGAGACAGAAAACTGATATAAAGCTATGCTCCCAGTTCCGGACCCGTATCGAGGTGGTGATTGAGGCTGAAGGCGGCTATATTGAATAGATGTCAGCTCTACTACACAATTAAGTTATCTGAATTGATGTTTTCAATAAAAGTTTTAAAATAAAGCTGTAGTGTTGTTTCCTTTAGGGTGACAATTATATTGTTCTACCCGGTATATAACCAGACAAAGAATAATTTGGACAGATAAATAGCCAGTCTACCTTCAATTTGTAAGGGTAAGCATAGGTATAGTAATAAAGTGTTAAAAATTCTGGAGATATGAAGTTAAAATAAAATGTGCCAGAGTTATGTATAAGCAAAAAGTAATATAATTTATGGAATAACTATTTACTTAGGCCCCAAGAAATCAGCATCAATAACTAATCAGTGTACGATCGTTTATGAGACGATATACACACATACACACACATTTGTTTAGTTGAAACTTACTTCTTTTGATGAAATTGCTTATCGTGGTCGATTTTTACGTTTAGAAAGTATATATATATATATATATATATATATATATATATATATATATATATATATATATATATTGTATGTTCTTGGCATTTTCTTTATTGGATGGCAGAGAATGAATATATAATAAAATAGTGTGGTTTACGGCAAAAGTTTACAAACAAACAGCAAAATTCAACTCAACATAAATTAAGTACCCCATCAGCCATTAAAGATTCACACACAGTCATAATAAGTCAGTTTCATAAAGTTTCCAAATACATTTTCTAATTTCTTTTGGCACAGCCTCGCCCACGTCTTGTGGTTAATTCAAGACTCGTCTTTAAGAAATAATCACTTGCCCCATATTTCAAATGCAGAGACTAGGATTGTCTCGGAGAGTTTAATGTGCCACTTGCAGTGACTGATTTAATTCCATGTTTCAGTGTTTTCGAAGATTAATTCCAAGAAATTCCTAGCTGAGACTTCTGTCAAAATATGCCTTCAAAACCAGATGACATACACTAGTTTAGAAAACAAAGTTCTAACACACAAACAAGAATTTTAAAATGAAAACCATTTTTGGAAAATCAAATTTAAAATTAACATTGCAAAGTATTTTAACACTAGCACTGACTCATAATAATATTTGTATCTTTATTTCAAAGCTTCTTTTAATATACAAAACCTCGAAACCATGATTTGAACATTTATTGAACTACTATAAAAATATATAGGTTAGGATTAAGGTTAGGTTATAGAAAATATATAGGTTATCTCGGCTTCCTTAAGTAATCAGCTGCGAGAGAAAAATTTGGAAAAAAGATTCAGGTAAAAACTTGGAAAAGGGGCCAGCAGTTGTAGAAACATATTGGACACTGAGAGAAGCAGATGGTATGGGACGACACTAACCCTATGTGGATATGTGTGATAAAAATAAAAATTGCTGTAGTAAAAAAGGATCTCTTCCTCAAACTGAGGACAAATAGAAGATACAGCTCGTTAGAGTGCAACCAGCATATATTCCTACGTACCAGGTAACTAACAGTATAGTTGAAGTCATCAGGAGATAATGCACTCTGTTTCGGGGTCTACATCTCTACAGCTTTCATGTATCCCCTCCTCAATGATTCAAAGCTAAGTTTAGCAGCCAGCTTTTCACCCTGTAACTAACAAATCCTCTACAGCACACTTTAGCAGGAAAATGAGTAGCTTGCCATCAAACATCCTCACAATCCCTTAGATCTTTACAACGATCGTCCTTAAATTGAAACAAATACTACAGTCTGATCAAGTTATATATTGGGACTCAACACCAGTAAAAAGAGTTAAGTAGTATTATGATATAGCTGGTAGTTTCTCATCAGCCAAGAAAACAAACTCGCAACACAATTCGTTTGTTAGAAAAATATAAAATTATTATTTTATTGCTTGTCTCGGTAGCGGGAGGGGGCAGATTCAGTGGTGACTCACTCATGCCTGCTGTCACTTTAAGTAACTGGCTTGTATTTCCTTGCTTGTATATATATATATATATATATATATATATATATATATTGACCTGTTCCCTAGCAAGTGTTTCAACCTGATAGCTGTGGTGGTCAATTACTTGACCGATTCACCTCCAGCGACACCAGATTTGACAGCTTCACCCCATTGCTCAGTGCGTTTTGGCTACAGACTGTCATGCATGTGTGTGTGCGCATAGTCTCAAAACGCGACAGTATGGATTTTGGCAAGGGTTATATAGTACATGTTAGGATAACCAGGCAGCAAACAGAAATAGACCCACCTGCAGTTAATAAGATTAAAGCGAGGAGTCAAGGGTTACCTCCCTAGACAAAATTTACTAGAAATGCAAGTATCAAATATTACATAGAAATAATATCACATGTATGGGAGACAGAACAGATTTCTAATCAGTCAGAGTTGGAAAGCGAAAGAGACGATATGTGTATGCACTGTAGAGATAACCTAAGTGAATGTTGTCTCAAGACTCTGCTCGTGTGTTGACCATCTTCAGACTAATTTAGCAAAAACAAATTAAGAATTAGGTATTGGTCTCTCCTCCCATGAAAGCCAAAAAAATCTTCATTGTGTTTCTATGCATGAGTAAATTCATCTGAAGTTAAACAAGTTCAACAACCATGAGGAGATCAATGGTTCACACATCGAAAAGCGAGGATCAAAGAAGTAAGACCAGCAACTGCTCAACTTATGTATAAAAGACTTTTTTTGTCGCTTTGTCTCTTGATCGATCATGGATGAAAACGTACATGTGCACCCAACACGTTTGTTGAAAAAGATGTGTGAACAACGGTTTGTTGAATGTCTGAAATTTTACCATCTGCTCTTGCAACAAAGACATGAATCCCAACATGATTTAAAAATAATAGTTATATAGGAATCAGAAAAAAGTGTGAATCATTTTCGTTCGTTCAACATCTGCTTTTGTTCGTAAGGAGGTTATGACAATGTTAAATGGTTGTAAATATGAATATCAGTGAAGAACGGTTAAACATCAACAAACTTCCATCCGTGAGAGATTTTTATACAGAAAAATGATTAACAGAAAAAGAAAACACTTGAAAAGGACATCATACGGTTGAAAGCTTGCTCATTGATTTCTTTAAGGTAAATAAATTATTTGTTTTACAAAAAAAAAAGAAAAAAAGAAAGTAATATCGTTTTGGGCTTTCTTAAATTTTTAATATCTCAAATTCCTCACAATATCTCAAAAAATGCCAATATTATTTTATTAACCATGTCAAGTAAGCCAAGTGTAACACATGAAAAAACAATCAGACCATCAGATTTTCTGTGATTACCACTTTAACAAACTACCATACTTAGGAGATTTGTATATCCTAATAGAAAAATAATTAACTGCAAAAATGCTTGAGAAGAATCTCATGATATCTCAAGTGCCAATATTATTTTATTAAAATAAGTGTTTATAACTAGTGACAAAAGTGGACGACTTACAGACAAAATTCTCTTTATTTCTTATATAATATATATATTATATAAGAAAATTAATTTGCAGCCTGTGATGTGAAACAAAACGAAGTAAAACAGTATTATGTGAAAACTAACGTGCACTTGTCGACAAACGATCGTATGAAAAGACAAGCAGAAAAAAAAACCCATTTAACAACATTAAAAAATTATAATTGAAAATTGGTGCCGCGATTTTCTGAGACCTAGAAGAAAGAGAGTGAACAGTGATCTCTTGAAAATGTGTCCTTATACTAAGGAGTAAAAAAATTAGATATGGAGTTAGTTGCTGTGTTCTCAACTTACCTTTGGGAGGGTCTGTCAACAAAAATAAGCACATGATGAGAAATGTTTTGAAAAGAAATATGATTGTTTAATTAGTTTCGTCTTTTCCTTTAGTTTCAATTTTGTTATTCATGTATGTTTGGTGGTTTTAAAACATTGAAATGTAAATCATTAAAAACGAATAATAAAAACAAAAAACAAATGAGACTTAACATGACAATAAAGTCTATAAGTTGATTTGATGAAAGCCAACACATGACCTATAAATGTTTTCTATTGTTCAGATGTTCATAAACATTACTTTCCTTGATTTAAACTCTTTATTTCTTTCTATTGCCACTATTTGTAGAAATACCTTGAGCCTTCTCTCGGTCTACCAAGTTAGCAGGGCATCTGATGAGACTTCCTCATAGTTGCATGTTGTGTCATGGTAGTGTCATTTTATTAATTAATTATGTTAATTGTTATTAATTATTAACAAGCATGTTGGGAAGTGTGATTCTGAAGAATCCAAATAATATGAATAACCAATTCTCATAAATGAATGTTTCAAGTCCATCAAGTAGCACACACACACACACACACACACACACACACACACACACACACACACACACATATATACACACTAGTAAAATACCTGTCCTAAAACAGGTATAGGCAATAAACATAGCATCAGTTTTAAATATAAATGTTCTTTTTTTCTTTCCTTGGGTGGTATTGTACGATTCTGATGCTCCCCTTCTTTCTAAATGGTAAGTTTACAAAAAAAAAAAAAAAAATCAAATAATGTACCCATGTTACTCACCCTGTTGCCTAGAATACATATTCTATAATTCATAAGTTTAATAGTTTAGCATTTTCTAAGCACATACATACATTGCTGCTATAAATAAATACGGGTCGCCAAAGCGTGACTCATTTTGTACCTGTCTTTGGATGATTTGCCAATGTAATACGTAACTAAACTGTTGGGGAGGGGGTTGCATGGGCAACTTTTATTAAGGGTCAGATTTTGGTGCAACACCATATATATAGAGAGAGAGAGGGAGGGAGGGAGAGAGAGAGCGAGAGAGAGAGAGAGAGAGATAGTTAATGATAACAATCAAGATTGATATTTTTAAGAATATTTTCATTTCAAATAACGTTATCCCCATGGCATTTCATTACAACATTGTTTCCAATTTTCTCATGACACCACAAATTTTTCTGTTTTTCTAATTTATTTTAACATTATTTCCAATTTTCTCATGTCTCTCTCCATTTTTTCCATTTCAATCTATTTTCTATGAGTTATTTGGAAATGGTTTACATCGTCTATGCTAATGTGTCTCCACTTGTAAAAAACAAAGAAAAATGATGAGTTCGTATGCCATAGCAGTCTGAAAGGAATTAGAAGAAAATTTGTTCAAGCCAAATTACTGGGTTTTTCTTTTGTTTTTTGTTTTTTTTACATGGAAGTCACCACTTATCAAGACCCGGAAGCCACTCGGGAATAAGGGTTATTGCGGGTATAGTAATCAATGGGATAGTATTGTAGTAATCGTTAGTAATGGAGATTTGATAAAGTGTCTTACTTAAGAGGGCGGTTCAAACACTTTTATTTTATAATTGCTTTTTTGACTGAAACTTACATTTTAAATAAATTTATACTTGAGCATTTGTAGCATGGGAGAGAAAAAAATCTCACACTGATGAAAATAAATGGAACCTCAAACAATTCCACCAATGCACTAGTCATACACAGAAACACTTTCACTCACGATTTTGACTTTACATATTACACCCTCCTCAAAACTGAATTCTATCTTCCATGTTGCAACTGCACTGAAAGTGTAATAATCTTTCTCTCATAACTATGTTGGTTGGTTGGTTGTTTTACGGCATATCGACCCTTTTCAGGTTATTTGATGCCGAATCCAGTGATTTTGAAGAAAATTTTTTTAATAGAATATATATTTTTTTTTCAAGTCGGTTTCTATTTAACCCATAGTTGGGACCCTAACAGGTACTACCACTCCGGGTCAGAGTGGACCTGGGAGCAATGGCAATTAAAGGGTGGCTCCACACTACCCAAAGCCCGCAAGCTGGGGCCCCACCATCGGATATAGTTTAACGTCATATCCAGGACCCATAACCATGTAATATACATCCTAGATTTGAATCTTATTCCGTAGGCAAACATTTGGCAAAACTGCACTCAAATAATGTTATATATTTCACCACTGCATAAAAATCTCTAATCCCGGTAAATTACAACTTATTTTTTGCACATGTTCTATAATTCTTTTTATTTTTGAAATAGTTACACACATATCAAAAAGATCCTATTGTGCAACTTTTTCCTATGTTTTTGCCATTGTTTCAATTTACAATCTTTACTTTTTTAAAAAACTTTCATTGATCCAAACAAAACCAATAAAGCGCTCAATTTTGATGATTTAATTAATTTTTTTGTCTTTTCACACACCTACAAACACACACACATGATATATATATATATATATATATATATATATATATATATAGTAATAAGTAGTCAGATTACATATCCAAGACAAAGAACAGGTGTAAAGCATCATAAAATTTATTTCTGCATTTAATTAATTTTTTTGTCTTTTCACACACCTACAAACACACACATGATATATATATATATATATATATATATATATATATATATATATATATATATATATATATATAGTAATAAGTAGTCAGATTACATATCTAAGACAAAGAACAGGTTTAAAGCATCATAAAATTTATTTCTGCATTTAATTATTTTTTTTTTGTCTTTTCACACACATACAAACACACACAAATATATATATATATATATATATATATATATATATATATATATATATATATATAGAATAAGTAGTCAGATTACATATCTAAAACAAAGAACAGGTTTAAAGCATAAGAATATTTCTACAAGAATTGTCTTCAAGAACCTACAATGCAATGGGGAAACGTTTTTGATAAATGTAACCGCTGAGCTTCTCGAGGTATGTCTTGTTGAACTCAAGAATTTATATGGAATTTCGAGTGAAATCCTTTTATTTCATTTATG
Organism: Euprymna scolopes; assembly: GCF_053919585.1. Taxonomy (NCBI): domain Eukaryota; kingdom Metazoa; phylum Mollusca; class Cephalopoda; order Sepiida; family Sepiolidae; genus Euprymna; species Euprymna scolopes. Next base: position 33,644,428 of record NC_136508.1, on the reverse strand, counting down.
GGGATAGCTTGCTCTTGTTTCATCAGCGATGACCGGGTAGAAGTCTTAAGTAATTTGTAATTGTATATTAGTCATACCTGCACTGAGAATTTAACTCTCAACCTCAAGAAGAATGTTACTTTAAACTAATTTTTAGTTCAGCATTTTATCCGTTACGCCTTATGTCCTTTGACAGAAAGATTTCAAAGTTCAACAAGAAGGTCAGAGATGGCATTAATGGAAATATTTGTGAAAATATAATTCAAGATGAGAACAGTAGTTTGAATAATCCAAATATTACAAATTATGACTCCTCATCTCAAATAATCTTAAACATAACTTTATTATATATGCATATGTTACTGATAATGCTTGAAGGGCCCAGAAATATTGAGAATTGAAGTATGAACTAGTTTTTGACTGTTTTTGAAATTACCTTATTGAACAAACTTACTTGTCCCACTTTAGAAAAGAGAAAAATTGGCTGAAGACAAATTAATGACAGGTAATGTGTTAAAGAATTGTAGCTGTAATATGAAATCTACATTTACAATGTAGATTTGGTATTTTTTAAAATAAAATAATTCAATTTTCTGATGAAGCCAAATTCCAAGAGGACATAAAATTGAATTTCCAAAATTGTCTATAATTTTTCACTTAATATCCATTCTCTGGAAATCAGCACAGCATAACTATGAGGAAATCGTAGATGCATGAGAAGTAGTCATACAGCAATGAAGGATGGTTAAAAACTTTCATTTGTGCATTTATAAAGTCGAGCCAGTTATCACACTGGCATTGATATGAAAACGCCAAATTTATATTCACAATAGAACAATGGTTCACAATCTTTTTTTTTTATTTATAAATGCTCTTGAATTATAAATTAATATATACTGAGCTTAAACCATGCAAGTAAAACTACAACAAATGAAATGAATATAATAATCAAATCGATGCAAGACATGTTCATATTATGACAGTGACTCCTAACCTATTTGATATAGTGGCACACTATTAAGTTCTTTTTAATTTTCGTGGCATAGCTATTACAAAAATAATTATTTTCTACTCATATAAACCATTGCTTGCGACAAAATAGAAAGAATAAGGATCATATAAGGAGAATTTTTATTCACATAAATATATATATATATATATATATATATATATATATATATATATATATGGTGAAGCAAGTAAATAAAGACAAAATCTCTTGTAATGATGTTTGAATACATCTAATCATTTAAGTTCTTATGAAAAGAAGAACTGGTTGGATTGCATCTCTGCACATAATTTTAGGCTAGTTCACATCTTTTGGTATTACGAGAGAAATCTTGATGTAAAAGCTTAAAAAGAGAAGGATCAATAATCGTTAACGTTCAGTTGTGGTATTTGAATCTGCAGTTGAGTTGAGTCAAGAAGTCAGTCTATCCTGAGCAAGTTGCCAAATGTTTCCAGAGCTGCAAGCAAGGAAGAAAACTTAACTTTCAACAACTAACATTCATAAGAATGTCAGAAGCCTTTCTACTAGGTTGAAGTTTGCGGATTCATGAAGATCTTACATTTACAACCCCATCTGACATTTAGCCAGTAGCGGATTTTCTCAACAGGTGTAACGTGATCAGAAAATGTAAAAACAATTATTTATACACAGTGGCAGCATTTTCATCGAACTAAGCCTAGAAATGAGGTCAGTTATGCAGGTCAGGTTGAAAAATGGCAGATACTTGCGAAATAAATGGAACTCTCTTTCTTCCCTTTTGCTCAAACCATAATGCATTAAGTAAATTCAGTGAAATAAAACGAGAAAAGAACTTGCTTCAAGAAATAAAAGTTATGTATGTGCATATGTTTTATTTCTCTCTATATAAAATTAGGTATGTTTATACATTTATATATTCATATGTATATTCATTCAATTTGCAAACTCATGAACCGATCATTATGAATTCTGGAATACAGCTGCTAGATGGACAAATATAGGCTCTATTTATGTTAACTAAATTAATATAAAGGGGGCAAGAAGGAGGTGGAAACCCTTCATAAAAATTCAGATAAATTAAATGTTTGTAAAATTTTAACAAGAAGTATCAAATACCAATTAATAAATGCTCCCCAAATTTCAATTTCTTTAAAGAAATATTTCCTCCTGTATCAGAAAACATGCTATGTGATATACAAATATCTGTACGTGATGTTGCCAAGCTAATCAAAAACCTTGATTCCAGTAAAGCAAAAGGCCCTGACGGTATTCCAATTATAGTACTCAAAAGACTTTAACCAGAACTAGCATCCATCCTTACAAAACTGTTTAAACGTTGTCTTAAGGAGAATTGCTCCCCATCACCCTGGAAAATCTCATCAGTATGCCCCTTATTTAAGAATTCAGGTGATCGTTCATCTCCCTCTTAGTACAGGCCAATAAGTCTCCTGTGCGTCATGAGTAAGTTGCTGGAATCTGTGTTAAATAGAGAAGTAATCAACCATCTCAGAAAAAATAACTTTTTTAGTGACACGCAATATGGTTTCCGTTCTGCTAGATCTACAGCAGATGAGCTTACAGTTATATCTCATAGGATTAGCAAATCTCAACGGAGGCTACCTTTCTAGGGCAATTGCTCTTGACATATCAAAGACTTTTGATAGAGTATGGCATAAAGGTTTACTTCACAAGATCTCCAGCTATGGTATAGCTGGAAATGTCTTCTCAATTATTAAATCATTTCTCTCTGATAGGTTCATAAGAGTAGTGGTTGATGGGCGAAAATCAGAAGCTGGAGTCCTTCAGGGGTTTATCCTGGGCACAACTCTCTTCCTGATCTGCATTAATGATCTTCCAAATCACATCCTTACATCATTCGTAGACATTTATGCTGATGACACTACTATCTATGGTAGCATATCTAAGACCGTAAACGACCAAGTTCTCTCTGATTCTCTCTCCTTTGATCTTGAGCAAGTGGTACAATAGGGAAAGAGGTGGCTTGTTACTTTTAATGCATCTAAAACCAAGTTTTTATCTTTATATCATCAACGCTCTGATCCCCATCTGGCATCAATTGAAATGAATGGCTCTCGTCTTGGGCTTGACCTTTACTCCTGATCTTAAGTGGAACATGTACATTAAATCAGTTGCCAAGGCCGCTGGAAAAATGGTGGGATCCTTCTATCGATCCAGTAGATATCTCATTGCTGATGCAATTCTCTGTCTATATAGGAGCCAGGTACGTCCAAGGATGGAGTACTGTTGTCACATTTGGGCAAGAGCTGCTAGAAAGGACTTATCCTGCCTTGATAGAGTTCAAAATAGACTTTGTAGCTTCCTTTTCTCTTTCCTGTAACCTCTTTCTCATAGAAGAGATGTTGCGAGTTTGTCTCTGCTTTATCATTATTTTCATGGCAAGTGTTCGGCTGAGCTCCAATCTATGGTCCCCCCCTTAATTTGGCCTTTTGGTCAAGATCAAAGTGTAGTATCTGTTCCGGCAGATACTGCACTTAAGATAATTTGTACCAGTCAATAGAGGGGAAACCCTCTATACTGGGACAATTATTATTTTTGGTAACCAGAGTGACCCCTTTTAGGGGAGCTGGTTTTTACCTCACATTAAAAACGGCCTTGTGCCTAATTTGCTAAGTGGGGGAGCAAATAAATACCATCTATGGTCCCCCCTTGCCAGACTTTCACAAGAAACACCCGTCTAGCAGAAAACACTATTACTAATTTTCCTCACTCTTTATCTGTGCCTAAACCTAAACGTAGATTCCATGAGCAAAGCTTTTTTCTTAGAACTGCATGATAAGTGGTGATGCCTATGTAAAAAAAAAAAAAAAAAAAAAGAAGGATTTTAAAGGCATTTAGGAGGAATAATATTGGCATGACCACAGATTTGGGAATTAACTTTTTTTTACAGATTTGCATCGAATTTTAAATTCAAATAGTAAAGCAAGATTGTTTGAATTTCAGTTTCTTCTTAAGACATTTTATGCTTAAGCTTTCAGCTTGAGACATTTTCTAAAATCAAAATTATATCATGGAGTTTGATCAAAATTGGAATAAGGATTCGAGATATAAGGTTTAATGTCATTATCTCGATTTTAATCTTCGAAAAGGGCATGGAGAATTTATTTTACTCACCTTTTATATCTTTCTCTCTTTTTATTATATATACATATTTTTATGATTTTTTTATTACATTTTCACCCCAATCAAGGCGCAGTGCCACTTTGATGTAGGGGGCTACTATCAGGAACCTGATACCGGGGTACTATGTAGGGGGTTGGGCAGCAAGATGTCTGTTCACATTACATTTAAACTTCTGCATGTTAGTACCGTTGGAGAAGCAGGGACCCGGAAGGGAATTCCAAAGTCTAGCAGTTCTGGGGAAGAAACTACTGGAGTAGATAGCTTTCTTACATCTAGGTATCTCTATTGTGTAGGGGTGGAATTTAGCTGCTTGTCGCATTTGTTGGGGGTATTTACGTTGAGGGCGTACAAGTGCTTGCAGTTCGTCTGAGCATTCACCATTTAAATACTTGTAGAACAGGCAGAGGGATGCAAAATTTCATCGATGGGATAGAGGCTGAAGCTTAGATGACAGTTCAGGGCCTATCAGGTTAGCGATTCTCTTTTGAACCTTGTCTAGGAGCGAGAGACTAGTAGTAGATGCACCAGCCCAAATATGACAACAATACTCCATACATGGGCGAATGGTGGCCTTATAGAGGTACAGTATATTTTCGAGCATTAGTAGCTTTCTAGCATGGTAGAGAGATCCTACCTTCTTTGCAGCTGTCCTGGCAATGTTCTTAATGTAATTGTTTGAACTCCTGTTTCCTGTGAACGTTAGGCCGAAGAGTTTAAAAGAAGTACTTTCAGATAATGAGTCTTTAGCCATTGCTATTAGTAGTAGAGAAGGTTTCTTGTAATTATTGTAGGGAACGAATTTAGTCTTGGCAGCATCCATTTTTATCCCCACTCTACTACAGACTGGATGTCATTCTCTAGTTTTTCTGCCATTTCCTTAGATATGTGTTCACTTGTTTTCCTGTCGTGCCTGTTATAGAGCGGGTGTCATCAGTATACATACCGATCTCAGAGACAATTTTGTCAGGGAGGTTATTTATGAATATAAGGAATAATAGAGGTTCAAAGATAGACCCCTGAGGCACTCCTGCATTTATATCATATTGTTTAGATGTACAACCATCGAGGACAACCTGGATTTTTCTCTTATCTAGGAAGGATTTAATTATGTTGAGTATTCGTCCAGTGATACCGTATGATCTGATTTTCCTGAGAAGACCTTCATGCCATACCCTGTCAAAAGTCTTACTGCTCTACCCTCTCCTGCTTTTTCCAGTGAATGGTATATACGTTCAGAGATTACAGTTAGGATATCTGCTGTGTAACGGGCTTGCCTAAATCCATATTGTTGGTCAGTTAGAAGTTTCACATCTGTAAGGTGATGGACTAGAGCTTGGTTACTTATGGACTCAAATATTTTGGCAAAAAGTGGGAGGAAGCTACTGGGGCAATAATTTACTGGATCAGTTCTTTCGCCAATTTCCATTTTCCCCATATATCTAAAGTCTCAATAGGAAAATAACTGAACACTTCCTAAGCAATTTTTTCACACTCACCACTAACAACATTTCCTAAAGCATGTTTTATAAAACTATGCATACATTTTGTCCTCATTTAAAAATGATTACATTTATTCTGAACATACTGTCTTCCTCAAATACGTATTCCTGCAAAGGCTACAAACAGTTTCACTCTCTATCCAGTAAGTCTTATCACTCCTCACACATCACCGTGTTACTTCCTTCACATGTATAATAATTTTTACCCCACCACTTAATATTTCATTTTCTAACCTCATACTAATTCTAATATACTACACTAGATTTCCAAAAGAAATAATAACCGCTCCCTCAAACTCAATTAAATTGTATCATGCGTCTTGATTGTATATGGGAATATCAGAATTCTTGATTTTCAGAACTGACGTCTAGCTATTAATATTTTTAATCATTCTTCAGAATACTTGATACCCCATTTAAACAAATACTAGTAACAGGCAGTCTTTTAAACACACACACAAAAAAAATGGTTACCGGTAAAGCCAATCCAAAGGACTGTGCTTTATCACATTTCCAAAACCTTTGATAACAAAAATGGGCTGATGAATCTGTGATGACCAACCAGATTTTTATCCTAAATTCAGGATGATTAGATTGATGAAACCTGGGTAATCATCAACAGAGTGTTATGTATAATTTTTAATTATTTATATTAGTTTTTGTAGAACCAACGACCGAGCACTTCATTCTTTTTTTTTTTTAAACTAATTTGTGATTATATATATATATATATATATATATATATATATATATATATATATATATGCATATATATCATTTAAAGGGAATTAGAACAGCAATCATCTAAAGAGCAGAGTGTATTTGAATGTAATAATAAAATCAGTAATGTAATTAAAATACAAGAAAAACAGTGCTCGTTGTAATGTAGATATATAATAAGCTCAATAGGTATATATATCCTAGAGCTATTTTAATATTTAGTAAGATGATTGATAATTTATAATTAAAATTAAAAATTGGTTTCATAAGGAGGAACAAAACAAAATCAATAAATTGTACAAAAATTCTAGGTTTATTTTTGGTGTTTTTAAAAAAACACCCACCCAATATCTTTGCTGATGAGGAGACTTTGTTTCAAAAAACTATATGTTAAAATTATTGTCCATGACTTAGAGTCCATATCAATAAAAACATCGTTTCTGAAAGGATCGTACAATTTATTGATTTTGTTTTGTTCCTCCTTATGAAACCAATTTTTAATTTTAATTATAAATTATCAATCATCTTACTAAATATATATATATATATATATATATATATATATATATATATATATATATATAAAAGAAAAATAAGATATGCATTTGACACTACTGCCGAGACATAATATATATATATATATATATATATATATATATATATATATTTATATATATATATATATATATATATATATATATATATATAATGTCTCGGCAGTAGTGTCAAACGCATATCTTATTTTTCTTTTATTAATATTATTGGAATTTTTCCCCTTTTCCTTGTACATATTTGTGAATTATTCCATGGATTTTGGCCTTTTGGATTATTTTGGACCATCTTCCAATTATGTGATTTCCTTGGATTTTACTTTTGCGAATGGAAATTCAATTAACTTTCTTGGATTTATATTTTTGGATTTTACCGTCATTGGATAATTTACTTTTCACCAGACTATCCATTCACGTGTAATCACCTTTTTGTTCACCATATTCCCTCTGCTTCATTTTTTGTTATTAAGTAAGATCTTTGACTTACTTGCAGTTTTATCAAATACTTTTGTATGCAAAATCCGATCCCGCATTTTGCTAATTCCTACTCTCTGATAGAAGGAAAGTATTTCTAAGAAACTCTGCAGATTAAGGACTATCCACTTATCAAGTGTTTCCTTTTCAGATTAAATATGTTTTTAACTCTTTTTCGAATGTTTTTTTAACATGTTTTATTAACTGTTTTCTTACATATATATATATATGTATAAATTTTTCCCCTTTATGCTGTTGGTGTTGTTAAGTCTGGTGGCAGTCCTTAGATAAGAAAAATTATATCTGATCTGGTTGATGATTGTATTAAAGTCATATCGGATGTACGTCCTATAGTTGGCGTGAAAATTGAATTAGAGTTAGGCACATCTGCTGAAATTATTATTTTAAGATTTTAGATTATTATTTTAAGATTTAAAAAAAAAAACGAATAATGCTGTATAATTTTTTCTTAAATGGAAAATCATTTTTTAATGATTTTTTTTCTAAGACTTTTAGAGGCATCCACCTTAATAATAGAAGACTTCGTAATATATCTTTATCTATGAATTAAAAATGGCCACTTATATAAAAAATGCCTATCCTAATTTTTTCAGTTTTTTTTTTCAATATTACATGGTCATGAATCACTCTTTCTAGAAATTTTTTGATTTGACATTAATATAAATATATTCGATTGTTTAATGCATATGAAATGGACCTGCAAAAATGTACAAAAATTCTACTAATTAGAAGAATCTTAAAGATTTAATAAACTATTGAACTTGGTATATAGCGAATTCATCTTTCATATATAAGTGAGAATGTGTTTGTATGTGAGGACACTTTTCAACCTATATACTTAACAAATGTTTAATCTACAGACTTGGAATTTGGTATATAGGGTATTCAGACATGTGGAAAACTTTTAATCGGTTTTCATTCAGAAAAAGGGCTGCTAAGGGGGTCAAAATTGAAAAATTGGTACTTGGGGGGTCATCAGATCTTTATCTGTTTGTCAACTGTTTTAACTGCTGCACATGCGCAGTTGTGAAACATGACAGCTTCATATGGTAAGAATAAGTAGGTTTTGAAACATTTTTTAAAGAACGTATCAAGATGGTGTAATGGTTATCGTACTTGACTCACTGCATTAAGGTTTTGGTTTTGATCCCAGCTGGAGTATTTTTTTTTACTTACAAGTGAACTGTTTAGAACAAAACATAATATCCGCATGCACATGTCTCAGTTTCTTTCCGTTATTTCTTATTACATTTTTTTAAAGGAATTTGACGTTATGTTTAATACCTACGATATTTCTGTTTATAATAAAAAAGAAGTCTGCATTAATTTAAATATGATATTTATGGGTATTTTACGACCGGGCAACCAGCTAGTATATATATATATATATATATATATATATATATATATATATATATATATATATAATATGTGTAGCATTTGACAAATATATTATCTGATTTTAAAAGCAGCAAATGCAAGGATAAAGGCAATTTGCTCTGTTCTGATTAAGGCCTATTGCCTCCGTGTATGTAACTTTCACGCGAGTAAAAACGCCATTTCTTTTCCACTGTATATAACACAGAGAAATTTATCAAAGGATTACCATTTCATAGTAATTTGATATTACATCAGAGATTAGTGTCCCTCTGTTTCTTCTTTTCTGCTTCTGTTAGGCATGCTGGCATCTTACCAAAAAGAAGAGAGAGAGAGAGAGAGAGAGAGAGAGAGAGAGAGAGAAATGGAAGATACGGTTTACCAGGTTGAGTCGAGGTTTCTCATTCACTTTTCATAGACATTTCTATACGCATTGATTTTTCCCTGGCTTGGTTTCAGTTAAATCAACTGATTTGGGCTAAGAAGAACAATCAGCTAGAAAGATAATGGTCCGGGATAAAGTGTGGCTGACACTGAGAGTGACACACGCTAAGGCATTTGCACTGATTCAGTCAATAACTTCAGCATAAAACGCAAGCTAGGATTAACCCATTTTCATAGATACATGTCCACTTCAAGTTGACAGATATAGATAAGAATCTGTACACTGCAGAATCCCAAAACATGATGTGAAAATCTTCATACTTATTTATACTTATGCTAAACTTAAAATATTCATATTTATATATTTGTGGATTGTTATCCTCATCTTCATAGTTTTTGTTTCACAACGTTTCAGCCAACCGCAGAGTTTCTTAACAGTAATTTCTACCTTCCATATTTGTTGTCTCACCTCGTTTTAGCCAACTAATCCTCTGGCCGGTTTTGGGTAGGATTGAAACTGCTATCTTCAGACAATACTTACTTAGAACCATAGAGATTTAACGCTACTATCCAGGTAAGCATTGTATGAAGATCTTACCTAAAGCCGGCCAGAGGATTAGTTGGCCAAAACGTGGTGCGACAACAACAACTATGGAAGGCATTAATTACTAGGCTATGATAATAGCATATTCTTTTCATTGTTTTTACTCTCGAGTATATATCCGACACAGACACAATCAACCGAGGATCACATCACTCTACATAAAAACATAAGATATCAATGGATATATACCTGAGAATCAAAACAAGAAAAAGAATATGCTGTTGTCATAGCCCTAGTAATTACTGAGGATACAGTAAAGAGACTTAGCATTCCTATCCCGTTGCAGCTAACTACCTGACAAAGGCCAGAGGAATATGTAAATAAATATACAAATTATTCATTTCAAAGGATTCCAATAATAAAACAATATTAAAATATTCACTGTTGAAAATATTCACTCATTTTAAAAGCATACACTTATGTTGAATTGTGGTATGCTGAATTATATTGAATATATTTATCTTGAAGTTGAAATAGTAGACTGAAAATATTCATAACACAACGTTAACAAATATCTGTCGAATCGTCTTGTGAATTAAGCATAGTTTTCAATCCTTTTATATTACTGTCTCATCATCCAATCTAAAACATCACGATGGCTTAATTTTTTTTTTTTTACTTACCTCAAACAAGGCACGTTGCCACTGAAATATAAGGGGTTGCTATGAATTAAGGGCTAGATTTATTGGAGCATCCTAAGAGAGGAGTTGTATAGCAAGATGTTTGTTCACATATATTTAAATTTCTACATGATCATATAGTTGAGGAAGCAAGTAGCAGGGAAGGTATTCCAAAGCCAAAGAAAGAAGCTATTAGAGTAGAAAGCTTTCTGGTATCTGGGGGTCTTTACAATGAAAGAGTACAGTTTTGCCCATTCTCGGGTTGGTTGGGGGTATTTATGTTGAAAGAGCACATTCTATTGAAGTGCTTGTAAAATAAAACTCAGGCATGCAATTTTGTGACAAGATAGGGGATGAAGCTTGGTAGATAGAGGATCTTTTTTTTAGATTTAGGAGAGACTAGTGAATGCTGCATCAACTCAAATGTGGCAACAATATTCCACACATGGGCAAATGGTGGCTTTGTAGAGATCTTCAAATGGCTTTTGGTCTTGGTAAGTGGTCATTCATTATTATTAAAATAAATATATATATGAAATTATATCTAATGAAAGTTTGCATGAATTTCTGATCTTTGGAAATCTAAATCTTCGTTCATGAAATAAAACTACTCATCTATGTAATAATATGCTAAGCCACATCATATTCGTATGTACATTATCACCTCTCAGTCACTTTTTGTGATAAATCTAATGTCGAAAAGCAAGCTATTTTAACCTTACTTGTTTTAAAATGAATTGTTCCAAAATTTATGTCATCCCAACTAAAAACAATACAATTTAAAGAATACATTTCAAAACTTGACATTTGTTATATTGATTTGGAAAAAAATATTTAGCCGATAATTAGTTTTATACTAAGAGATTAGTTATTGCTTTAAAAAGAATTAAATTGCTACAATTTTACCTAAATAAATACAGAAGAAACATATTTGTTTTATTTATTTAACAGACTTTTTCCCGACACTGACAATTATTTTTATGGAAAATTCTGAAATCATATCATCTTCATCATCCCATTCAATTTAACATTCATATTACATGTTTGCATGTGTTGGAGAGCTTTAAAAAAGTAACTTTCAAACTAACCTGTCTCTATCCTTTATCTCCTCTTCATTTTTTTCTCCACGTTTCTCCCAATTGACCCTGCAACCATAACTGTTCTACATGTACTAATCCAACAATTCTCATCTATTTTATACATGAGAGCAACCGTGAGCTCTTTTAAGGTTTGTTGTTTTTGAATTGCTGAATATAGATATATATATACCACCATGTATTTTGGGAGGAAAAGTCCAGTGTTCGTATACTCTCTGCACGACATTAATATGAAAAGTCTTCTTGCGAAAATAACTGGTGGGTTATTGTCAACACCGATTTGCATTAGGCAATGTGCATGTTTAAAATTGTTACAAAGCTGAAGAGTATTTTGACATCATTCAAATTTTGTTAACCACTCTCCAGCTATGGTGTATCCACATGTAGAATTTGCATAATCAGTCCAGAACTTCTACCTTGCACAGATCATTGATAATCTAAAAACCATTCAGAAATGTGCAACCAAGCAAATAACTCAACCATCCTTTAAATATCTTGTTTTCTGAGGTTTAAGTTCACTGAAGTTCCGACATCTAGCAAACACCAAATTGTTAACCAGCTTGCCAACAACAACAACAACAACAACAACAACAACAACAACAAAGACAGAACATCTTTTTGATCTCCATGTGTCGAGGTGATCAAGTAAGTTGATAAGGTGCAGAAAGATATCTGTAATTCAATTGACCCCATCCTTTCTTTTATGTAACCTCTCTGTTTTTCAGAATTGTCTGATGTATTCCTTGCTTCATTTGTTCCAGCTCATTTAACTCGTTGATCTAATGGTCTCCATCAATTTGCTATTTTTAATATTTCACTGTAATACAGCTTTTTATTCCAGTAGCTTCTTTAAAATAAATCGCAAACTTGTGGAACTTTCTTCCTGCCGAGTCTTTTTCTCCCACAAATAGCATTGGTCTTTTCAAGACTAAGGTCAATAGGCATATCCTGTCTTTGCGATAATCAGTTTTTGTTCTTGTTCACTTCTTGCATCAAGTGTCATCATAACTTGTCTGTAGCGATTTCCATAAAAAAGATGAAGGGAGTAAAAGCAGGGTTTATTTACGAAGTACATAATGGCTATTATTTCGGAAATTACATTATCTTGGGTCTTCTTTTGCCGGTTATCAATTTGAAAATGATTCAAATTAAATTCATAGATTTTGATAAAGGTTATTAAGGTAATGACTGTTCAGAAGTAGTTTATAAGATAGCATATTAGAGATTTCGCTTAGCCTTGTTCTGTGGAGAGGAAACATTTTAATTAATGTCATAAGTCAAAATAAGAGTTATTCCCCTTGGAATCTAGACCATAATAGCTAACATTGTAGTATACATATCTAAAATTAAATCTAGAAAACGTCCACACATAGATACCGTTTCTTTTGGGCACATATGTAAGCAGATGTGCTTGTGTATAGATTGGATTTCAATGACCAAGCTGGTGGACAATAGATTGGGGTAGGGGAAAAAAGGCTGAATCATACACAAGTATTAATCATTAATCTAGGTTGAAGAATTATGGCAACTCTTAGTGTCTCTTGCTGTAAGAGACGAAAATATTTCTTTACATAAACGAAGAATGAATCTATATATGGAATGGAAGTTTCATGGGAATATTTAATTCATAAAAAGTCCCCCGTCGCATATATAATACTAGCAGGCTGCCTGGACTTGTCCGGTTGTAAAATATGCATAAATATTATATTTTAATTAATAAGAAACTGGGTCATATGCATCCAAGTATTATGCTTTTTCTGAACAGTTCACTTCTTGTAAATAAAAAATACTCGAGCTGAGATAGAAACCAAACTCTTAAGACAGTGAGTCAAGTACGATAACCATTATACCAGCTTCACACGATCTTTAATAAGTGTTTTCAAACTTACTTATTCTTAACATAAAGAAGCTGTTATGTTTCACAGCAGCACATGCACATTCGTGAAACAGTTGACAAACCGATAAAAAATCCGATGACTCCCAATTAGAAATGTTTCAATTTTAACACCCTAGCAGCATTTTTTTAAAAAATAAAAACCGATTAAAAGTTTTTCACATGTCTGAATAACCTATATACCAAATTTCAAGTGTATAGATCAAAAATTCGTTGAGTATATAGACTGAGAATTATCCTCACACACACATATTCTCACTTTTATAGATATATAGATAGATTAATGGAATGGTGCTATGATGGACTTGTTACACTTGCATACCCTCGGCATACATATCCACAACAAACCCGCTTAGGCACAAAATCACACCCTTTCACTGTTGAGGTCCCTAATAGTTTCTTCCCTCGATTAGCTAGACTTTGGAATTCGCTTCCTGCAACCTGCTTCCCTGACTGAACTGATATGCTGAAGCTTAAATGTAATGTAAACCAATTATCATTCCTAGGCATGATCCCAAATAGTAGCTCCTTACGTCCAAGTAGCGATATGCCTTGTTAGGTGTTTTTTTTGTTTTTGTTTTTTTACGTGAAGGTCACCACTTATCAAGGCCCGGAGAACACTCAGGGATAAGATATATTGCATGTACAGTAATTAATGAGATAGTATTGTAGTAATCATTAGTATTGAAGATTTGATAGAGTGTCTTACTTAAGAGGGCAGTGTGTCAGGAATTTGTTTATCTTGGACATGAAGATATCCAAGTTGTAGTCAGGTGGGAAACAGGCAATGGCAGAGAGTTCCACAGTCGTGCACTTCTGAGAAAGAAACTCTGCTCATTGAATCTACGTTTGGATTTAGGCACAAATAAAGAGTGGGGAAAATTATTGACAGTAGTTTCAGCCAGACGGGTGTTTCTCATGAAAGATTGGCGAGGGGGGACCAGAGATTGGAGCTCAGACGAGCACTTGCCATGGAAATAACGATAAAACAAAGACAGGCTTGCAACGTCTCTTCTGTGGGAGAGAGTCTCCAGGGAAGAGAAAAGGGCATCCCCGACTAAGCTACAAAGTCTATTTTGTACTCTGTCAAGGTAGGATAGACTGTTTTTAACAGCTCCTGCCCAGATGTGGCAGCAGTACACCATCCTTGAACTTACTTGGCTTTTATACAAATAGAGAATTGCATCAGTAGTGAGATATCTTCTGGAGGGGTAGAAGGATCCCACCATTTTCCCAGCATCCTTGGCAACAGACCTGATGTACGTGTTCCATTTCAGATCAGGAGTAAAGGTCAAACCTAAAAGCTTGTCAAAACATGGAGCCTCCACAAGAGGAGAGCCATCCATTTCAATTGATGCCAGATGAGGATCAGAGCGTTGATGATGTAAAGATAGAAGCTTGGTTTTGAATGCATTAAGACTAACCAGCCAATTTTTCCCCCACTGTACCACGCACTCAAGATCAGAAGAGAGAGAGAATTAGAGAGAAGCTTGTCATTTACGGCCTTTGATGTGTTGCCATAGATGGTCGTGTCATCAGCATAGATGTCAACGAATGATTTAAGTATGTGCCTTGGGAGATCATTGATGTAGATCAGGAAGAGAGTTGGACTCCTGAGGGACTCTAGCATTAATACTCTGGGCCTCTGATTTCTGCCCATCAACCACTACTCTTATGACCCTATCAGAGAGAAATGATTTAATGATCAAGAAAACATTACCAGTGATACCATAGCTAGAAATCTTGTGAAGTAGGCCCTTATGCCATACCTTATCGAAGGCCTTCGATATGTCAAGAGCAATTGCCCTGGAAAGGAAGCCTTTGTCAAGAGATTCACTAATCTTATGAGATATAACCGTTAGCACATCTGCAGAGCGGATACCATATTGCATGTTACTAAGAAGGTTGTTTCTGTTGAGGTGGTTGACTACTTCTTTATTTAATATGGATTCCAACAACTTAAATAAAGAAGTAGTCAACCATCCAAAAATCCATCTTTATTTAATATGGATTCCAACAACCATCCAAAATCCATCTTTATTTAATATGGATTCCAACAACTTACTCATGACACACGGGATACTTATTGGTCTGTACTGAGAGGGAGATTACTTCTTAAGGCAACGTTTAAACAGCTTTGTAAGTATGGGGGCAAGTTCTGGTTGGAGCTTTTTCAGCACTATAACTGGAATGCCGTCAGGGCCAGTTGCTTTACTGGAATTAAGGTTCTTGATTAGCTTGGCGACCTCACGCACAGATATTTGTATGTTGCATAGCGTGTTGTCTGTTATAGGAGGAAATACAGGGAGTTGATGGCCTTGGTGGCATAGGTAGAATTAGCTGCAAATTTTTTGGCAAATAGTTTGGCTTTGTCTGATGCTGACGAGATGACCTCAGGTCCATTGATGATGGTTGAGATAGAACGCTCGCTTTTGTTCAGGATCCTGTTTGCTATTTGCTAAAATTGGTGAGAACCAAGCTGCTGCTCAGCTACTTTGGAAATTTTTTGATGGTATGAATCGGTCTATGCCTGCAATTAACCATTCCGTCAGGTCTGATACTATAGAAGACACATCCTTTTTAAATATGGAATACAGAGGTAGATCGGATATGAATGTATGGAAGCTATCCCAGTCAGCCATAGAGAATCGATATACAGTACGGTGGAGAGGTACGTCTGAAGACTTATCTAATTTCGTTTTTATCTTAACTACTACAACAGAGTGGTTGGAGGATCCCAAAGGAGATAGAACAGAACATGAACATAGCTCAGGGGAAGTTGTGAGGAAAAGGTCAAGAAGGCTTGCATACTGACTGGTAGTATCAGGCACACGGGTGGGTTCGTGAACAATCTGAGTGAGATCATAGGCAGTGGCAAAATCATGACAGAACCTCCCCTTGTCATCGGTCTTATTTGAGTGGGTCAGCCATTCCACATCATGGACATTGAAGTCACCACAAATGTGAATGAGCAGACAGGATGTGGTCAATTTTCACAGATATGCTCTTAAAGATAGTAACCCCACTGTTGTGGGGCCGATAGAGGGCGAATATAAATGCAGTGGTGTAAGCTAGTGCAACCCGGAAGCACATATAAGGTAAATTAGGAACTTCTCTGGAGATATCACTACCACATGGAAAGCCATCTTTAATGTAGGCACATATTCCATGCCCATGGCGATCTTGGGGGTCAGATTTAGATGTTAAGTTGGAGTATCCTTTAATTATGAATTCGTCTAGGGAAGTGGTTGACCCTATGCCAGTTTCACTTAGAAAGAATATGTCTGGTTTCATCTCCTGTAATTGTGTTTCAACCGTTAGAAGGTTGGAACATAGACCCCTGATGTTGGAGAAGGAGACCTGGTAGTAGGGGTCTAAGTTGGAGGATGGGGTTCTAGGTTTATTCGTGTTTTGCTTTTGGAGATTTGTCATGTTGAGGTTTTGGGATTTTTGGAACAGGTCGATAGACTTGGTTGGAGCAGGACAGAGAGGGAAAGTAAGAGAGAAAAAGATTAGAAACATGAGTAAAAAAATAAAATAATTCACATAATTTTATACATAGGATCAACTTATATAGATATATTGGCCTATCTAGCATTGTATGTAATAAATTAGAACCTTTGTGGGCACCTACTCCCAGCCCTGAGCCATATATTATCATTTTTGTAATGTTTTTCAAGTTTGAAGCTTTTCTTTTTTATTTATATCATTTATTTATTTACATAATTCTATTCACCTTACTACTATTAGTACTTTAGTATTTTTTGCTTCTTCTTTATTTGCGTCATTTATTTACTGATATTATCTTCTTATTTAAATCTGTTACTAGTACTGCTCCCTCCATTTCTTTATCTTCATCATTTCTTGCCTTATTTGCCCACTGCTTCATTATTGGTATTATTTAATTTGCAATCAAGATTATCAGAGTTGTAGTATTTTTAAGATCTAGCATTAATAATAGAGCCTAAAGCTCAAACACAACCATTTTTATGTCTAATTTGTATAACTATTTTTAAGCAGTTCATAATAAATTAAATATTCGGTGTTATTCATTTATAATTATATTGTTCTATTTTTATGTATGTATATATGTGTGTGTACAATATTTTCTTTGATATTTACACTAATTAACGTACTTTAATAAATAAGGATGAATTATAAAATCTTTCTTACAATATTATACTCATATTTTTCAAGAGAAGTTATTTAGATAAAACTAATACATCTGAAATAGAAAAAAAGATATACCAACGCGGCATATGAGTTCATAGAAAGAGAAAAGGAGGAGAGGCGACTGTTGACTACTTGCTTGCTCTCTCTAAATTTGAAAACTTGAGCTCCATACACATCACAGCTCTAATGAATTTTTTTTTCATTTCTTTACGATCTTATTTAAAAGATAAATAAATTTTTATAAAAATTTACCAAACTACTTACGTTTATCTATTTATATGAATAAATGTAAAATTATTGTCTCATGCTTATGGCAAAGTTATGTATGCTTTATCGTTATTTTCATGGCAAATGCTCGACTGAATTTCAATCTATACACCTCCTTGCCAAACTTTCACAAAAACACTTGACTAGCTACAATCACGATATATGATTTTCCCCATTATCTGTGCTTAAATCAAAATGCAGATTCCATAAAAAAAGCTTCTTTCCAGAACTGCCTGTCTGTGGAGCACTGTCCTACTGGCCTGCTTCCCGGTTGAATAAAACATAATAACCTTCAAATCCAATGTTAACAAGTTCTTTTTGAGCCGTCTCCATAAATAATCAAATTCTACCCAATTTACACCATTAATGATTACCAAACTACCATCTTACATTCATTAACTCTTATCTTCAAGTGACTTTTAGGTCTTGATAAGTGGCGACTTCCAAGTAAGAAAAAAAAGTAACAAACTTTGTGAAGCAATAGCGAGCTGGCAAAGCTAGCTAGTATGGATAGATGGTAATGAAACACATAATTAAACTTTCTGTTTTCATAAACTGACCAGGAGCAAATTTATACATCAGGAAATAAAGTAGTGACTTAATGATAAGCTTTCAAATTTGATTGTTATTTTCATGTTTCGGTTGAAGGTTAATTAGGTGCATCTGTTTGAACTTGGAAATTTTTATGTTGAACTTAGGAACCTATATAGAATTTAAAACGGAACTCTTTATCTTACCCAAGTGGTTAGATTGTTAATTGTATTAACCATGACTGTGCATCACATGTAGTAAGAATTAAACCTTCAACCTCCAAAAGATGATCACTTAGAATTGATTTTTAAACACCACCATTAACCATAGGTTTATGTAACGGGTTCAGTTTAAAATTCCGAATAGGTTTCCTGACTTCAATATAAATAATCCAAATTCCAAACAGATGCACTTGAAGACATTCAGAAGTTACATCGGCTGAAACGTTATGAAAATAAAAATCAAGATGAGAATAGTTTGAATAATTTAAAGAAGGACTGATAACCTGGGTATGCCAAGTTGGATTCCAGTGTGTTTCATAGAAACATTTTCATCAAACCCACATCTGCTCTTATGCCTAACCTCGCAGACAGGAAGTGAATAAAAGTAACAAGACTTTGCAGAATATTCTACAAGAAACAAACATCTTGCATTAAGACATGTCTGTGAAATTTACATGCCATTAACATATGAACAATCTTAAAACTAATATCATATGTCTGTTCATATCACATTTAAACTTCTACATGTCAGGAAAGCAGGAAACTAGGAAGGAATTCCAAAAGCTTGCAGCCTGATGGAATAAACTATTAGAATAAAAAGTTTTCCAGCATCTAGAGACATCGACAGCGAAGGGGTAGGATTTTGTTGCTTATCATGTTAGTTGGGAGTAAGTAGGTTTAGGGGGCACAAGTGCTAGGAATTCATCTGAGTATATGCCATTAAAGTACTTGTAAGATAGGCACAGGGATGCAACATCATGACAATGGCAGAAAAATAGAGTTTGGTCGATAGTGCAGAATTTATTGGATTTAAGATCGTTTTTTGGACCTTGTCTAAAAGAGAGAGACTGGTGGTAGATGCACCAGTCAAGATGTAGTAACAATCCTCCATGCTTGATCGAATCGTCTTGGCAATATCCTCAATGTATTTTTTCACATTCATGTTGCCTGTGAATGTTAAGCGGATGACAAGATTTCAGGTAGGGCGCTACTTGTCATGTCAACGGTGGTTGAGAAGGTTTTTTTCTTTATAATTGGTAAAAAGAAGCTCAGTCTTAGTAGCAGAAAGGAAAGAAGCTCAGTCTTAGTAGCATTAAATGTTACCATCTATTTATGCTCCCATTCCACTACCAACTAAAGGTCTTTTCTAAGTTTTCTGCCATTGCCTTGGATATGTGTACATTCATTTTTCCCTCATGTCTATTATAAAGTATAGCATCATCAGCAAATGTACCCATCTCGAACACAATTTTATCAGGGAGGTCGTTTATGAATATCAAGAATAATAAAAGGCCATGAATCGACCCCTGAGACACACTTGTATTAATATCATGTTGTTTAGATGTATGACCATCGAGGACCACCTGTATTTTTCTCTTGTTAGGAATTGAGAACACAAGACACTGTAAACTAAAAAGTGCACAAACAGGGTCCATCAATATAAGTTTAAGTAAAAGATACAAGTTTGTCATTAGGAATCCATGTGGGGATAAGTAAACCATTTATAGTACTTTCAAGGAGAGTAGAAATTTTGAGCACAAAAGAATATATACTCCTTAATGGGTTCCTGCCAAAGCCAAAATAGTTAAGAAAATTCACAGATACTTTCTTATATTTATATAGTGTAGTAGACTGCCACTTAAATTAGCTAACAATATTAATATTTTGCAAAACAAAGGAAGGGAGGTAACCCTTTCAATCATTCTTTTGAATATCTAAAACTTTATGATTACATAATTTTTTCCCAAATATGCCACACCTCTTTGCTGTTACTTTGATATTTATTGAAAATTTAATAACATATTTTCAAATAGTTTGAATTTTTATTTTTCAAAACAATAACTCTGTTTATTGTAAATCTCATGTCAAAATTACCTTTATTTTTCTTTCTTATAAAGGAATGGCTACTAGTTTTTCTCTACTCTATTTTAATTGTGCATTCTTAACTGAGTTTAAATCTATGGTTCCTACTCGCTGTAAACAAAGTTTCCTAGTAAAATGGTTTCGAAAAATGCTGCTTCATTTATAGCTTGGCTGCAATTTCAATATCACTTTTTATACACACAAATCTTTAATTTAAGAAGCTCAATGTGATTACAGAACATATGACAGAAGTCTATATTCCAAATTTCATGATGTTGACAATCTTACAATTTATTTCTTTAATTCTGTTGACACTTACAGTTTTTGACAGAAACTGTTTTGTAGCAAAATAATCATTCATTTAATTATTATATCAATCAAAGAAAATAGATTCTTTGATTGATATAATAATTAAATGAATGATTTTGTCCTATGAAACAGTTACGTTCAAGAACTGTAAGTGTTAACAGAATTAAAGAAATAAATTGTAAGATGGTCAACCTCATGAAACTTGGAATATAGATTTTTGGCATTTATATATATATATATATATATATATATATATATATATATATATATATATACTTCAGAATAAAATTATTTAACAATCAACTGGTATGGAAACCTGTGTCTTACTGACTTTAGCAAATAAGGTGTAAACCATTACAACTATTTGCTAATATTTTCTCCTCTGAAGAGATGGTAGACATCGAAATCCTAGAAGATAAGGAGTTATAATATTTCAAATATATTCGTTGTCTTACAAAGAATAATAAAAATCTTTTGATTTGAAATTTAAACATTTCACGTCACAAGTTTTTAAATCTATTGAATGACTAAAATTTTATATAAGTAAACGGGGGGGACTTACTTTCAATAATTAATCTTGTACCAATAACAATGCTGGTAATCTGATTGGTTGCCACACACTCGTAGTCACCATGATCCTCTTTAGTCAGCTTGTAGATGGTCAGATTGCCCTTATTCTTCACAACCCGGCTGTCCCAATTTATCTCCCCATTAACCTGAAATTAAAGCAAAAATAATAAAACAAACACTTAATAACAAGCATATATGATATGATGAAAATCAACTTCTCAAAACTAGAATTGATCAGACTTAACAGGGATAGACATGCAAAGGGCTGTTAATTAAAGCTTTATGACACATCTGAATACAAATTAAAACTGATCAAGAAAATGATTCATGCAATACATATATATATATGGCCTGGCAAGGCCACAGGAGAGACAACCGAAGCAGCAAAACTGAAGCTGCCTGCCAGGAAACTATATATACAAATGTAGGCAAATTCGGGTATATTTTATTGGTTTGAAAATATAGGTTCTTTTTTACTAATTGTCATAAAATTTTAACCATAGAATAGTATTATAATCTTCAAAAAGCCTACAAATTTTCATGTAATTTCGTCCCATAGAACCAAAGCTATAAGAATTTAAGCATTTAATGTGGTTACCAGTATAGATATATCCACACACATACATACATATATATATATAATTAGTTTTTATTGGAAAAAGAAATCCAGCAGAGTGCTCAATTATAAGGAAAATTCGAAAATAAGAGCGTATTATTTATATTTTGTTTAGAGAAAGTTTTAAATGAGATAAATCATAGGTACTGTCGGTTTCAAACCCGATAATTAGGACCGTTTTAGATACCAACATCAAGCTCTCTTCAGCACATACTCATCTCTGATATGGGTATCTAAAACGGTCCTAATTATCGGGTTTGAAGCCGACAGTATCAATGACTTATCTCATTGAAAACTTTCTGCAAACAATATATATATATATATATATATATATATATATATATATATATATATATATATTAGTACATTTGGGCAGCATTTTTTCTCTAATGCACGTTTCATTGCCTGTTTCCCACCTGACTACAACCAGGATGTCTTCAAGTCCAACATAAACAAATTCCTGATGAACCGCTCCCTTAAGTAAGACACTTTATCAAATCTCCAATACTAACGTACTGTACACGCAATAACCCTTATCCCCGAGTGGCGTCCGTGCCTTGATAAGACATCCAAGTTGTAGTCCAGTGGGAAGCAAGCAGACGGAACAGAGTTCCACAGGCGTGCAGTTCTAAGAAATAATCTTTGTTCATGGAATCCACGTTTTGATTTAGGCACAGATAAAGAGTGGGGGAAATTTTTCACAGTGGATTCAGCTAGACGGGTGTTTTTTGTGAAAGATTGGCGAGGGGGGACCAGAGATTGGAGTTCAGACGAGCACCTGCCATGGAAATAACGATAAAACAAGGATAGGCTTGCAACGTCTCTTCTGTGGGAGAGAGGTTGCAGGGTAGAGAAAAGGGCATCCCCCACTAAGCCACGAAGTCTATTTTGTACTCTGTCAAGGCAGGATAGGCTGTTTTTAGCAGCTCCTGCCCAGATATGGCAACAGTATTCCATCCTTGGACGTACTTGGCTTTTATATAGATAGAGAATTGCATCAGTAGTGAGATATCTTCTGGAGCGGTAGAAGGATCCCACCATCTTTCCAGCGACCTTGGCAACAGACTTGATGTACGTGTTCCATTTTAGATCAGGAGTAAAGGTCAAACCCAGAAGCTTGTCAAAACACGGGGCCTCACCCAGACGAGAGCCATCCATCACAACTGATGCCAGATGGGGATCAGAGCGTTGTTTCATTATTTATTACAAAAAGATTAAAAACAAGTCAATTAGTAATAAACAATAATCCTACATCCGACGACAGTTTACTCAAAACTAGAAATGGCGTGTACATTTTTAAATGCCCTATAAGAGAATGTGTCTCCAAAAATAACATGTACATCGGCATGACTATCTTCCCCAAATAGCTCAATTCATCAGCACTTCAAAGCACACGATACCCCCAAAACCGAATTTAGGGATATACTAATTAAAGACAGCCATTTTAGCTGTCTCACACTGTGATGTATGCTTCCCAATTATTTAAGCTCTACTAATCTGTATGAAAAAACAACCATCAATCAGTCTCAATATGAAGGGGAAAGTATGTTTAAGTGTTTTAAGTATTTTAAATATTTTAAACAATTCTAACCTTTTCATCTCGTCAAATTATAAATGTTCAATCAAAATATACTATTAGTTATATTTATACTTGTTATAATTAGGGCTATGACAATAACATATTCTTTCCCTTGTTTTGATTCTCAGGTATATATTCATCGATATCTTATATATGTTTTTATGTAGAGTGATGTGGTTCTCAGTGGATTAATTGTGTCTGTGTCGAATATATACTCGAGAGTCAAAACAATGAAAAGAATATGCTGTTGTCATAGCCCTAGTTATAATATGCTTAGAGATCATCATATATCTTTATAAAGCTACCATTCTCCCATACAAGAAGTATTGTTTCCACATCTGGGCTGGTGCTTTTATCACTATTCTCTCACTCTTAGACAGGGCCCAAAATAAAGTTTAAAATCTAATAGATCCCTCACTTATCGGCCAAGATCCAACCTCTATTCCATCGCCACAATGTCAAAATCCTGTGTCTGTTCTACAAGTACTTTAATGGAATGTGGTCTGATAAACTCATAACACTTGTACCTCTTGATGTACATAATTCTGATTAAGGCAATAAGCAACAAAATACCACCCCTTCACTGTGGAGGCTTCTAGATGCCAGAAAGTGTTCTACTCTAATAGTTTATTCCCTCTAGACTTTGGAATTTTCTCCCTGTTTCCTACTTCTCTGACTGTACTAAACTACAGAAATTTAAATGTAATGAGCAATCATTTTGCTGCACAACTTCCTACAGTCATCTGTTAGACACAATCCCAAATAGTAGCCCCTTATGTTCCAAGTGACTATATGTTTTTTTTTTGGGGTGGGGGGTGAAAAAGGATTTTTTTTAATTATCAAGAAACGTAGATGACTTGATTTAAAAATCCTATTCTATCCACAAGTGCATTTTTTTTTTTATCTGGAAAGTGTTTAAACTATTTTACAACGGCTTTATAAGACTTGCATGAGATGAGGGTGTAAAAGTCTTGTCTAAGTAAATGAACGCTTTCATTAATGGCAGACGATGTCGACTAACTGCGAGTGATGAATATAAAGTGGAATTTTAATTAATTCAGAAAATCAAATTTGACACAAAGTTAATTAGTTTGTGTTAAGAAAACAAAAATGTTGAAAGTAAACAATTTTTAATTAAAACCTGATACAAGATACAAAAATACAGTTTTCTTATGAAATATTAAAGTTAATCTGAGATGTGGTACAGGCAAATATCAACATTTAATTTAGTGTTTTTGTATAGACACGAAATTGTTCCAGAAGGTTCTATCTGCACTTTTTGTATTATGTTTCTGAAATTTTATAGATGAGCATTGATTATTCGTATTTGGATTCTTTGGACTAATGTTCTCATCTTGAGTGTTATTTTCACAACGTTTCAGTCAATATAACCTCCGACCTTCTTCATGTATCTTGTTTAAAAAATTATATATATGTAATAATAAAAGTGATATATAATGATAAGTAGTAAGATTATATGCCTAGACTAGAAACAAAAATAGGTTTAAGACTCCTAAACTTCATACAAGAATTGTCTGCAAGAACCTGTGGCATAGTGAATAAAGTACTTGGTAAAATTCAGTTGCTTTTGGAGGTTTAAGATTCAATCCCCAGTGCAGATAACATTCAAAATACAATTGTGAATTACTTAAGAATTTTACCTAATGAAATGAGAGCTGTTACCTGGAGATAAAATAAAGGGTTCTATTCAAAATTCTGTGCAGATACCTGAGTTCAATAAAAAGGTACTTAGGTCGGAGGTGACATCAACAGAAATGTGAAAATAACACTCAAGATGAGAACAGTAGTTCAAATAATACATACTCTTTGTAGTTTTGAGATATGTCATTTCAAAATTTATCAAACCATGTCGAGTGACTACTTTCCATCCACTGGGTCCACAGATGGTAGATAGGGAAACTTCTCTTCTTCAAGTTATTGCTTACTTCTTTATAGTATAACTAGCTTTATTTACCTAACGTTGCCCATGTGAAGACATATTACCGGGTGAGAAGCTTAGAGAAAAATAATTCAAAATATAGGTATGTTTAGGTATTTTTTTGAAAAGTAGAATTTTTAAACAATCGCTTTAGTTTTTTCTTTTTGTTTTTTTTTTTATTTATTAATTTTACATAAAGAAGTGACCACTTATCAAGAGGCCCGGAAGCCACTTGAGGATAAGGGTTAATGAATGTAAGGTGGTAGTGTAGTAATTGTTAATGGTGTAGATTAGGTAGAATTTGGATTATTTAAGGGGATGGCTCAGTTCTAGAAAAGGAGCTTTGTTCATGGAATCTGCGTTTAGATTTAGGCACATATAGAATGGGGGAAATTGTTGACAGTCATTGTAGCTAGTTAAGTAAAGGGAACTTAGATGAGCACGTGCCATGAAAATAATGATAGAGCAGAGACAGGCTTATAACATCTATTCAGTGGAAAAGTCGTTGCAGGGAAGAAAAAAGCACATCACCTACTCGATTTTGAAGCTGGTTTTGAACTCTATCAAAGCAAGAAAGGGCATGCTGAGCAGATTAACTGATCTGACACCTGAGCACTGATTATTAAATTCAATATTTTTTCTTTTATTCCTTTAACTTTATTCATAATGTTTCACAGATGTCGAGAACGAGAGATGTATACTTTATATCACTATTGCTAGAGAACGTGGGTTCAAATCGAGGTTAGTCCTCAAGGTAATCCCTTAATGCTTTATATGAGAGGTCAATGTAATGTACGGAGCCACAGGCAGACAGGCGAAATAAAAAAAAATTGCTTTCATATTTTTCCCCTATTCATATACTCACGTATCATGGTTCTAACACTTTCTAATTTTATCTTTGAAGAGCGTTGAAGTTAAGTATTTCTATTATATGGAAATGTAGACAGACCAGGAGACTTTATTGGTTTGGTAAAATTGAAACAGTAGATGAGAGTACTTGCATTATTAGATGTAGAACAGTTGACGTAGCACAGTCTGTTGGTATGGGAAGGTCAAGGAAAACAAGTGAGAAAGTGATAAGGAGAGACTTGAGAGAAACAGGTATAAATAAAGACCTGATCAGAGATAGATTAACTTGGAATCAATTAGTAAAAGTCGTCTAAAACATGCCAGTTTGACAATAGTATATTTATTATTTTTTTTATATTTATTTTTTTAAATTAGTTTCATTAGAATCATTATAGACTATTAGAAATTAGACAGAACCAATGTTAATTATGAGTTTAAATACCATTTAGGAGAAAGTAACTTTTTATTATTATTATGATGATGATGATAACGACGACAACAACAACAACAACAATAATAATAATAATAAAAAACTACATTCGTTTCACAACCACTACCCTATTCCACCTCCTCACCATTGTATTTTGTAAACCCTAGCTCAATTTACCAACATCTACAAAAATATAACTACCCCTCCCCCAATTTAAGAAAAATCTTCATAAAATAAATAATACTAAAATAACATATTCCAAAACCAAATTTAAAAAATATACTCAAAGCTATCTTCATCAAAACCCAACAACTTACAATTAATAATATTAACTATGAAACCAGCAATTATATTTTAAAATAAACCGCCCCCTTAAGTAAGACACTTTATCAAATCTCCATTACTAATGATTGCTACAATATTATCCCATTGGTTATTGTACACACGATAACCCTTATCCCCGAGTGGCTTCCGAGTCTTGATAAGTCATGACTACCATGTAAAAAAGAAAAAAAAAAGCATGATATAATTTTTATCCTGAGGCACAAGTTCTGGCATCATGGAATTTAAATTGTTAACATCCTTCTGGAAAAAGTGTGAGAACATTCTCTTGGCATCTAACTGGCCACATGCGCTTATTTCACATCTACTTTTTAAAATTCTCCTATTTTCCCTAAATGTTCAGTTAATTTTGTTCAGTTAATTTTTTACTTGATCATGTTTCAACAAAAAATTGAAATCATACGTGATACACACGGAACATATACATTTTTAATACCAAAAAAAAAAAATAATTAGAAACATTA
>NC_136508.1:33606905-33611905 GCF_053919585.1 Euprymna scolopes | reverse complement strand
TATATATTTCTATGTCTTTATCTGTATATATCTATATCTTTATCTATATATCTATATCTTTATCTATATATCTATATCTATCTATGTATATCTATATCTTTATCTATGTATATCTATATCTTTATCTATATATATCTATATCTTTATCTATAAATATCTATATCGTTATCTATGTATATCTATGTCTTTATCTATATCTTTATCTATATATATCTATATTTTTATCTATATATATCTATATCTTTATCTATATATATCTATATCTTTATCTATATATATCTATATCTTTATCTATATATATCTATATCTTTATTTATATATATCTATATCTTTATCTGTATATATCTATATCTTTATCTATATATATCTATATCTTTATCTGTATATATCTATATCTTTATCTATATATATCTATATCTTTATCTTTATCTATATCTATATCTATATATATCTATATCTATATATATCTATATCTATATATATCTATAGGTATATATCTGTATCTATATATCTATATCTATATATATATCTATATATATATCTATATATTCATCTCTCTCTATATATATATGTATCTATATATATATCTATATCTCTCTCTATATGTATATATCTATATCTATCTCTCTCTCTATATATATATCTATAACTATCTCTGTATCTCTCTCTATATATCTATATCTATCTCTATATCTATCTATCTATATATATCTATATATATATATATATATCTATATTCATCTATCTATATATATATTACTACTTCATTTACGCACATAAAATTAATATAAGAAAGTATAGATTTATGTGTAAACTTTAAGTCTTTACTTCAAAAGTGCTCAATACATAGGTAGATCTAGTTAGTAATTTATAAAATATATATCGCGATTAAGCTACACTGAATATTCGGCGTGTCATCCACTCTAGGATTCGTCAGGCTTATGCGGGAATCATGTGATTGTTTATCGTTTTTATATGATCCTCTTCTGTTAAGGATTTTAGTTAGCCAATCAGCTTTCTAGTATCCACCACGCCGCTTCCTAGCAGCCAATGGGCATGCATTTTATCGAACAAAGGATCTGTTTAAAACTAGTTTAGTGGTTTAAGGCAGACGTTTTCTTTTCATTTTATATATATATATATATAAATATACATATGTGTACATACATATATGCACATATATATACATATATATATATATATATATATATATGTGATCGTTTATGTATATGTATATGCATATGTATATTTATATATATATAAAAATATATGTATATATATATATATATATGTGCATATATGTATGTACACATATGTATATATATATATATATAAAAAGAAAACATCTGCCTTAAACCACTAAACTAGTTTTAAAACAGATCCTTTGTTCGATAAAATGCATGCCCATTGGCTGATAGGAAGCGGCGTGGTGGATACTAGAAAGCTGATTGGCTAACTAAAATCCTCAACAGAAGAGGACCATATTAAAACGATAAACAACCACAGAATTCGCGCATAGGCCTGACGAATCCTAGAGTGGATGAAACGCCGAATATTCAGTGTAGCTTAATCGGCATATATATTTTATAAATTACTATGTATATATATATATATATATATATATATATATATATATATACATATATATATATATATATATATATATAACTAGTCAAGGTCTAGTGTGGACGGGTGTTAAAAGCACACATATGTCTTAGCGTCCGTCTGTGCTTCTCCCAGACAAATCAACCCCACGTGCACCTTGTGACCACTGCCACGCAAACGGGGCTCTGATGAACGGCGAGTGTCCTGCGCAGTATAACTGGACCTCCACTGCCTTGTGGGCCAAGGTTATTTAACCAAACGCTAAGGTTGAGGTAACCCTGACAGAAAACTCCAGAGGAGCTTAGGCCTTGTAAGCTTTGGCATATATGATCCACCGGCGTGTGGAATATGCTCTGGTGCCCAGCAACCTAAGTTCCAGTCATGGATCAAATGGCATGGTGGGTGGAGCGGGCTCTGTAAGCCGTAGTGAAAGCAACCTCCCTAGGAGAAGGAAAACTCTGATATAAAACCTGCGATGACTGCTACATCCAATGATGTTGACTTCCTCTTCTTTTTGGATCAATGTGGCAGTTGTTTAGAGAGTGGGATTGTCTCGGTGCAAAGCCTTTCCCCACTATAGCAATCCTCACGCACAGGCATTGCTCGATATAAATTAGATACACTTTTTACCATCTCGTGTATCTTTATAGCAAAAGGTTGGTTTTGGGGGTTTGGCAATGTTCGAAAGCGAATTTGCTGCCATCATATATCTATATCTATCTCTCTCTATATATATATATCTATATCTATCTATCTATCTATATATATATATATATATATTTTATTTTTTTATTACATTTTCACCCCAAACATTGCCACTTTGGTGTCTGCAGTTCGTCAGAGCATTCACCATTAAAATACTTTTAGAACAAGCAGAGGGATGCAACGTTTCGTCGATGGGACAGAGGCTAAAGCTTAGATGCCAGTTCAGGGCCTATCAGATTGGCGACTCTTTTTTGAACCTTGTCTAGGAGCGAGAGACTAGTAGTGGACACACCAGCCCAGATGTGACAACAATACTCCATACATGGGCGAATGGTGGCCTTATAGAGGTACAGGATACTTTCAGGTGTCAGTAGTTTTCTAGCACGGTAGAGAGAGCCTACCTTTTTTGCAGCGGCCCTAGCAATGTTTTCAATATAATTGTTCCAGCTCATGTTTCCTGTGAACGTTGGGCCAAGCAGTTTGAAAGATGTACTCTCAGACAGGGAGTCACTGGCCATTGCTATTGGTGGCAGAGAAGGTTTCTTGTAGTTATTGAAGGAAACCAGTTTAGTCTTGGCAGCATTGAATGTGACCATCCATTTATGTCCCCATTCCACTACAGATTGGAGGTCATCCTCTAGTGTTTTTGCCATTTCTTTAGATATGTGTTCATTTGTTTTCCTGTCATGCCTGTTATAGAGTGTAGTGTCATCAGCATATATACCCATCTCAGAGGCAGTTTTGTCGGGGAGGTCATTAATAAATATCAGGAACAATAGAGGTCCAAGAATAGACCCCTGAGGCACTCCCGCATTTATATCACACTGTTTAGATGTTCGACCGTCGAGGACAACCTGGATTTTTCTCTTATCTAAGAAGGATTTAATTATGCTAAGTATTCTACCAGTGATACCGTATGATTTAATTTTCCTGAGGAGACCCTTGTGCCATACCCTGACAAAAGACTTAGATATATCTAGAGCTACCGCTCTGCCCTCCCCTGCTTTGTTCAGAGATTACAGTGAGGATGTCAGCTGTGGAACGGGCTTGTCTAAATCCATATTGTTTGTCAGTCAGAAGTTTAGCATCTGTAAGGTGCCGGACTAGAGCATGGTTAATTATGGTCTCAAATATATATATATATATATATATATATATATATATATATATATATATATATATATATATATATATATATATATATATCTATATATCTATATCTATCTATCTATATATATATATATCTCTATATATATCTATCTATCTATATATCTATCTATCTATATATCTATCTATACATATATATATCTATATATATCTATCTATCTATATATCTATCTATATATATCTATATATATATATCTATCTATCTATATATCTATCTATATATATCTATATATATATATCTATCTATCTATCTATATCTATCTATATATATATATATATATCTATCTATATATCTATCTATATATATATATATATCTATATCTATATATATCTATATATATATATATATATATATATATCTATATATATCTATATATATCTATCTATTATTCTTATTGAAGGGGTTCCTGTCCTTTTGGGATTTTTTCCGTTTTTGCAAATATTTATCTATTGGTGATCAGTTTGCTAGGCAAAATGCTTCCAAAGATAATAGTAAACAACTTGCTCTTCTGGTTCGCAGAAGATATGGGTGTGAACCCACTAATGGAAGCAAACATATTTTCAATTTTTCAAAAACTGTCCTTACAGAAATTGAAAATAGAGTTTTATCTAGGGGTTTAGATTTCTGTATTCCCCCTACGAGTTTAAATAAAGAGAGAACACTTTCTGCCTTTGAAGTTTTATTCTCTCAACTTAGATATAATGTGCCTAATTCCCCAGAAAAAAATTGTTGGGATGAAATCTAATTTAGTTGCCTTAGCTCACCGATATGGTAACATTCCTGTCGATCATAGCGACTTTGTCTGGAACACAACGCAATTTAAGACCATGAAAGCGTTAAAATCTAATACCGATATTTATATGTGTAAACCAGACAAAGGTGCAGGAGTGGTGATTTTGGATAAATCGGACTACGTTGAGAAAATGGCAGTGATTCTCAATGATGGTTCGAAATTCCGTAAACTCGGCTCTGTCGAGTTGACGGATAATACTTGCAAGAACGAGGCTAAAATGCAGAGACGTCTACTTGCATTATTTAAAAAGAAGGTTTTTTGCAAGGATGTCTATGACAGGATCAGGCCCTTTGGGTCACAACGTCCCAGAATGTATGGTCTCCCCAAAATTCACAAGCAAAGTGTTCCACTGAGACCCATTTTATCAATGGTTGGTTCAGCGCAACATTCTTTGGCTCAGTGGCTTGTGGAAATTCTGCAACCTGTGCGTTAGTTATACACCACGCATTGTATCCCAGATTCTTTTCGGTTCATTGATTGTGTACGTGGGTTGGATTCCAATGCAGAGACGTCTTTCATGTGCTCATTTGATGTCTCTAGTCTTTTCACCAACATACCGTTGGATGAGACTATACGCATATGTGCCGACGCTTTATATGATGGTCGCCTGACTGCTCCACGGTTTTCTAAAGAGATTCTTATTGAACTCATTTTAATGTGTACGAAATCCGTGGAATTTAGTTTTTGTGATATTATGTACTGTCAGGTTGACGGGGTTTCAATGGGGAG
>NC_136508.1:33521905-33601905 GCF_053919585.1 Euprymna scolopes | reverse complement strand
TTGCAGGGATTACCTCATCAGGGGAAAATCTAAGGGAGTAAACCCCAACAGAAAATCCAGAGAGAGTCCCTAAGGTGGTGTGACTTTATATTGTCATCACTGGTTAGAGCCAAACTGTATTGACTGTCTTTCCCTTGGATCCTCTAGCTTTATGGCAACAGCTATGCTCCCATATCACTCTGCCCAAGCTATGTAGCTCCACTGCGTCACTAAACAATTCTGAAGAACATATATCGTACAAAAGACTGAGACTAGCAACATCACATGTGAGAGAGAAATATCAGAAAGAAAAATTTTGTTAGCAATTTCATGGGTGGCATTTTAAATGGAGAGAGGTCAACCTACATAAATAGAAGACCTGTTTTTATTAATATAATGTATTTCCTCATAAATACATTTCTTTCCGTTGTAAAAATAAATCATATAAATAAAATATTTTATGGGGAAAATATTCAATCAGAATTCAACCAACAGCTGTGGATTTTCGCTTCTTCAGGTCTATTAAAACTATTCCGAACATGAAGTGAATAAAAAAAGAAAGGTAACACCTACTCTTTACAGAACATTCTAATGTATGCCTTTTAATGAATGGTTTGTGTAATTATTTCTTTGAAGAACTTCAGAACAAAAATGGTAGACATGGTACCACTTATCTTCTCAAGGAATAATTGTTCTTCACTAAACAAGTAGTTGCAAATAGTATAGTAATTATACTTTGGGAGACGATCGTAAAATTGAAAACAAATTCAGTTGCATATCTAAGTATCAGTTATTTGCAAACTTTTTCATACTAATATATATATATATATATATATATATATTAGTTGTGGAAGGATTCACTATTGTTACTGATTTCGTACTAAATTCCCGATTCCAATTCTTTCTATATATATATATATATATATATAAAGTTTTGAAAATATATATGGCAATTAAGCTACAGATAATTTTCCACCTTTCATTCTATTGTAATAACCTGATGAATCCCCACAAGGAAGAAATGCAGATGATTCTTTGTAATTTAATTGTCACATATATTTTCAAAACTTACTACTTAGCTCTACTTAGACATTGAATAAAATTTTATGTAGATCCATGAAATAATATCATTATATATATATATATATATATATATATATATATATATATATATATATATATACACATACATATATACATTATATATATATATATATATATATATATATATATATATATATATATATATATATATATTAGTTATCTTCAATATCAGTGCTCGGAAAAATCAAGCTACCGGAAGTGGATACGGTTGATTATGGAACGAAGTCATGGAGTCAAGACATGAAAAATGAAACCATATATTTATTTCAAAACATTACTTTAGTTTTAACACTTCTTGTGTTATCATGAAATAAAAAAAAGGACTTTAAAATAAAACAAAAAAAAATACTTCTTGTATGATCAAATAATAAAAAACAAAAATTTATTAAAAAAATTATTTTAGTTTTAACACTTGTTTTACAATGAAAAAAAAATTATTTAATTATATATATATATATATTTTTTGGCATTTTCATCTCAGAATAGTAGCTCCCCCCCCCCTTAACGTAGGGGACTACTATTTGGGACATAATTGCAGGGATATTATGTAAGATATTGAGCAGCAAGATGTCTGTTTACATTACATTTAAACTTCAGCATGTCAGTACTCTCGGAAAAGCAAGAACCCAGAAAGGAATTCCAAAGTCTAGCAGTTATGGGGAAGAAACTATTAGAGTAGAAGGCTTTCTGGCATCTGAGGATTTCTACTGTGTAGGGGTGGGATTTTGCTGCTTGTCAGGTTTGTTGTGGGTATTTACGTTGAGGGGGTATAAGGGCTTGTAGCTTGTCAGGGCATCTACCATTAAAATACTTTTAAAACAGGCAGAGAAATGCAATATTTCGTCGATGGGAGAGAAATGAAGCCTGGCTGACAGTTCAGGACCTATCAGGTTGGTGACTTTCTTTAGAACTCTCTCCAGGAGCGAGAGACTGGTAGCAGATGCACCAGCCCAAATGTGACAACAATACTCCATCATGGGCGAATGGTGACCTTGTAAAATTGCAGGGTCTTTTCAGGTGTAAATAACTTTATAGCACAGTAGAGAAAGCCCACCTTCCTCGCAGAAGCCTTGACAATGCCCTCGATGTATCTGTTTCAACCCATGTTCCCTGTGAACGTAAAGCCGAGGAGTTTAACTGAAGTAAGTTCAGGTAATTCATCGTTAGCCATAGTTATTGGTGGTTTAGAAGGTTTCTTGCAATTATTAAAGGAAACAAGCTTAGTCTTAGCAGCAATGAATGTCACCATTTAACTACTGACTAAAGGTCTTCCTCTAGAGTTTCCTAAATTACATATTATAAAGTTTTATTTAATTATTTATCATAATGTCTCTGTAATATATTTTTAACTCTTAGATAAATGTATAAAAGAAAAGTCATTATTTTTGTT
Source organism: Euprymna scolopes (assembly GCF_053919585.1). Classification (NCBI taxonomy): domain Eukaryota; kingdom Metazoa; phylum Mollusca; class Cephalopoda; order Sepiida; family Sepiolidae; genus Euprymna; species Euprymna scolopes. The sequence continues at coordinate 33,599,432 of NC_136508.1, read as the reverse complement.
TTGTGATAACACAAGACGTGTGGAAAATAATTTAATATAATAATTAAATAAATTATTTCATAATAATAATTATTTTTATATTATTATTATAAAAGTGATAACACAATATATTAAATATTTTTACACTTATTATTATTTTAAAAAGACTATAGAAATGTAACAGTTGAAGATTTTTTGTTTTATTATTTCATAATACAAGAAGTGTTTTCTTTTGTTTCGTAATAACACAAAAAGTGTTAAAACTAAAGCAATTTTTTGCAATAAATATAGGGCTTCGTTTTTCATGTATCTATCTATCTATCTGTCTATATATCAGATATACGTACGTAAAAAAACGACATTATTTTTGCACCAACCTAATATAACGACAAGTATCGATGATAGATGATCTCTCCTGGTGAAAATGGATACGATTATTAATGTGTTTATTTTGTGTGTGTGTGTGGAGATCATGTTAGTATGAGGGTAAGGTGAACAGATCCAACATTTCTAGATTTAAATGTACCGCAGAATTGAAAATGTAAGAAATCATTTTAAAAAAATTCAATATAAAGAGATTTATTTATTTATATTTTTTAAATAAATGGAAACAATATAAATCAAATATTCGGTGAGTTATAGACATTTTTTCATTGTTTCTATCGGTCTATTTGGTGTAAAACATTTTAGCCCTTCAAGCATTTTTGGCTACATATTTGCAGCCATATTTCAGTTCTATCTGGAAACTTGCTGGACCTCTTCAAATATGAATGCAAAACTGAAAATGAAAGAGTAATTCTTTCGTGAATTTACATGTGATTAGAATCATTTGATTTATTAAGATCTGTTTGTTGATGGTAGAATCGTGTAAAACTGAATGGTTAGGAAAGCGGACTGCTGACTTGATGGTCAAGTTTCTATTTCAAGCACTCACTTGTATAACCACACTGAAGAGCTCTAATACAGTGAAACAATCTGTTTGTGCATGACTATATATATATATATATATATATATATATATATATATATATTCTTTTTTATTTCGTTTATTTGTGATAATCTTTATATGTATTTGTCTCTAATGAATTATATGACACAATAGACAACATATTTCCATCATCACAACGAAGTACGTGTAAGATATTTATAGAAAAAATATAGTCATCTGCTTGTAAGTGAAATAATAATAAATAGACGAAACTAGCAGCCTAGAGAGAAAGCACTCTAGCCTGCCCCAAAAATGCTTTAGAAACCCCATTGGCATTCCCTGGTAGAGGCACTTGAAGTGATTAGCAATAAACTAACCAATTCTGAAAAGGGTGAAAGCAAAGACTGGGAGGTTAAACCTCCTAGAACTGCAGAGGCTCAAATGCATATCTTAGTCAACAGGGAAGAAGCCATCTCAACAAAAGACTCAACTCGTTTGGCTTTGGTTTGAAACTCCCACTCCCGATTCATAGTATTAGGGTACTTTACCAGTAAGTTACGAAGGGCCTGTATGAAATACATGATGACTTAATGCTTATAAATGTTTTCTTATTTAATATTATTGTCAGCGATAAGAGCTGTGTTGAAATTAATAATGACGCCTTTTCTCAGAACCTCTGAGAGTTAACTCCCCCCACATATCTCTTTATCTTTAATTAAATATATATATATATATATATATATATATATATATATATATATATATATATATATATATATATACACAAGTTCATAAAAATATGGAATGACAATATGTATGAAAGGGAGTTAACTCTTAAGTACTTAAGAAATGCATCACTAGTAGCATAGTTATCACTAACAATAATAAGAATATTACATATATATATATATATATGTCTTTGGTATTCTTGCTTGCACACTCAAACATGTAGAAATATAAATGTAAAGTAAACAAACATACTGCTTCACAACTCTGTACTATGTTTGAGATGAATAAAAGTAAAAAATTACAAACCAAGGAAGTTAAGACAATTCGAAGTTTAATATGTTCATGTTTTCTTTCTCTTTCTCATATATATAAAATATAATTATCCATGGGCACATGTTTTGGCAGTATATGATTCATCAGCGTAGCTAAACCTAGGGAGATTTGAAATCAGGACTCCAGAGTTTGGATGTAAAGTTCTACCACTGGGCTAATCCCCGATATATATTTATTCCAGGTCCAAAATATGTAAAAGTAAAAACCATTGAATTTCAATGAGGTTGTTGATGGTACCCAATGAAAGAGCAACGTATTATTTTATTCAATTTAGGTAAACCAAATTACCATTAGTTCTTACAATAAATCTACTGTATCAGTCTAAAAAGACATCGTCAGGCGACAATAAACCTTTGGTTTTCCTCGAGGCCAGTCATTTAATAAAAATGAAAACCGAAAAGAAAGAGTATGAAAAAGTAGAAAGCAAAGAAAAAGAAAAAGGGGGGAAAAAAAAAAAAAAAAAAAAAATTTTGGAGGGCTTTTTCTTAAAAATGTCTAAATGAATAATTAAAAAAAAAGCCTTCAAAACTCTTTTCTTTTTATTCAGCCTTCATTTTCATTAAAATGACATACTTTGAGTAAGATCAGACGTTTATTAGACTAAAACAGCAGATTATTGTATGGTAATTTTGTTTACCTAGATTAAATGAAATAATATAGTATACCCACACACACACATGGGGTCACCAGTATCATACAATACCTGTTTTCTGACGATTTTTAAAACTAATTATATAATTATAATAAACGTTATATAACTAATCAACAACCATGCATGCTTATTTTAGTGCAAGTAACACCATATTAAAGAACAACGATTTTCTAGTCATTTTGTCAAGTTTGATAGCAATCTATAAAAAAGCATTAATGAAAAAGAAAAAAAAACGCTTTTAAAACGTTTTAGCCATTTTTTAGTTATTATTTGCCCAAAATTTTCAACAAAATATAACAAGTTAAAGAACGCAGCAAAGTCTTCCCAAGCAATCCTGCCCATATATATATTTTTTAGAAATGTCTTTGGATGATATTACCAACTTGAATGCTCAACATACACATATAAAAGGGTTTCTTTGGCTTTTTGACAAAGAGCAAAGTGTTGTGTCTTCCAGGAGATGGTGCAAATGCAAGATTAAATTAGACAAGTGCTGGACGTCTGTATCCTCTTCTGAGTAAATTTCTACCACCCTTTTCTTAGCTGAAGCATGCTTGTTATATTTTTTGCCAAATTAATTAAAGTTAATCGAACCGAATATGTTCTGATATTACCCTTTATCTTTTCTGTCTTTCTAGTTAGTTTTGTCTCTATCCATAATACCTCTTTTTGGGGAGCTAGATTTGCACTACATTAAAAACCGACCTTGTATTTTAGTCTGCCCTTATTAGAAGACAAATAAATATGTACACTAAGTAAACAATGCAATAGGTAATTACAAGCAAAGTAACTGGCTTGTAATGTATATGGGGAACGACCCAGCATATTCATACTACCATTATATTCTTTGAGCCTAACATCATCGTCACTGCTTTGTTATTCAGAATAGTACGTTCTATAAGAAAGAGGATGTCAGTAATTTCTTTAGAACACATTTTATAACATAATGTTTCAAAGAGTGTTGTTCGGAAGTGTTCCTAAATAAAGCTTGAGAGTAGAGTTTACATTTCATTTTTATATGAAAACCTAATTTTGAATAATATATATATTATATATATATATATATATATATATATATATATATATATATATACATATATATTATTCAAAATTTCAGATCTTTTAAATTAATCATCCTTCTCTTGGTACAGTAGTTTGCCTGAGTGGGCTGAGCCAAGTTCATCTTTCGACCATTTCAGTTAAAAGAGAAATCAAAATAAAAAGCTTACCTTAATCGCAACGCATCCATGATTTCAAAATAGCAAAATTTTTCTGTAGCCTAAAAATTATTGATTTTTTTTTCTCTTTTCAAAGTCATGAATATAAAAAAATACATTGTTTTGGATTTATTTTAGATGAAGCATGTGGTGCAATCATCAGTTCTAACTGAAAGTTGAAGGTTCAATCCTTACCAGAGGCGATACTAAGAATAAAATAAAAAATTACTCAAAGCTTTTACCCGGTCATCGCTGAGAGAATGAGAACAATTTATCGAATTTCAGTGATTAATCAGAAAAGTTTAATAATATAGATTGTCTGAGTAAGTAATTTTTATAAAGAAAGTGCAGTGAAGTATGTTATTATATTGCCAATAACACGGTACAGCAATAGCAAATAAAAATTGGCTAGTTAGAAATAAAGTCTGATTTGTCAACTAAAAGACTTTTGAATCTAACTTTGAAAATTCAAAAGATAATTTTATAGATGTAGATTATAGGCATAATGAAACAAATAATAATAAGAAGAAAAGGCATTAGCCAGATCTTCACTGAATGGTGTAGAGAGTACTAGGATATTCAGGAGGTTTATTACAATTTAAGTCCCAGAGAAAACCAATGTTCGATTCCATCGAAAAATCGATGGTAATCAGCTGTTGCGATAATGCAATATCATTTGTGATGGTTATCAAAAGAGGTGTAGTGTACTGGAAACCTGTGGAAACTTGTTACTCAGATTCTAAGGAAAACCACCGGCTATTGCTAGTGAGCAATAACTGATGATGACCTGTGGTGAGAACACCTATTAAGTAATTAAGTAAATAATAATAATAACAATAATAATAATAATAATAATAATAATAATAATAATAATAATAATATGAAAATAGTAGGAGAAGAGCAGAGAAAAACAGAAAAGAAAAAGAAGTAGAAGGACACGAGAAAAAGGCAAAGTAAGTTAAGAGAAGGTCGGAGGATGAACAGAGAAGAACGAAAACTTAGAAAAAAGTAGAAAATCAGAAATGATAATATAAGAAAGAGAAGGGGGGGGAAGAAAAGACTATGACAAAGAAGTAGAAGACGAGAAAATGGTGAAGAAAATGGAGAGGGTTTTGGAGGTGAAATGAAAAGAACAAAAATTTAAAAATAGGAGACTACTACTACTACTACTACCATTATTATTATTATTATTATTATTATTATTATTATTATTATTATTATTATTACTATTATTATTATTATTATTATTATTATTATTATTACTATTAAGGAGTGCACAGAGTCTTTAAAAGTCTATGTTAGGTTTTAAAAAATTGTAAGTAAAATTTTACTTTATGTTTTGATATCATTTTTAGTGGCATGAATAAATATCAAATAAGCTTTAAAAAATATACTGTTTTTGGTAAAATCATAGGAAAATGATTGAGTAATTTAGGATATAATTGAGGGAAGACATTCTATCAATCCTTCAACTCTTAAGAAATAATAAAAATCAAACATGTCAAATGATACATTTTTTTACAGACGTTTTTTTTTCAGCATTACAAGAAAGATGATTAAAAAGAAAAAGAAAAAAGCCAAATACGAAAAAAGAAAAATGACAAGCAACGGACATACAAAAAAAAAAAAAAAGGATTGGGATTGTCTTCCAGTGGTCAACATATTTGTTTGACAGTATTGGACACAACATGAAAACCTCTGGTCAATGACGACAAAAAAATAAAGAATGTCTATGGCAAGAAGACATTAAACCTTGTATCTCATTTCACACAAACAAAGCATGATTTCTCTAGAGGAGTGTACATCTATCTACACACAACGCGCAATATGCATATATATATATATATATATATATATATATATATATATATATATATATATATATATATGCATACATACATTTAGTTGCAATTTTGGCAACACAGATATTTAAAAGAAAAAGATGAAAGAAAAAAAAGAATTGTAATGACGGCATAAAGCAAACGCGAATCAATTCAGCCGCGCATATATATATATATATATATATATATATATATATATATATATATATATATATATAGGTTAGGTGAAAACAATGGCTTTTGTTCAGAAAACCATGTATATATTCATATTTAAGGCAGCATTTTGTTTCGTACGTGTGCATATTATATATAGTCTTTAGAATCGTTTAGTATTTTATAAAAGAATATACTAAAATAAAAATTTTAATTAATTAATACAGTTTAAATTCCTAGGAATAATAACTAAATTCAACATGTCATAGACTTAGCACTTGCATGCGCCGACTTTCTGCTAGAAAATGAGCAATTACAAAAGAAACTCAACTATATAACAATGGAACAATAAAAATAAGGAACCTTAACTTAAAATCTTAAATAAAAACAATAAGGATCATCAGCTGTTTACCATGTAATTGATTTGGAGATTTAAAAACAGGACAGCTGTTATATTAATGGCTCTCCAGTGGAACATATATATTTAAACTTTGTTATGTTTTAGAAATAGAATATTCAATATTTAAAAATAATTTTTTGTGAAAGAAAATATGTATATAAGTAATTAGTTTTCATTTTTTCGTTCTCTGTACCATAGTGTCCAATATAAAAAAAAATATTCCTTAAACTAATATATCTATATAGTAATATGTCAAGGAATTTCTATGTTCATGCATATATTATCACCTTACACTTAGATATAAAAATTAAATCGTTCAATATATGTGTGTGTGCACGCATATATACTTTTTGTGTGTTCACATCAGAGGAAATGTGAGCAAAATAAATTACAAAAATATCACCTTAATTTTAATTTTCAATCTTCGTGCTAATAAGCAAAATTCATAATTACTCATATATATTTTGCTAATAACATTTCCTCTGATAAGATGAGCCATTTATTGAAAATCCATGGGTTCAGGAAAAGACTTTAATAATTATCTGCACTCTTTTGTTAAGCAATAAATTCTGTTTTAATTACACATAATATAACTCAAAATTTCCATTTCCATTATTGCTCTATCTCGCATACTGAGCTTTCCTTATCTGCATGAGATCGTCTAATAAATATTGATACTAATGTTTATTTGGACTTTATGTTTACAGTATTATACAACCTGTATTCTTACAGCACTTCAGTATTTCATTAAAATAATATATATTACACACACACATTTACATAATTTAAATAATATATATTATACACACACATTATATATATTATACACACATTTACATAATTTAAATTATATTATACACATATTTACATAATTTAAATTATATTATACACACATATTATATATATTATACATACATTTACATAATTTAAATTATATATATTATACACACATATTATATATATATTATACACACATTTACATAATTTAAATTATATATATATATAATTATATATATTATATACACACACATTTACAATAAAATGCACACACCTACAGGAATATATGCAGGTTTTCAAAAACATACAAATTGTGTAGCGTCAGATGTAAAGATGGTGCAAATCTTGAACATTTTTTTCTTGTAAACACAAAATCTGACTACGAGGCAGAGTGATCAAAGCAAGAAACATGAAAATGAATGATGACAACATTCAGAAGAGCTGCCTCTAGAGAAATCAAACATCTTGAAAATTAAAAACAGTTTCATGTTTTTAGTTTACGCAGCTCCACCACTTCATTTAGTCGGCGACCGTTTGTGTGTGAGAACATGACAGATAAAGAGAATCACTTTTGCCTTAGTCTCATGGCTTTGTTGTTGGAAGAATATGAATTATTTGGTAAGATTTACCATGATATCCAATTGAAAACAGTTCCACACGTAAGGAATGACTTGACAGCAAAGAATTAAGAATATTGTTAACAAGTTCATGGTCACGCCAGATCCTTAAGTTTACATTTATCAACTAGCTATCCCTACCTGGTGCTACCCGGTTCATTGTCTAATTTTCTTTTTTAACATATTATTTTTTATATTTTCTATTTTAGGATCCATAATTTAATTTTGCATGGTCACCTTTCAGCTATTGTAAGTTCCTACCAGATTTTACTGAGCCAATATTGGCAGCAATTAGATTTGATCTATGTAACTACTAAAAACAATTTTTAATAATTCACATGGCGTAATAGGATTTGGACATCGCTTGTCTTAATACATAATCCCATTTCAAACATTTATGGAAATATAAAACCTCACTATACAAAATTCAATATGTATGTGTGATGATTGTGTGTTCCCTATAGAAAGAAATATAGAGAACCTACATAAAAGTTAAGAGTGTATTCTTGTGTAAAATTTACAGTGGAAAACAATTGAAATGTTTCCAAATCTCTATATGTACTCGTAAGAAGGCATTGAGCACTGTTTGGGAAATTCATTTTATCCGTGCTTGGATACATAAGTGAAAATCTGCAATTTTAAACCAGTTTCAAAAATCGAAACTCACAACTAATTAACGGATCATTAAGAATTTTGGAATACAGTTGATTGATGTGAAGAAGGGTAATGTGAGCTATACTTAATTTAATTAAGTTTCATGCAAATGATGTCAAAAAAAGGGTGGAAGACCTTTGTTATATTATCATTATTCAAACACCACTGATTTAAAAATAAAAAAATTTATTAGACATCAATTAATAAATATTCTCCAAATTTCAGTTTCTTTAGAGTATTTTAAAGTGTTTTAGGGGACATAATATGAACACAACCTCCGATTTGAAAATTCAAATATTTCAGATTTGCATTAAATTTTTATGCATATTCTTCTAGTTTGTATATATATATATATATATATATATATATATATATATATATATATATATATAAGGTTAGTGCAAAAACAATGTCGTTTTTTTACCTGAAGTTGAACATGAAAAACAACATTATTTTCGCACCAACCTTATATATATATATATATAAAATATATCATTATATATTTTCCAGAATGTTGGCATATTACTTTGATAATGTTCATCATGCATATATGTATATGTAGTGTTATAAGGTTCAAATATGAACTATCCAGATGTTTTATGAACTAATAATATGCGTTTTTATATTCCTTTCTATCTCTATAAATAACAAATTAAATCATGTAGTCTGTTAAAAAAATTTATACAGACTTATTTAAATCTAAGAATTATGGTTATTAATGCAAATATAATACTAAGCACAAGTGTGTGTAAATATATGATAGGAACCGATACATTTATTTCACTTTTATGCATGCAAGTCATGTGTTGCTAAATCCAATGTAAAAAGTATTCCTTATACGATAAATCGGCTTTCAGGCCTTCACTGCCTTGGGCAAGTTTTCTATACTTTCATTTCTGCACATAAAATCTCTCTCAACATCATATTATCTGGCTAATTAGACCGTCCATTTTCTGTGCGTTTGCAAAGTTTGAATACATTAACTATTTTGTTACGTTATTATCATTTTAAAATTGTTTTTGTGACTCATTATATTGAGCCTAACTAGTTGATGTAATCATTGAAGCTACATTAAAGTTTAGGACTCTTTTTACTTTCTTTCCTTTTCTTTGTGTGTACAGTAGTATGTTTTAGACAACATATCAATGTGAGACGATGTAAGAGCCAAAATGATGTACGGGTGTCTTCCATTTATATTTGTAATTGTTCAATGCCAACTTTTGGTGGCACTGGACAGGCATGTGATTCATGGCAACCAATTTGCTGGAAAAGTGTTTTTGTGATTCTCAGAGGTCAAATGACATTTTGGGAGGCCTTACATTGCGATTAAGATTCTTTTCGAGGTGTTCATATCTCAGGAATAATGCTTCTGGCCATAATAAGTGAGCGAGCATAATGGCACACGAACTTTCTAAATGTTTCATTATTAATTGATAGATGAACTTCAAGATAAAGAATAAATTTACATGTTCTAGTGGCAATGGAAGATGCTTCTTACCTACAGACTCAAAGCAAGTGACTCAACTTGATTTATATACATAATCCAGAAAGCTAAGCCATTTGCTTCAAAACAAAAGTCTGCTCTTTTATCACAGTCTTGAACCAGTCTTTCAGTTGACAAGAGCAGCATGCCAGTCCAAACCCTAATCTGCCAGTATAGTCTATGTTGTCTTTGTTTATATAGCAATAGGAACTAATAATGCATTGTAAAATCTTAATTTCAGAGCCAGATGTTCATTTTAGTCCATATTCTTTCTATAAGATGTACATATGCGCAAAATGCCTATTCCTCCTCTGCTAATATCAGAGGAAAATTCTGGAACTACTGAGCCAAGATACACTATATCTTCGTTTTTGTTTTTTCAACCATTTTGTTGTCTATTGAAATATGATCTTAAGAATCTCACTCATTTGTCGTCAGCATGACCAGATGGTATGCACTGCCAGGTCAGAGCAGACTCAATATATCAGCTCTATTGGCGAGGCTGAATATACAAAAGCTTGATCAACTTCTGATAATCTGTCGGCTATATTTTGGATCCTGTTGAAAGAAGCGATTCTTGAATGACAAAATACAGAGACCGTGTTGTTGTTGAGGTGGTGGTGGTGGGGGGGGGTCCAGAGAAAAACGTTGGATGCAAACTATCAACAAGGATCTTAGACAGTGAAATTTGAATGAAATCAATCATAAAGACTCTCAGACGCTGAGACTGAGACTGCAGATTGTCAGAAAAACATCAGACTCCGGACCAATAGAAATAAGACAATAAAATGGATTATTAGAAGACGAAAAGAGTTTGCATTTGCCAGGGATAAGTTCCATCCCTTATAGAGAACTTCAACTTATCAAAAGTAGCAGCAATGAGCATGGCATCATCAGCATGATAAATATTTACAGAGAACTCATTTACTAAACACTGCTGCTGATTGCAGAATTTCTAATGAAAGAATTATAATTTCTAAGAAATATTGAATTAAAGAAAAAAAAACTGAAACTTTTGATTTGATTGTTTTGTTTTGCACATAACATATCAACCCTTTTTGGGTTATTTAATGCTGAATCCAGTCGTTTTGGAAAAATCCCTTTAATTTAATTTAATGCTTCAAGTACTTTATATCTTTGTTGAGGTGGTACCCCTACAGATTCTGACGATCGACTATTCCTGACGTCATTTCCGGTAAGACTCAGAGGGAGGGAGTCATAACATTACTTGTCCCTCAGTTGAACGGAGTTCTCACTCAACTAACATATTTGTCTGCATTTCTGTTAATATATTATTTATTTCACTGTTTCCGAGTCTTCTCACTATTCTTTTCAACATTTACACCACAACAATCTTCAAATATTTATCTATGGTGTTTGGTTTGGTTGTTTTATTTTACAGCATATCAACCCTTTTCGGATTATTTAATATAAAATTCAAAGATAATAACGAACATCAAGGACCCAATTCCAAGAAAAAATACCTTGGCAACAATTACACATAAACGTTTCATTGAACACAAGTAGCTATTTAACTAATAGCAACTATTCATAAAGTTCTGCATTAATCAAAACAGACATTAGTCAAATAAAGCAACGTCTGATCTATAAACCAAATGCAAAAAAAAAAACAAAAAAAAAAAAACATCTGCACTGTCCAATTCTTTAATCTTTTGGTCTTTCTGGAAATATTGTATTCTTCTGCATGAAGGTTTACTGATTTCAGTCTGTCAAAGTTAAAGAAGCTTATCAATAATTTTTCATTCAAAGTCAAAGGATTATCAATTTTACCAGATCTGAAAGCTTTCAGGTCGTTGGCAGAAAACTATAGACAATGATGGCCTGATTCTGAAGAATCGTCATTCTTGTTTTTGTATAAGTTTTTGTAACCATTATTCTAAAATTGCGCACAAACTTTTTTTTCAATGTTTCATTGAAGCCTGTCTAGAATTTTTCTATTCAAAGTCGAAGGATTGGTATTTTTTCTAAATCTGAAAGTTTGAAGGTCGTGAACATAAATGGCCTTATTTTGAATAAACTCTTGCATAATAAACCATTATTTTAAAAACAGTGGAAAAATGATTAAAATGAAAAGAAAGTACAGAAATGAATGCCGGGATTGTTTTTCTCTTACTTTGAACATTATATTTCATTTTTTCCTTTTTGTGTCATAAACCAAAAAGAATGCTTGCTAAAGTACTTTGTTCCAATATAAGAATTCATATTGTAATATGAAAAGCTCATCACTCGTGGAGTCAAAGTTGGTACATCGTACATTTGTGTATACGTTTATTGCCCTTAACAATGTTTTTAAAATACAGGGTACATGCGTAAAGAACACGTCACTCATGCTTTAAATGACTGAGTAAATTCATTTTCTCCTTTATTTATGCTATCTATTCAAGTCATTTTCTTACTCTCCTTACATAATGTTATGCAATCACTATTTTAGTTTTTGCTTTTCTTCTCAATTGATATTATTTAAGTTATCCCCTTACTCCCCTTCCCTTATATTGATACAACTACCAAATTAGTATTTTCCTTTTTTTCTTTATTTATGTCATTCATTTATTCAAGTCATGTTCTTACTCTCCTCCCTTTATGCTGTTGCCGATACGCTTATTACTTTAGTCTACAACACTGGTTGAATAAATAAAATATGTAAACATTTTATTTGAAGGTAAACAAGGAAAATGCAAGCCAAAAATGACTTAAAATGACTTAGTAAAAAATGATCACAAGAATTGGCACATCGAGATGAACATAAATGAGAGTTTCCTATGTAATTCTAAATCTTTCTTTTAGACTCACGTTACACATCCACATTTGCTGGGGAAGAAATACGCTCAACAAAGAAGAAAGAAAGACTAATTATTTTATATGTAGTTCTTTTCTAGTGATATTGTCTTCTGAACAGTTTACTAAATATATAAATAATATCTATATATTTACTTTTCCTATTCTTTTTTTTATTTACACCATTTAGTTAAGACAATCCTCTTTTGTTCTTTTTTTTACCAAAACAGGAAAACTTTGGCTCTTTTCCGGTGATATTGTTTTCTGAACAGTTAATGATATTGATATTAGCAATTACTGCAATTTTGTATATCCATGTCTATCTACTTATCAAAGACAATATTCCGGAATATTCTGAGCTGTTTTTGTGGTGGCATTATTTCTCTTTCTGGCACAGAGACTCTTCCAAGAACAATGCAATGAGAACATAGAAAAAAGTGATAATTTGAAAATAAAATGCGTTTTTGTTTTCAGTTTGAGTCCAGCAGCGGAATGTGGTTGACCAATCTATAAGAAAATAAGTAAATAAAATAAAAACCCACAAACAGACACAGAGTGGTTTATCAAGGCATCGCAGATCATTCGCCTGCTTACATAAACGTTACTACCAACACTGGTAATACGTTTTGCAATGCATTTTGCAGTTTCTTTTTAATCACACTGTCATGAAAAAAGCGTTTTCTTTAAAATAATTTTTTTTAATCATCAAATATTTCGAGTAGTTACTACAATAGTCATAAACTGCCACTTCAACTGTTCTACATCTAACTCAAGCACACTCATTGATACTCTCAATGTGTCCAAACCAACAAAGTCTCCTGTTCTGCATAATCTCCCTATAGTATCCAGATTAAATCTTTCTCCAAGATCAAATAATTTAAGCCTATATTCAACACTAACATTACACATCGATCATATCATTTTTAATCATTTGAATCTTTGGATATTCTCTCAAATCTATTCTTAACATTCCTTCATCATTCTCTTTGGTTTTCCCGTATGAACTGAATCTGCTACCCCAACTGTCCTACATTTACTAAACCAAGAACTCTCATCTCTTTTTCAACATAACCATGCACATTTTCTACACATATCTCCCTATACTGTCCAGATTTGATCTTCTCTGAGGTCATCAGATCAAACTCTCGCATACATATCCATTGTATCATTCCTATATTTTTTCTCATGTAGCCCTCACTAGTCAGGTTTTATTTACATATATCATCACACTGTATACATATACTTGATAGACTCTTCTCTTAGTCGAGGGTGTTAATACTCTGCTGGTTAGTAATAGCAGAAATTCCCTAAACTTATTTCACCCAGTAAAAATAAACAGAGAACGGGTTTAATAAACAAAACAATACATATAGGTTAATGGGAAAATACAACAAAAACTGAGATCGATCTCATAAATTTCTTCCAACCCAAAAGGGCTTTATCAAATGAGAAGAGCTATCCAGGTTTAGCATCTGACTAGAATAATGGAACAAATTTCCATTATCTCAATCAGATGCTAAACCTGACTACCTCTTCTCATTTCATAAACTTCTTTTGGGTTAAAATAAATTTATAATGAGATCGAGCTAAGTTTGTTGGTTGTTTTTTCTTTTTTAACTTTTATGTATTCTCTGCTATGCAATGAGCTCTCCCATTTAAGATTTCCTATAAAAGTTTCTCTATACTTTATGGATTAATATACAATTAATCCCTTTTCTCCTTTATTATGTTATTTTCAAGTTATTTTCTTACTCTCCTTATCTTATGTTAATGCAACTACTATTTTAGTTTTTGTTTTTATTCTTTATTTATGCCATTTATTTAAGTCATCATCTTACTCTATTCTTGGTAGATCCTTCTCATAGTCGTGGTCAGTAGTATTAGAAGCTGCCTGAACTTATTTCATCCATTAAATAAACAAATTATTAATCCTGGTTTCTAAAGAAAAATTAGACATAAAATAAAATCTACGTGTTTGTTATCCAAATGAACAGAGATTATAAGAGTTTATGATTATTAGAGTACACAAGCCAAAAATTGCATGATTAAAAAATGTTTAATACTTCTTTCAGGACTGAATGCTTTCAAAAGAAACCACCTGCATTATTATTTTTTTTTCTGTTTTGGGGATTACCCCATAGATTCAGCCTGGAGTCGTATACCAGCTCTCCTCATCTGGAGTCCTATTTCAAAAAGAACACACAAATATACATGGAGGAGAAGGTGTTCCTGAAGGAGAGAAGGAGAGAGGAAGACATCACAGATTTTCAGGAAACAAGCTGAAATGGACATGACTTTGGATGAAAAATAATTAAAAAAAACAAAAACAAATAAATCATAAAAAAGAAAAAATATATAAGAGTAAAAAAGAAAAAATTTTCATTTTTCTTTTTTTTTTTTCAACGCAAACTTTTTAATGAAAAGATAACAAATAAAAAAAAGCAGCAATTAACTGGACATATGTATACAAACAGCATTAAAACATGCAGTGAAACTGGTTTGCCTGTTAAGACAGAAATTATTGCTTGTAGATAAAGACCCATGATAAATTACTTGAAGAAACTATACAGAATTAATTGACAATTAATGATTTATCTTTATCCTAGTCGGAATATTTCTCATACATGTCTGAGAAATCTTCAATTTATTTTATTTATTGTCTGGGCTTTTGCATAAGGAAAAGGGAAGTGAAAAATAAGAATATTGTTTTATTTATAATATGGTTCTCGAATAAATTGTTTAAAAATATTGTGAAGGAACTTTCGCTATCAAGATTTTTTGGAAAAAACAAAAAGCTTTATTTAAAATTACATAATGTATTACTATTTTATATAGATGAAGCTATATTATAAAATAATATATAATGTATATGCATATATATATGTATATATATATATGTATATATGTATGTAAATATATATGTATATATATATGTCTGTATATATATATGTATATATATATGTCTGTATATATATATATATATATATATATATGCATGTGTATATATATATATGTTTATATATATATGTGTGTTTATATATATATATATGTGTTTATATATATATATATGTATGTATATATATATATGTATGTATGTATATATATATATGTATGTATATATATATATTAAAAGTAAAAAAAATTACAAAATAATTACAGAAAACTACAGTTCACTGTTTGTTTATTAAACCAGGCCGGCATTTTTCTGGGTGGGGATCTTAGAAAAGCACGATTTAATATAATGTTAAGTATATATTCTTCCCCATTAGGTAGGTAGATTTTTTAGGAAAATACCCTCTTTATCAATCAGCTATGAAATGCAAAATCTGATAGTGATTCATATTATTATTATTTTTAAATACGTACACGGGTCAAGACGTTCTCGTGTCGACCATGTTTTTATTTTTTTTCTTGCAGGTACTTTTCTGTCCGGGTTAAGTTTAAATTACTTTTTATAATGAAGTGTTCAGGTATATGTAAACATAAATCTCTACTGGATTTTGCATTTTGTAACTTTGTTAAAAAAGATTAATAAAGAAGACAGATTACACCCCTCAATTGGAAAAAAAAAACGCAATATATATTCAACAATATATCAAACTGTGTTTCTATTTATGTAAAAAAAAAAAACAAAAAAAAAAAAACGCAGAACGAGTTTAATAAACCAAACAGTATATATATAAGTTAAAAGGAAAATACAACAAAAACTGAGATCGATCTCATAAATTTATTCGAACCCGAAGGGCTTTATCAAATGAGAAGAGCTATCCAGGTTTAGCATCTGATTAAAATAATGGAACAAATTTCCATTATTCCAGTCAAATGTTAAACCTGAATAGCTCTTCTCATTTGATAAACCTCTTTCATGTTGAAATAAATTTATAATTAGATTGAGTTAAGTTTGTTGGTTGTATTTTTCTTTTAATTTTTATGCTACACGTTGAGCTCTCCCACTTAAGATTTCCTACAGAAATTGCTCTATCTTTTACAGATTAATATATATATATATATATATATATATATATATATATATATATATATATATATATATATATATATATATATATATATATGTATATATATATATATATATATATAAGAGATTGTATTTAAATAGAACTAAAATAACTTCTAGTGATTAGGTAACTAAGAAGAGATCTATATTACTTTTCCTAATTTTCCTTTTTTATTTTTAAGGGGGGAAAGAGGGGCATAAGAATAGTTTACCTAACTTCAACATTAAAAATTATTTTTAACTAAACCTCCTAGTCTAATGAAACATTTTCAAACTAATGAAAACAGTTATAAGTTTTTTAACACACAGGAAAACAAGGCGTTATAATTATTTTTTAAGAAATAAGCTGAAAAGAAATTCAATACTATTTTTTTATACATCTTTTCTTGTATTGCTTATCTGGGTTTTGTTTCTACGCTGGACTTAGAGTTAGTGTTTGAGCTAATGAAAAAAAAAGAGGTTTTACCTCCAAACAAAAAAAAAAGAATGTCCCTTGTTAACTCAAACAGTAACCTACAGTCTAAGTCCGTAGTCTACGTAATTAGAGAGCATATAAAAAATTCATGACAAACGTCTATATTCCAAATTTCAAGATGTTGACAATCTTACTATTTTTTCCTTTAAGTATGTTTGCCTTTATTTCTTTACATAATTCTTGACAGCACCTGTTTCGTAGCACAACATCATTCAATTATTATATATATCAATGAATTTATTTTGCCTTTAACTCATCAAAAGAAAAAGCACTTACCAATTTTAAAAGAAAGAAATGCATATGGGCAGGATTACAAAATCTGAAGAATTGGGAGAGCAAGGTAAAAAAAAAAGCTAATTTCTCTCTCAATTTTTCAGATTTTGTATTACGCTCATATGCTTTTATTTCATTTTTTTTAAATTGATAAGTGCTTTTTCTTCTGATTAATTAAGGGCGAAATAAATTCATTAATTGATATAATAATTAAATTAATTATTTTGCGTTATGAAACAGGTGTTGTCAAGAATTGTGCATGTCAAACATATTTAAAGGAATACATGGTAAGATTGTCAACATCTTGAAATTTGGAATATATAGACTTCTGTCATTTATTTGTATATATATATATATATATATATATATATATATATATATATATATATATATATATTCTTGCATTGTTACCTTGGAAATTCTTCATCTTTAATGCCTAATTAACTAACCTTTTAGACTCCAATCACACCTAGGATTGCAGATGTTTAATCAAAGTGCAACTTCATTGATTGTTTGATACATTTTCAAATTTAACGGAATTTGTGGATTTCACTATAATCCATTCACACCTTGGATTCCGAATTCTATTTTCTGGATTTTACAAAGTACAACTTCATTAATTAATGGAGTAATAAATGAATAATTTGACGGTTTACTTTGAATCTTTTGAATGATTTAATATTTTACTTTGAGTCTTTTAATTCATTAAAAACCTTTTTATATATTTTCAAATTAATGCTATGCTAACGAGTGATACATTTTTTTTACTAATTCTCTGGTGAAAAGAATCCGTCTTCGAAAATCTATGGCTTATAGATTTTTCTTGATTTTGATTCTTTGACTGAATATTTGATGGAATAATAAATATTGTAATTTATTCAATTTTTATTTTCATCATCAACTTTCTTGGTTTTTATAAATATAATGATAAAAATAACATTGCACACTGCGTTACCAAATCAAGTAATCATTATTAGTCAAACAAGAGTTATGGTTACTTTACTAAAATGCAAAAAGAGCTATTTTCGAAATTTGTGCAATCAAACTGCAAGCTGTGATATTCCATAAAAGGAAACTTTGCTTCTGATTCTTAGAAAGATAAATAAAAATATAAGAAATAAAAACAATGAGGAATAGAACCTTCCTCATGACGAGATAGACTTTCCAAATTTAACTGTTCTGTTCGAACATACAATTTACTTTGTCACAGATTTTTTACAGTCTTGTTTTCTTTGGCCATTGAAAAACTTGTAACATTTTCAAAGAAAAAAAATGAAAATGCTTACACAGATTGGGAGGTCAGATGATAAGATTAAGCATTTTTATTTAAAAAAAATAATAAATGCTGCATTTTATATTACAGTAGGCTTTTTGTATTTGTTTAAAATGTTTTTTAAGACACTATCTTTAACTTCAATGCTAGAAAATTTAATAAGAATATTTTTTTTTTGGAGAAAACTGAAAGAAAAGCAAAGGAAATACAGAAATGCATTCAATGGTGTTCATGGCACAAACACGATTCAAATTTTACTTCAAAAGGTTCTTTTTTACAAGATCCTTTCTTACAGGATTACACAAGGCTCTTTTTTACAATAATACACAAGGTCCTTCCTTTCTTACAATACACAAAGTTCTTTCCTACAAAGTTACGCTAGGTCCTTTCCCACAGTATTACCCAAGGTCATTTACATAGGTCCTTTATACAAAGTTCTTTCTTACAGTATTATACAACGTCCTTTCTTGCAAAATTACACAAAGTTCTTCCACACAGTAACACAAGGTCTTTTAAACAAGTTCCTTTCATACAGTATTACACAAGGTCCTTTACATAACGTTCTTTCTTACAGTATTACTCAAGATGCTTTCTTATAATATTACACAAGGTCCTTTCTCACATTACTACATCTTTCTTGTTGATTTGACAGTATCTTGGTAAACATCAGAAAAGATATAAAAGAAAATATGAAATGAAAAAATTGGTAATAATTAATGGAGAGGATAACAGATTCTCTCCTGATAGAGATTCGATGCAGCAGTTTTGTTGCTTTATTCCCTAATCACGATGTTGCAAAAGATGGCAGTGAAAGGTCAAATGCTCAAAAATAATGTCTGCTCGTTTCATAGAGTAACAAAACTTGACAGTAATTGGACATGATTGTGTAGAAAAGACTTAAACTAGTATAAAAAAAAAAAAATCCTGCCTAGATGTATAACATTGCAAATATGATATCTTATTCAAATATTATTATTAGATTAATAAGAGGGGCTTTAGAAATTATTTTCATTGGTTATTAGTAAATAGTATATAAAACTGTGTTTGTCATGTGTTTAATATCAAGATGGGTCGGCCTGATGAAAGAGTCACTAAAAGACAATGAAGAAGAGAGATAAATGGACAGCAAAAGACAGGCTAGAGAATCCATTGAATTCCCCAGGCGGGACAGCACCCTCACAATTGGTTGTTTCTGTCTGTGCGGTTGGATAATGAGAAACTGAGAAAAATATGGATGTGCCAAGTACTGGTGGTCGCCTGAGGGTGACCTAAGGGAAGAGTAGACATTTAGGATTTTCAGTCAAGAGTAAATATATTTGGGGATTGGCTCAGTTTCAGACGATTATCATGCTAGATTGTGAGCGTTGCTTTTCAACTGTACATGCAACTAATTTACAGAAATGTCCATGCCAAGATTGACGGCCATTGGTGCGAATCAAAACAGTAACCCTCTAATTTAATTGTAATAATTAATACATATGCTATTATCACATTTAGACTTTAGTTTGCGTAAGATCACCAAAGTTAAGCAATGGTCAGTGTTTAGATGAATGACCATTTGGAAATGTCAGATGTCATAGGTTAAACAAAAACTCTGTCTTAGTGGCGTTGCAAGCTGAAGAATGATTATCAAAAATATTGTCCAGTCGTTACAAATAATAGAACAGTGATTGGATATGGTTACATAGAAGAGACTTAAATTGGGATTTTAAAAATGAACTGCATTGTTAACATGTATTTTATTTTATCCGAATATTAAATTAATGGAGGCACTTCATGAATTATTTCAATTGGCTATTAGTTAATGCTATATAAAGTGCCTTTAGTCAGGCATTTAATATTAGTATTGATTATCTCAGTGAGAATATCTGATACTTTTAAGATCAAACACCTTTACTGATCTGAAGGATTGGTAACACTGACGAAGAGTCCCGATTTTATTCTATTTTTAGTATCATCCACATCATCAGAATCCCTGGTTATTTTTAAAGCAGGATTTTTACATTATTTCCTATCTACTTCAATAAAATTATAAGTCAATATGCTTTTCTACATCATTGTAAAATATCTTGTTTTTAATTATTGTAAATCTAGACGTATGACGTCACAGAGAAAGTGTCAAATAATAATCAGTTCTAAATGAGAGTCTTCCAGAAGTTAAAGTTTCCATCCTTTATACAGTAATATTAAAATAAATAAAACTAATAATTACTTAATACTTATATGTGGTCACGGGTGACAGAATGAAAAAAAAAAAAAAATTAAATAAAGCGATTAAAATTCAGTATAGATTTCTGAGCTTGACAAGATGAATTTGAAGAATATCGGAGGTCACATTCGCAGAAATCTTGTGAGAATATCATTCAAGATGAGAAGAGTAGTCCAAATAATACAAATACACAATATCTTTTATTAAAATTATTGCATACTACCCTTTTCTAAATTATTGCATACTATCCTTTCCAAAATCATTGAATATGTGGAGGTCAGGATAGCCTGTTTACACAATTGACAATCCCATCCTCATGTTGTTAATGAATGGTAAGTGATTGAGAAGCATGGGTCGCATAAGGAAGAAACGAAACATACCGATATATGATAGTGAAAGAATGTAGATTTATTTACATAAATATACATGTGAAGAAATGAGTATAGAGATAGTGAGAATAAGAGTTCGTTGAGAAGAGAGTAACGTTACTTGATGATAGTCTGACAGGTTAGTCAGGAAAGCTGGTTGGCTGGCCATGCTAATCGGGAGTGCAATAACGTAACATCTTCACTTGTTAAGAGACCAGCAGAAAAGAGGGAGAGATCTATAAAACAGGAAGTGACCTATCTACCTTTGCCCTCTGGTGGCCAGGCATGTGTCACTAGAGTTAAAGGGCGATAATCGAGTTTAGCTTAAGAGTACCGTTTTGTGTCTGTGTATCCATTGGCTGGGAATTTCAATTCCCACCAATAATATCCTTTCTTTAATTCTTGCATACTATCCTTTCTTAAATATTTGTATGATATCTGTCTTAAATTATTGAATAATATCATTTCTTAAATTTTTGCGCACTATCCTTTCTTTAATTGCTACATATGTCATGAAGACATTTCAAATGCATCAACTGAAACTGAATAACCAACATTTTATTAACAAAGAAAAATCAATTTCAGAAATAATTTAGTGAATTCTTTAGTTCTCTTTTTTTTTTGTAAAATAAATTTCATTGTTTGGAAACATCTATAATAGAAATCTCACCTATCTGTTTAAATGTATATATGTATGTATGTTTGTGTGTCTCACAAAAACTTTCGACAGAGGTGACGGATTCTCACAAGATCGGTATCATTTTGGAGCACAACCTTTCGGACGACAAATATTGAAAAATTGACCAAAAGCATTAATTCCTTCACCCTCAATTGGGCAGTTTTCTACAGGAAGGGTCGGTTTTTTCGCTGACATTTTTTTTTGCAATTCATTCAACCCTCGTCACATAAAACACATTATTTCAACTGCCCATGACGTCACAACCATGGTAACCACATCGGTAAGACAGTTTTTTTTCACCTCTTTTTCCTCTGGCACGTTACGGATTCGAGCCTGCTCACAACTCCTATTTTTTTTTTTGCGCTCGCAATTTTCCTTTGTTTTTGCTCAACCAAAACTCTTACATACACCTCCACTTTCTTTTCCGCCTTTGCGTCACAGGTTCGAGCCTACCTACAACTTTTTTTGCTCAACGCACACCTTCAAACACCTGGGCAACGCCGGGCACCCAGGCTAGTCATTAAATAATTTGAAATTAACTTATTAGTACCCAATACTTTTTCTTTGTTGCCAAAAATCTTTTGTAAAGTACAAAATTATTTGATAGTAAATTTACTTTCAAAGATTTACATGACTTCATAAGAAAGTTAAGGCATTCATTATTTTAATGGAAATCGCACAGGACAAGTCATAAAGACACTTGATGTACGGAGCTAACAAGAACAAAAAATGAATTATCACAAAGAGAGGAGATGTCTACTGACCTTAGTCTTGAAAATACAAAGATTATAGGTAAGAGGAAAACAATCAGCAGGAAGAGAGTTACATAACCTTGCAATTTTTGAAAAGAAGCTACTGGAACAGGAAACTGTGACACAATGTGGTATCAAAATAGCAAATTGATAGAGACCATTAAACAAACGAATCAAATGAGTTGGAACAAAGGAAGCATGGAATTGATAAGACATTTCTAAACAGCATGTGACATAATAGTATTTATAAAAAAGATTGAAACTAGAAAAAAATCGTCTAGGAGGGAGAGGTTTCAGAGAAGAAAGAGTAGAGCCAATCAAACTACAAATATGTTTCTGCAGCTGATCAAGAACATTTATACTATATATATATATATATATATATATATATATATGTATATATATATATATATATATGGGTTGGCTATAACGTCTACTTAACAAAAATTTTGATTGAATAATACATGCTGCAGTCTTACACTCTAGATTTTCCTAGTATACTGAACGCTGAGAAATCAGTGTTGACAATATATATATATCAGACAGCAAGTGTAATATAACATTTTATGACTAACTATAAATATCTCTAAAAATTACAGATGTTGTTGAAATGTAGTTCTGATCCTAATGGGTTAAGGCATTAAATTGACATGAATCAATCTATATAATAAAGGCAATATTACTTATATCTGCATCTATTTCTGTATGTACCATGACTTCATAATCGTTGAATATAAAATTTGAAGCAGGGATGGCATTTGTATGGTCAATAAATATATATATACATATAAAAGTGAGAATGTGTGTGTGAGGAAACTTCTCAAGTTATATACTCAACACAGTTTTGATCTACAGACTTGAAATTTGGAATATAGGATATTCAGACATGTGAAAAACTTTTAATCAGTTTTCATCAGGAAAAAAGGGCTGCTAAGGCGTCATAATTAAACAAAACTGGTACTGAGGAAGGGATCATCGGATATTTATCTGTTTGTCAACTGTTTACCGAGGCTTAAAAATACTTTTTAAAGATCTTGGCAAGCTGGTCTGATGGTTATCGTACTTGAATCACTGTCTTAAGGTTTTAGTTTCGATCTCAGCTCGAGTATTTTTTTTTACTTACAAAAAGTGAAATTTAGAAAAAACAATACTCGCATGCACATATCTCAGTTTCTTTCTATTTTTTTTACTTCATTATTTTAGAGGAATTTAATGTTACGTTTAATACTAGGCAACGAGGGGTGAATCTTCTTGTGTGTGTGTGTGTGTGTGTGTGTTTGTTTAGAGTTAGGTTAACAGCTGATGATTCCACTTTTTTGGGTTTTTTTTTTACTCACGTTCACCCCTAACAAGGCATATCACTACTTGGATGTAAAGGACTACTATTTTGGACCATGCCTAGGAAAGATTAACAAGATGTTGGTTTACATCACATTTAAACTTCTGCATACCAGTACAGTCAAGTAGCAGGAAGGGAATTCCAAAGTTCAGCTGTTCAAGGGAAGAAACTATTAAAGTAGAAAACTTTCTAGCATTTAGGGACTTCAGCAATGAAGGGGTGTGATTTTGTTGCTAAGTGGGTTTATCAAGAATATGTATGTCAAGGGGGCAACGAGTTCATCAGAACACATTCCATTAAAATACTTGTAAAACAGGTATAGGGATGCAACATTGTGGCAATGAGACAGGGGTTGACAAAATGGGACCTTAGATTGAAGACTACTCTATTTCAGGATTTCAGGTTAAGTCCCCTGTTTATGTTTTACTACTTTCTTCTAATCTTCTTTAGTTGCAAACACTACACGCCTGTATGAAGTACTAAATCATTCTTTAGAAGTGCTTAACGAGAAAAGAATTATATCTAACAATAAAGTGATGCACCAACAGTTATATGGAAAAGATAAACAGACTTCTTTCATGTTGTTTGATATTTGTTCTTTATTAATGCTTAGCATTATATTGAGCTTTGTAAGTTACGTTGTATTGTTTGACTTTGTGCATTTCAATATTATCTTAAAAAGGATTAATGGAAAAATGTACCATAAATTTGGTCAATTAGTTTTTCAGACTCTTTTATGTTTCTCAAGTCTACTCAAATCTGACCATTTGGAAAGGTTAGCTGAATGAAACATTAAGTTTTGTTAAAGTCTGTCAGTTCATTAATTCCGATTATGTAATTTAGAGTGGAGTTTGTAAAACAAAATATTTTACCATTTTAATTACTTGTTTTTGCATTTAAAATAGCTTCATTGCATTTCCCATGAAATTCTGATGTCAATTCTGATGAGCTGTTTGTGTAATTTGAACAATTCCTAACAATTCCACGTTTTGCTAGAAAGTTGTACAAACACGTAGCTAAAAACTCACCACGTATATATGAGGTGCCTTAAATAAATTTCCAAACTTTTTTCGTATGGGCACTTTTAATGATAGTACATGCATGAAATTATAGTCACCTTTGAAGCAATCTCTTCCGGTTGCAATGCACTTGTTGTACCGTTCCAATAATGTCTGCAAGGCACCATGGAAGTCCTCTTGTGTGTCCATCTCTTCAATTGTCTCATAACAACAGCCTCTAATGTTTTCCTTGAGCTTAGGGAATAACCAAAAGTCACAGAGAGCAATGTCTGGACTATACCGAGGGTGAGAAACTGTCTTTATGCCCATCTTGGTCAAATAGTCTATGACAAAGATAGAGCATCCCTGTGACAAACTTCATGCAAATCTTCTGCATCTTCAGTTCCTCACGAATAATTGTGTGTGCACTGACATCAAACTGTGCACTTATTGTCTCTATAGACACACGACGGTCCTTATCTGTGAAATTCTTTATTTGGCCTATCAACTCTAGCGTTCTGACTTCCTTACTAGTCTGTGAGGTATGATGGAAGGTGTGGGAGGCCACACCTTCCATCATACCTCACAGACTCCCTGTCTTCCTTGAATCTCTTATGCAACTCAAAAACTAATGCTCGATCCATGCAAGATGATTCAAAAGCAGTCTGAAGCATTCCATACGTTTCTGTGGCATTTTTTCCAAGTTTAAAACAGAATTTTATTTCATATCGTTTTTCTAAAGTGTCTTCACACCCAAATTGCATTTTTTAAATTCACCAACTGTAACAATCAGGTTTTAGTAGGATGTATTCCAATTTCCACTGAACGTGAAATCATAAAAATTAGTCATCTCATAAGATGTATAGTAATAACATACTGAATTTTCAAGAGTCTACAACAATTTTAAATGCCTGTACAAAAAGTCTGGAACTTATTTAAGGCACCTCATATAGGAACATATATATTTATATATTTATACGTATAGAATTCACTATTAAGCTAATTAACCAATCATTATAAATTTTGGATTTTTATTTGCTGTGTTCATCTATGTATCCTTAATAAGTTAGTTAAATAATTAGCTAAGAAAATACTAGTTTCTTTTTCCTGTATGAGCTATTTTTATTCAAAATAAATTTTAAACTAAGACTCACAAGGAACATTTTTCTTTTCTTTTCTGTACATGTTCAAAAGTTGTATTCGTCTAGCTCCACTGAGGACGAATCACGGCCATTTGGACAAAGAAAAAGGTAAAAAAGGACGAAAAAGAAGAAGAAAGTGAGAAAAAGATAATTCACACACTATAAATATCAGTGATATTTAAGTTGGTCACTTGCCAATTAAAAGAAAGAATTAGAGAACTAAGGAACTAAAGAATGTGTGAAAGATACATAAAAGAAAACCACTAAAAGTCGCCACGCATAAGAATAAAGATGTTACAGCTGGTCATGCTTGAAGAAATGAAAGAAATTCACCCTTGTGGATTAAATAAAGGGTTTGGTTCGAAATTCCATATAGATTCCTGAAAAAAATCAGAGGTTAGATTGGCTGAGAACAGTAATCCAACTAATCTTTTTTTTTTTTTTTTTTAATTTTTACTTACGAGTAACCGCTCATCGAGGGTCATAGGTCACTCAAAGATAGATTTGTGTCAGGTAGATGGGGAGACAAACACCTTGAGAATTGCAGACGATGGTTGGAACTAAGCAGAGTTAGATTATTTAAAGGGACAATTTAACAAGAATTTAACAATAAACCCCAAAATGACCATGTTTTAGTCATCTGGAAAGCAGCTCCGTGGTATTGTATTCCAAAGACTAGAAGGTCTTGGGAATGAGTTCTGTTCATGAAAATTCTGTGTATCTCCAGATACACAGAGAAAGAAAATAAGTAATATAGTATGTTTACTAATTGTTAACGAAAAATCTTTATCTTTTTTATAAAAACAATCTATTTGTGGATTAAGTGAAGGGTTTATAAAGAAAGATTTTGCACAGATTCCCGAGTTCAACAAGACACACTTGAAAAAGGTCGGAAGTTATGATGAGAACAGTAGTCCGAATAACTTAAATAATACAGAATGCTAAGAGTTAATTAAAAGACGACAATGTCTTCATTTTAGAAAGATATTTTGAAATAAATTTCTCTCAGAATTCGAGATTAGAAGACCACAACTCAAGTAGCAGTTATACTTTCAAGAAATATAAATAGACAAGACCGAAAAGAAGAAAATTTCCAAAGCCGAACACATCAACTCAATAATCAATATTCATTTATTTAAAATGGATAGTTGTCATAATGCATAATGGCGCCTATTGAATTTGTTCCTGTCTTTTGGCAAGATTTGACATCAGACAGAATATTTTCCCAGTTAACAAGAATCTACAACTTCAGAGAGAAAAGACGCACATGTTGTTGCCGATGCCGAAAGCAGCGATAAACATTATTTAGAAATGCGAAAACGAATGAAAGCAAACGAGCCTGATATTATTAACCCTTCACATTGTGTTGAAAATTTTTCCAAGTCCCTTGCTTCCGTTCTACAAAATAAATTAAAAAACAAGTATTTTACATTTAACTATTTATACTAGCACAAAATGACCAATACTGTTAAAAAGCAAAAAAATGTTTTTCCAATTTTTATATTTTATCCTGCTCAATATTTTAGTTTTTTGTACACTTTAGAAGACAGCAGTGTATGCACTCTCAATCTGTAATGTCTTCCTTTATTCATATACACCAAGAAAAAAATTAAATGAGACACACAATCTACTATACACCTTTACTTTATTTAATACCTTTAAAGGTTGTTATAAAAAAGTTAACAGCTCACAGCAAAAACTGTTTTTTCTCTACTTCAAAGAAGAAAACTTTTCTTTTCTACCTCCATATGCCTAGAGTCAGGCAAAATTTCCATAGACAGAACTTCTTTGCAAAAGCTTCCAACTTGTGGACCATATTGCTGAAGAACCGCTTCTTTGCTAATTATAACTTGATAATTTTCCAATCTAATATCTACAAATTCTTGCCATAGATAGGCCCAAATATAATCATACCCAGTTCGTACCATTGATTACTGTTAGTATTCTATAGTGCTCCTCATTTCTTGGGTGGCATTTATTCCCATTTCATTAATCCTTATCATTGAGTGGTCCTTGGCCTTGTTAAGTGGCGACCCCAATAGTAAAAAAACAAAAATAAAATAAAAACTAAAGAGGTCACCACAGTTCGACCAAAACTATCAGTTCTGGGGTCTTTCTGACAGACTAAACCCCACCTCCTCAGTCAAAGTGTTTAGAGGTGGATAGCACTCATTTTGAACCAAACAAACTGTGACACTCTCCCCCAGCAATATATATATATATTTTTATTACATTTTCACCCCAAACAAGGCACATTGCCACTTTGATGGAGGAAGCTACTATCAATGACATAATCAACTATGTGGGGAGTTGTGCAGCAAGATGTCGGTTCACATTACACTCGAACTTCTGCATGTCAGTACAGTTCAGGAAGCAGGAACCTGGCAGGGAATTCCAAAGTCTAGCGGTTCTGGGGAAGAAACTACTGGAGTAGAAGGCTCTCTTACATCTAGGGATCTCTACTGTGAAGGGGTGGGATTTAGCTGCTTGTCGGGTTGGTCGGAGGTATTTACGTCAAGGGGGTACGAGTGCTTGCAATTTGTCGGAGCATTCACCATTAAAATACTTGTAGAACAGGCAGAGTGATGCTACATTTTGTCGATGGGACAGAGGCTGAAGCTTAAATCCATTTTAGCTATAGCTGCAGGAAAGTATGCCTTTCACTTTCCTTTTGTTTTTCATGTGCCGAGTGTCCTGCACAATTTTCACAAACAGAGCTTCTATACAAGCGCTTCTCTTCTGTGAGACACATTACTACAGGACTGCTTCCCTGCAGATTACAGCATGGTTGTCTTCAAATTCAATATCAAGAGATTCCTGTTGTGAATTGTCCCCACAAATATTTAAACATGTTTCATTCTATCAATCATTCTCAATACTCTCACAAAGTTCTTCATCTTTTAGTCATTCCATCTTGCTAATCCTTATCCTCAAGTGGCTTTTGACCCTGATAAGTATTGATCTATTCGTATAAAAATGATTGAAAAGACTTATTCTTTAATGTAATCTTATTTGCACTAATTATAATAGTGTCACTGATTAAATTATGAGTTAATGTCAAATACAGACATTTAGGAAGAAATTGTTTTGTTTATCTTTTAAATAAAACGTGCTAGACGGACATATGCCACCAATAATATTTTAAAATATGTTTCTATTTAAAGGAAAATAACTTTGTATCCCAAAGTTATCTCCCTTGCCAAGAAATGTTTTAAAATATGATTGATTGACTCTGCATTTGACTTGGTGATAACAAACAGGGAATAATTCAATGGAGACGCTGATCAACATAAGCTTAGCGAACCTCCACATTTTCATAGTAATTCTCCCAGTTTTAAATCAATATAAATAAAGCAATAGATGTGTGTGTGTGTGTGTGTAAAAATATTTAACCAATAAGTCTTAAACTACTGGTAGCATAATACTGAAATTAACAGGAAATAGTAATCATACACCAAGGACGATTTATAACGAGTAAAATATTTGTTTGGATAGATGAATAATCCGTATAGAAATATATCAGCAAGTTAAAATTCAAAATGTTCATTTCAACTTGCCGACATTCATTCATAGTTTTAAGTGGTTTACTTTTAAATCTTTCTGTTTGTTGATAGCTTAAACGGGAGAGAATGTGACCGGGATGCTAAAGGTTTTGGTTCTGATTTTAGCTGATGGCACCTAAGTCATTTTTTTTCACTTTTCAAATCAATACTATATATTAGATAAAATATAATATTCAATAGAAAATTGGCGCTGTAATAATGCATACAAAATCTGTATGAATTAAGCACATTTTATAACCCAGCAAGGTTGAGCACACCCTGCTAGCCGTTAAAAAAACATTTTCATTGTTCATCTCCAAGAATCGTTTTCATCCACTTATTTCTTCATATTATTATCTTACCACTTACAAACCATTTCATAACAATACATGAAAAATAGTCATTTAACCATTTTTAAAAACGATTAGGTACTGAAATAAGTATCAGTACATATTACGAATTAACCAACACATTTTGCATAAGGGTTAAAATATTTGCTAATAGGCTGGGAGACAAAGGATCAATCCTCAGCTGAGTTATACCAAAGACTCAAAATATGGTACTTGGTGCCTCCTTGCTAAACATTCTGAGGTAAAGATCAGAGGTAGGTGGAGTAATCTTGAAAGTAACGTCCTCCTACATTTCACTGTGGTAACTAATGAAAACAGAGCCGTTAAGTTAGCTTTAAATATGGTTCACTACTTTACATTTTTACCTGAATGTAACTCTCATGAGAACTGCTAAGAATTATTTATCTTACATTAGGAACTTTTATCCATATTTAAAAATAGATTTAAACAAAGGTTTATCATTTCATGTATTATCGAGCCGATTGGACATACAATTATAACTTCCAATCAATGCTGTTTTGGAATGCATAGGTTGTTCAGAGTTAAAGAAATGGGTTACTAAGATAATTCAGATACTTATGTTATACATTTTGAAAGTTTTAAATTTCTTTTATAAAATAATAGTTCCCTAGTTGTTTTATGTAAACCATCAAAAGTAGTGACGGTGTTTTCTTAATGCTTTTTAAGGAAAGACTAGTATATGACAGCTCAATCAAAAATAACAATCAAACCAGACACACACTTGAACAACGATTTTCCTCCTTTCTTGAGACTAGCATTTACAAATATCCATGGACATAGAACTAACTTAGATGATGTAGAATCATTTCTACTAGCAAACTCCTCGGATATCCTAGCACTAAGTGAACCTAACTTGCACTCCTCCATCCCCTCTAACATCTTTAACATGTCTGGTTATCTTCCACTTTGTCATAAGGACTCTGACAGACATATGCATGGACTTGGAGTCTATATTCGTAATACCTTCCCTATAACTAGGAAATCTAAACTAGAATCAGATGACCAGGCCTTCATATGCTTTAAACTAACTGTACAACATAGCATTAGCTAGCTATATTCTCTTTATCGCTCTCCCTCAACCCAGGACTGTACTCTAATTAATCATGCCTCTGTAGCACTCCCTTGATACTGGCACCAAATACATGTATTTGGTGACTTTTACGTCCACCACAATAATCGGCTTGGCTTCTTTAACTCCACAGACACAGTCGATAGCATCATCCATAACTTTGCTATATCCCATTTCTTGACACAGACAGTAACATTCCCGACCTGACTCTCAAATC
Source organism: Euprymna scolopes (assembly GCF_053919585.1). Classification (NCBI taxonomy): domain Eukaryota; kingdom Metazoa; phylum Mollusca; class Cephalopoda; order Sepiida; family Sepiolidae; genus Euprymna; species Euprymna scolopes. The sequence goes on along the minus strand of NC_136508.1, from coordinate 33,568,151 downwards.
GTCAGGACCAGCAAGCCTTACTTCTGGATCTATTTCTGACAACAGTTTCTGAGGATTGTGTAACAAATGCCCACTGCCAACTTGGGAATGCTGATCATGCTGTGATAATGATAGACATCACTCTAAACTCTCGACCCCCAAGTTGAAGAGTCATGGCTCAAAACGACAACTTACTACAATAAGGCTGACTAGGATGCCATTAGAGATCACGTCACAGATGCCTCATGGGGAAATATCTTTACTCTTCTTGCAGAACAGTATGCTAATAAGACCACTGAATGGTTAAAAGCAGCAATTGAAGCACATGTTCCCATAGGGAAGTTCTATAGCAAAGCCCACTCTTTTCAATGGTTTACTTCTACTTGCGCAGCAGCCATTGCTCAGAAGCAACAGGCATCCCACAGATTTATCTGGCATAAGTCCAGTACAAACAGACAAAAGTTTATAGAAGCTAGAAGTAATTGTAAGAAAGAATATACTGAAACCACAAGAAAACATTGAAGTGCAGAAATTAGGAACTCATGATTTCTGGAAAATCTACAACAGGGTAGTAAATAATGGGAAATCAAAAATTCCCCCACTATCTAACATGCTTGCCCGTCAGTTTTCCTTAAACTCTACTTTGGACCCAGCAAACTACTCCCTCCCTGATTTTCATTTGCGGGCAGAAACCACATGAGATGATTTGAAAATCACCCCTTCCCAAGTACATGATATCACAAAAAACCTAGACACCTCAAAAGCATGTGGACCTGATCTCATCTCGGCTGTACTATTAAAAAAATGCTCCAGTGAGGTTGCTCCAGTTCTCCAAACTCTTCAACAAATGCCTAAACGAATCATGCCTTTCTGACTACTGGAAAACTGCTTTTGTGGTACCAGTTTACAAGAATTCTGGCAAAAGAACTAACCCATCAAATTCTTTTTGCCTAAAAATATAACCAGACTTCCAATTTGATAAAAGTTCCATTATAGCATATTTATTAAGGGGTGTAGCTGGAATGATCGAACATTCTCGCATGAGATAAAGGCAAAAAGTATCTATGCATTAACATGGGAGGGGAGATTATCTTCAAGTACTACCCTAAGCTGGGAATGGGGCAACGGACTTATACTAAGTAGATATTAATAAGTCCTTCTCACCCCCCCTTTTTTTTAAAATGGAGAGTAGATAATGCACATGGATGTGTTACTGGCAGCTCCAATAACTCTCGCTTCTCCTATTTTGTCATTTAGTCCTCATTTCCAATGAGTGATTTTTCTGACAAAGGGTGAAGAAAAAGCTGCTTTCCAGGTGGTAGTACTTTGTAAACAGTAGCCTGAGATGTTGGAAAATTTCTGTTTCTATGTCTATCCTTGTGGTCATGTCACTAGTAAGGGTGCTGGAGGAAAAACGTTTCATCTGGGATGACGTCACCCGCCTGATAGTCAGGGACCCGAACCTTGGATTAACCACTAAGGAGGCTGTCCTATCAGTAGGTGCAAAGTACCGGGGCTGCTGTATTGCCATTTGGTGAATGGATTCTGGACCATACAGTAGTTTCTAGTAGGGCCTCTCGATGCCATACTAGTGGGTAATTGTTACGGCTTTACCTTACCATGTGCTACAAAAAAAAAAAAAATTCTTGTCTTTTTCTCTCTTACTTTCCCTCTCTGTCCTGCTCCAACCAAGTCTATCGACCTGCTCCACAAACCCCAAAACCTCAACGTGACAAATCTAAAAAAAAAAAAAAAAAAACACGAATAAACCTAGAACCCCATCCTTCAACGTAGACCCCTACAATCAGGTCTCCTTCTCCAACATCAGAGGTCTACATTCCAACCTTCCAGAGGTTGAAACCCAATTACAGGAGACGAAATCGGACATATTCTTTCTAAGTGAAACTGGCATAGGACTAACCACTTCCCTAGACGAATTCATAATTAAAGGATACTCTAACTTAACATCTAAATCTGACCCCCAAGATCGCCATGGGCATGGAATATGTGCCTACATCCAAGATGGCTTCCCATGTGGTAGGGATATCTCCAGAGAAGACCCTAATTTACCTTATATGTGCTTCCGGTTTGCACTAGCTTACACCACTGCATTGATATTCGCCGTCTATCGCCTCCACAACAGTGTAGTTATTATTTTTAAGAGTATATCTAAGAAAATTGACCACATCCTGTCTGCTCATCCTTCGGCTAACATTCACATTTGCGGTAACTTCAATATCCATAATGTGAAATGGTTGACCCACTCAAATAAAACCGATGACGAGGGGAGGTTCTGTCATGATTTTGCCACTGCCTATGACCTCACTCAGATTGTTAACGAACCCACCCGTGTGCCCGATACTACCGGTCAGTATGCAAGCATTCTAGACCTTTTCCTCACAACTTCCCCTGAGCTATGTTCATGTCCCGTTCTATCTCCTCTGGAATCTTCCGACTACTCTGTTATAGCAGTTAAGATAAAAATGAAATGTAATAAGTTTTCAAACATACCTCTCCACCGTACTGTATATCGATTCTCTATGGCTGCCCGGGATAGCTTCCGTACATTCATATCTGATCTACCTCTGCATTCCATGTTTAAAAAGGACGTGTGCTCCATAGTATCAGACCTGACCGAATGGTTAATTGTAGGCATAGACAGATTCATACAATCCAAAAAATTCCAACAAAAACCTAACAGCCAGCCATGGTTCTCCCCAGAATGTGCTGCTGCCATCGCGCACAGAAATCACTTTTTCCATAGCTACCAATGTAATAGATGCACTGAGACTAAAGCTGCTTTCAGGAATGCCAGCAACCACTGTAAAAGAGTAATAAAAAATGCAAGAGAGCTATATGCTCAGTCCATTAAATCCAAAGTAGCTGAGCAGCGGCTTGGTTCCCAACAGTTTTGGCAAATAGCAAACAGGATCCGGAACAGAAGTGTGCGTTCTATCCCAACCATCATCACTGGACCTGAGGTCATCTCGTCAGCATCAGACAAGGTCAGACTATTTGCCAAGAACTTTGCAGTTAATTCTACTCTATGCGACAAAGGCCATCAACTCCCCATATTTCCCCCTATAATAGACAAAATGCTATGCAACATACAAATATCTGTGTGTGAGGTCGCAAAGCTAATCAAGAAACTTGATTCCAGTAAAGCAACTGGCTCTGACGGCATTCCAGTTATAGTGCTGAAAAAGCTCCAACCAGAACTTGCCCCCATACTTACAAAACTGTTTAAGCGTTGCCTTAAGGAGAACTTTCCAACACCCTGGAAAACCTCATCAGTATGCCCTGTATTTAAGAATTCAGGTGATAAGTCATCTCCCTCTCAGTACAGACCAATAAGTCTCCTGTGTGTCATGAGTAAGCTGCTGGAATCCATATTAAATAAAGAAGTAGTCAACCACCTCAACAGAAACAACCTTCTTAGTGACATGCAATATGGTTTCCACTCTGCAAGATCTACAGCAGATGTGCTAATGGTTATATCTCATAGGATTAGTGAATCTTTTGACAAAGGCTTCCTTTCCAGGGCAATTGCTCTTGACATATCGAAGGCCTTCGATAAGGTATGGCATAAGAGCCTACTTCACAAGATTTCCAGCTATGGTATTACTGGAAATGTTTTCTCAATCATTAAATCATTTCTCTCTGATAGGTTCATAAGAGTAGTGGTTGATGGGCAGAAATCAGAAGCCCACAGTATTAATGCTGGAGTCCCAATCCTGGGCCCAACTCTTTTCCTGATCTACATCAATGATCTCTCAAAACACATACTTAAATCATTCGTTGACATCTATGCTGATGACACGACCATCTATGGCAATACATCAAAGGACGTAAATGACAAAGTTCTAATTCTCTCTCCTCTGATCTTGAGCGCGTGGTACAGTGGGGAAGAGGTGGCTGGTCACTTTTAATGCATCCAAAACCAAGCTTCTATCTTTACATCATCAACGCTCTGATCCCCATCTGGCATCAATTTAAATGGATGGCTCTCGTCTTGGGGAGGCTCCATGTTTTGACAAGCTTCTGGGATTGACCTTTACTCCTGATCTGAAATGGAACACGTACATCAGGTCTGTTGCCAAGGATGCTGGGAAAATGGTGGGATCCTTCTACCGCTCCAGAAGATATCTCACTACTGATGCAATTCTCTATCTGTATAAAAGCCAAGTACGTCCAAGGATGGAATACTGCTGCCACATCTGGGCAGGAGCTGCTAAAAACAGCCTATCCTGCCTTGACAGAGTACAAAATAGACTTCGTGGCTTAGTGGGGGATGCCCTTTTCTCTTCCCTGCAGACTATCTCCCACAGAAGAGATGTTGCGAGCCTGCTTTGTTTTATCGTTATTTCCATGGCAGGTGCTCGTCTGAGCTCCAATATCTCGTCGCCCCTCGCCAATCTTTCACGAGAAACACCCATCTGGCTGAAACTACTGTCAATAATTTTCCCCAATCTTTATCTGTGGCTAAATCCAAACGTAGATTCCATGAGCAAAGCTTCTTTCTTAGAACTGCACGCCAGTGGAACTCTCTGCCACTTGCCTGTTTCCCACCTGACTACAACTTGGATGTCTTCAAGTCCAACATAAACAAACTCCTGACAAACCTCTCCCTTAATCTATCAAATCTCCAACACTAATGATTACCACCAATACTATCTCATTGATTACTGTACATGCAATAACCCTTATCCCTGAGTGGCCTACGAGCCTTGATAAGTGGTGACCCCTATGTACAAAAAAAAAATATATATTTGAGTCCATAATTAATCAGGCTCTAATCCACCACCTTGCAGTTGCTAAACTACTGTCCAACCATCAATATGGATTTAGACAAGCCCATTCTACAGCATATATTCTAACCGTAATCTCTGAACATATATACCATGCACTGCATAAGGCAGAGGAGAGGAGAGTAGTAGTCTTAGATATATCTAAGGCTTTTGACAGGTCTTCTCATGAAAATCAGATTCTATGGTATTAATGGACAAATACTTAACATAATTAAATCCTTCTTAAATAAGAGGAGAATCCAGGTTGTCCTCGATGGTGGTACGTCAAAACAATATGATATAAATGCGGGTGTACCTCAGGGGTCGATCCTTGGACCTTTATTATTCCTGATATTCATAAATGACCTTCCTGATAAAATAGAACCTGAGATGGTTATATCTGCTGACGACACCATGCTCTATAATAGACACAAGGAGAAAACAAATAAACACATATCAAAGGCAATGGTGGAAACACAAGAAGATCTTCAGTCTGTACTGGAACGGGGTCAAAAATGGATGGTAGCGTTAAATGGTGCCAAGAATAAGCTCATTTCCTTTGATAATTACAAGAAACCTTCTCAATCAACAATATCTATGGCTAAAGATACATTATCTGAAAGTACTTCTTTCAAACTCCTCGGCTTAACATTCACAGAGAACATGAGTTGGAACAAATACATCGAGGGCATTGCCAAGGCTGCTGTGAAGAAGGTGGGCTCTCTCTACTGTGCTAGAAAGTTACTTACACCTGAAAGTATCCTGTACCTCTACAAGGTCATCATTCACCCATGTATGGAGAATTGTTGTCACATCTGGGCTGGTGCATCTGCTACTAATCTCTCACTCCTGGACAGGATTCAAAAGAGTTTCCAACCTGATAGGTCCTAAACTGTCATTTAAGTTTCAACCTCTGTCTCATCAACGAAATGTTGCATCCGCCTGCCTATTTTACAAGTATTTTAATGATGGATGCTCCGACAAACTACAAGCCCTTTTACCCCCTCGACATAAATACCCCTGACAAACCCGATAAGAAGCAAAGTCCAACTCCCACACAGTACAGATTCCTAGATGTCAGAAAGCCTTTTACTGTAATAGTTTCTTACCTAGATCTGCAAGACTTTGGAATTCCCTTCTGGGTTCCTGCTTCCCCAACTGTACTGACATGCAGAAGTTCAAGTGTAATGTGAACAGACATCTTGCTGTTGAACTCTCCACATAGTATCTCTGCAACTTGTGTCCCTGATAGTAACCCCCTGCATCAAAGTGGCACTTTGCCTTGTTTGGGATGAAAATGTAATAATAATAAAAAAATTTATCAAGAATGCAGTGTTTAAAGTTTTAACTTTAAACTGAATATTATTTATTTTTACTGCAGCTTAAATTACTTCTTGACGATATTAATAGTGATAAGGTGGAGTTTTAGCACGCTTATTTACTTGAACCTTACATGACCCATGACTTCACTAAAATTCTGACAGTAACTTAATTTCATTTCAATCTTAAAACCTCTTTTATGTTACATCGTAAAGCAAACCAATAAACCAATTTTCGTATGGCCGTCTAGCTAAGCCTAAAAGCATCAACCCATTAATCATCCCCAGAACAACAATTATAGTAGAACTATTTCTACTCTGGAGTTGAATGGAATAATTATCTTTAATTTAAACTATTTCATTTACTTAACTAAAAGTTGCGACTTGGACTGTATGATAACATAACCTATAAGCTAAAATTATTCATGGACATAATCCAACAGAATGAAAATTGAAATTTAACCCAACATGGATAAGTCATTAGCAAGACGTTTCGATCAACTAGACTAGCAGCAAAATCCCACCCCTTCACTGTAGCAGGTCTGCAGATCCCAGAAAACTTCCAACTTCAATAGATTCTTTCTTTGGACTACTTACTTTGCTCTACTTCCCTGACTGTACCAACATGCAGAAATTTAAATGTAATGTAAACAAACTTCTTAGTGTACAAATCTCCATGCAAGATGCCACCTATAAATCCTAATCCTAATCACAGATGACCCTTACATCTCAGTGGCAATATGCCTTATTTGAAGCAAATATTTTTTTTTAAAATGATATAACAAAAAAGGATAAGGATAACCGTTTATTTTTATTCTTTTGCTGATGTCACTACTTATCAAGACAAATAGCCACTCGAGAATAAAGATTTACTTATGAGTATGGTTTATGACAAGCGTTTGTTAAAACAAGAATTTAAAAGGACAGTGTTTCAGTTTTCAGGGAAGCAATCTTATGGAAACATGTTTCACAGTTGGGAAATTCTCGGAAAGAAAATCTGGACAAATGCCTAGCCAAGGTATACGTAAGTCTGACTTGATATAAAATAAAAAGAAAGATGTTGCACACAACAGACAGAGTGGAGATTAATTAGATGTAAATTTATCTAAAGAAAAAGTAACATTAGAAATACATTCTGGAAAGAAATTCGAATTATTTAAGATAAACACATACATTATTTGGATTCTTCGAACTACTGTGAATGTTATTTTCACATTTCGTTTTATGTAACCTTCGACCTTCTTCAAATGGATCTTGTCAAACTCAAGAACCTTTCTGCCAAACTCAGGAATCTGCACAGAATTTTGAAGGGAACCCTTTATTTAGTCCATGAAGGTAGCATGCTCTCGTTCCATAACTAAGTAGAAGTCCTAAGTAATTTGCAATTGTATTGTGAGTGCCACCCACACTGAGGATTGAATCTTCATCCTCCAAAAGTGTGTAACTTAACAACTAAATTTTTTACTAAATACTTTATCCACTAAGCCATTAATCTGCGAGGATTCTGCTTGAAATTCTGTGAAAATTTTCAAGCTTGATATAAAGCTCCCAGAGTTCTACATCTTAAGGTCAGATGTTACATTGATCAAAACGTTGTGAAAATAACACTCAAGATAAGAACAGTAGTCCGAAGAATCCAAGTAATATGAATAACCAATCCTTATCTAAAAAATGTAGATATTTTGCCATAATTCCAAAAATACAAATGTTTCTAAATTCAAAGGTAGAAATAATATTATGAAAATGTTTTATAGTTTAACTATATCATCAAGATATGAGATTAATTTTATAAGCTACAATATTTTTTGAGACAGGAATTCCATTTGAGACTGGCATCTTTTTTTAATAGACAAGTTCTAGAATAACGATAAAAAGCTCCCATAAAATTAAAGTTTTATCTTTTTATATTATGTGGCAAGAGACAGAGAGATTCCTAAAACTGATTATAATACGATAAAAGTAATGTTGCGTAATAAAGAATGTGGTCGTAAAATTTATGTTTTAAAAATTGGTTGAAAAGGAATGGAAAGCTAATTACCGAAATAATGTATATTGTGGATGCGTCAGTTGGTACTCAGGTAAAAGTTACGATTCCTTAAATTGGCATTTTTTGCACATTCTTAATAAAATTAGCACTTTTGAGATTTTGTAAATCAATATTCCATGTAAAGTCTATGTAGAATTGGTATTTTATAAAAAAAGTTTTTTATAAAATTAGTATTGTATGTAAAGTCTACATGAAATTGGTATTTTATAAAAAGTTTTTTTTATATAAAATTACCCTCAATGAGGGTCCTGGATATGACCTTAAACTATATCCAGTGGTGAGGCCCCAGCTTGTGGAGGGAGTGTGGAGCTACCCTTTAATTACCATTGCTCCCAGGTCCACTCTGATCCGGAGTGGTAGTACCTGTTAGGGTCCCAACTATGGGTTAAATAGAAACAGATGTGAAAACAACAAATATATTCTATTAAAAAAATTTTTCTTCAAAATCTTTGGATTCGGCATTAAATAACTCGAAAAGGATTGATATGTCGTAAAACAAAAACAACCAACCAAATTTATAAAATTAGTATTCTATGTAAAGTCTATGTGGAATTAGTATTTTATGAAAAAAAGTTTTTATAAAATTAGTATTCTATGTAAAGTCTACATGAAATTGGTATTTTATGAATTATTTTTATAAAATTAGATTCCACGTAAATTTTACATGGAATTGATATTTTGTAAAATTAGTACTCTATGTAAAGTCTACATGAAATTGGTATTTTATAAATTATTTTTACAAAATTAGATACTCCGTGAAATTAGTATTTTATAAAAAGTTTTCATTAAATATTATTCAATTATAATTTATGAAATTCTTATTCTATAAGTCTTTATAAAATTAGTATTCTATGTAAAGTGTTTATGAAATTGATAATTAATGAAAAGCTTACAAAAAGTAGTAACCTGTCGTTAAAAAATTGATATAGTAATTGAGGTTTTCATAATATTCGTATTCTATGTAAAATCTTCAGAAAAATTTCCACTTTTTGTAAAGTCTTCCTAAATTAACAAATAAAGGTTAAGAAAAAAGTATTCTATCTTGATTTCTCATGGAATTGATATTCTGTGTTTTGTCTTCTTTAAATTGGCATTCTTTGAAAAGTCTTTATGAAATTATTACTAGAAGCAAAGGCTTCATGAAATTGATATTCTATGTAAAGTGTCCAGAAAATTGGTACACTATGTACATTTTCCAAGAAATAAGTGCCTTATTTTAAGTTTTCAGAAAAAAAAATGGTATTCTGTTTCTAGGCTTCAGAAAATTAGTATTCTGTATGTAGTCTTAAAAATTCGAACTATGTAAACTGTTTAGAAAATGAGAATTCTTTGTAGAATCGTCATGTATTTAAAGTATTTATAAATTAGTATTCTCTGTGAAGTTTTCATGAAATTAGTAATCTGTGTAAATTCTAAAAAATTGGAATCTTCAAAAAATAATATTATATGGAGTCATTATGTAATTTGTGGATCAGTATTCTGTGTAAACTCTTCATGAAACTGATATTTTTGTTACACCTTCAGAAAATTAGTATTTTACAATTAGCATCTACGAAAAATAAGCATTTTATATAAAGTCTACTTGAAATTGCTATTTGATGCGAAGTCTTTAAAATTTGATATTGTGTGGAGAATCTTCAAAACATCAGTATTCTATGTAAAGTTATTATGAAATTGGTATTCTATGAAAGACTTCATGAAATTAGTATTCTACGCTAAGTCTTCATGAAATTGGTATCCTATGTTAAGTTTTAAAAAAATTGGTTATCTATGTAAAGCCTAGATAAAAGTTAGTCTTCTACATAAGTCCTCATTAAATTTGAATTCTATGTAAATACTCCATGAAACTGTTATTTTACATCTTCATGATATTAGTATTCTATGTAAAGTCGTTATAAAATTACTCATGTTTGTTAAATTGTTAAAAAATGATTATCTGTGTAAAATTTACAAAAAAAAGTATTCTCTGTAGTTTTCATGAAATCGGTATTCTATATTTAGTTTTCAAAAAATAGTCTTTTATGTAAAGTTTTTGTGAATTAGTAATCTATGTTAAAATTGGTTTTCTATTTGACATTTTCTGTAAAATTCATATTGTTTGCAAAGTTTTTAGAAAAATTGTATTTTTTGTAACATCTTCTGAAAATAGTTGCTCTATGGTAGTTCTTCATAAATCCATGCTCTCTTCCAAATCTTCATATTATTTGGATTCTTCAGATTACTTGGAGTCATAGCTGATGGAACAGACGCATGCGATCCCTATGTATTTAATAAAGGGTTCCATTAAAAATTCTGTGCAGATTCCCAAGTCCAACAGACATATTCCCGAGTTTCACAAGATATACCTGAAGAAGGTCGGAGATTAGATTGACCGTAACGTAGTGAAAATAACATTTAAGATGAAACCGGAATTTTTCTTAAAAAATTTAGAAATGCAAATCTTCTCTGTATAATTGTTTTGTTTATTTTTACACTTAGAAGACATTTTGTAACAGTAATAATTTCCACAAATTTTATTCACAAAATCTTTTTATTATCTTCCTTATTTAATAGCTATTTGTACATGTAAATCAATACTAAATCCATTAACATAGGCTTAACATTGATTGTGCAAATGCATAGTTTCCTTCAAATATTGTGAATGCAATAAGACTATTAGTTGGCACAAACACAAGCGTTATCGCAAGTCTGCAGCTGACTTCGTATTGACTAAATATGACATTGATTGTTTTTCAATGATTCAAACTACACCGCACTCCCACTCACTGTAGAACTAAGACAATATAGATAAAACAATATGAAGAAAAGATGTATATGAATAAGAATTTGGTACAGAAAGATTCAGGGCAAGCTGGGAGGCCATCACCTGCCAGCAATCTCCCATCTAGGGGAGCAGAGTATTCTAATAATTGCCTAAAAAACAGTAGAATATTATTTTGTTATATTTCGGGGGACTATGCAGATAAAAATCATAGCGTTTTGCTCCATCTTGAGATCCATTGTCAGGCAGTGCATGAGGTATCCGTTAAGTCCAAATTGGAGTATGCCTCGCTATGGTGACAGTCTGTGAGGATGAGTGTAATGGTCTGTACGTTGGCAACGCAGGGACACCAAGCATCCCATATATAGTCTCACTTGTGTGAGTTGGCAACCTTCGTTCAGGACCGGTTGATTGTTACATATTCCTTCTGGGAAAGCTCAGATCTTCTTTCAGTGCAAGTAATTTAGCAAAAGATGTCAATCTACAATACCTTTATTTTTCATATTGAAAGTATTGATGGATTTATTTGAAAGAAGACAGGAAGATATTCATAGACGAATAAATGTCTTCTACTTCGTCTGTCCATGAATCGTTTGAAGTATGGCAACATTAACATTTACAGAGAGGGGTAGGAACGGGAGACAAAGCAAGACATAAAGGTGACGACGAGAAGAAGAGAAAAAGAGTAAAAAACAGGAAAATAGAAAGAACCAGAGAGAGAGAGAGAGAGAGAGAGAGAGAGAGAGAGAGAGAGAGAGAGAGAGAGAGAGAGAGAGTGTTGTGTGTGTGTGTGTGTGTGTGTGTGTGTGTGTGTGTGTACACGATTAATCAGAATCGAAATTGGAAATCAGAAAAATCTTAACTTTGAGGGTATCGGGATTGAAACATTTTTAGCCTAATTTCCGATTCTAAAAATGATTCTTTTAATATTTTAAAACTTAATTTCCCATTGTTGAAACTAATGATACGTATTTATTGTTTATCAATAAAACTAAAATCTATAGATTATAATAATATCAAAATACGATGTAAATTTATTTTATTTGCGTAAAAAAAAAAAAAAAATAAAAAATGAAACTTTGCATTAACTCACTGTGTAACCATTTAAAAAATACATTTTTTTTTTCATATCTCTAGTAGTAAAGCAAAATTTTTTATGTGTAGAAAGTACTTAAAGGAGAGTTGGTGGTGGTGATTCGTGGCTTTTGTTTTACAGCATATTAACCCTTTTCAGGTTATTTAATGCCGAATCCAAAGATTTTGAAGAAAAATTTTTTAATAGAATATATTTGTTGCTTTCAAGTCTGTTTCTATTTAACCCATAGTTGGGACCCTAACAAGTACTACCACTCCGGGTCAGAGTGGACCTGGGAGCAGTGGCAATTAGAGGGTGGCTCCACACTCCTCAAAGCCCGCAAGCTGGGGCCTCACCACTGGATATAGTTTAAGGTCATATCCAGGACCTTAAAGGAGAGTAGAAGGCCATAAAATCTAGTAATAAAAATGATCCTTCCTCTATTGAAATCGTTTGGCAGTTTAGTTATTAATATTTCTCTGCCATCCACTGACAAATCATGCTGAAGACTAACAATTTTCCAACATCTATAAATATAAAAGCGAAAATGTGTGTATGTATGTATGTATGTATGTACACTTTTTGTGTATGTCCACAAAGGGCTTTTTCCGGGGAGGGGGGTGCTCGCTCGGCTTACTCCTTAAAACTTTTTATATGGCCTCTAAATCGTAATATCTACGACTTAACAACGAGGAGGTTGCTTATCTATTTAATTTGCCCAAGATTGAAACGCTAAATATTCTACATTTTTGGATTGCCGCATGTATAATAATTAAAAAAAAACAAAAAGAGAAACTCAATTCGAATATCGCTCTTACATTGCCACTGTCACCGTAGCACAGGTGTTCAGGCTCAGCCTATTGACCTCAAGGCTCCAGGTTCGAGCCTACCTGCCACCCCCCTTTTTTCCATTTTTAAAATCTTTTTGTTCTGATTTACCCCCCCCCAACACACACACACCTACAAACACCCGAACAACGCTGGATACCCCCCCCCGCTAATTAAAATATAAATGCATTTTTATACTATCTTAAATACATTTGGAATGAGCTTTATGAAAAGAATTGACTAACATGTTCTTTATCAATTTTTAGTCGCGTGCAAGCGACTCTATAAGTCACTCCGTTGGTCTGTCCGTAACACTTTTGTGCTTGGCCTTTTTTGTTAAGATGAAAGGTCTATTGTTAATAGATGCTGTTCTTAGCTTTTTAAGTGTAGTATCTGTTCTTACTACATGCTGTACTTATGTTTGTACCTTTGTGATATAAAGTGGGGGATCACTTTTCTGTATTAATTTAATGTAAAATGATCACCCACTTTACAACCAGTCAGTCTCAAAGTCATTCAAGTCATTCTCCAGATCATTCAAGTTGTTTTTGAAGGATTCCAGTTATTTTTTAAGCATTCAAGTCATTCTAAAGGTCATTCAATTCATCCTTAAGTTCATTAAAATCATTCTAAGTCATTTACTTTTTATTTATTTAAGTCATTTCAGCCCATTTTTCGGTCATTTTAGTTTATCTTTAAGAATTTTATGTCAATCCTACATTCACACATTCATTCATTACACGAGAGCACGCGACTAATGGCTATCGGCCTTGTTGTTTAAAAATTTAAATTTATATTTGAAAGTATTTTTGTAAAATTAGTTTCTTTTACTAGATAAGAACTTGGAAGTATTAATATTGTTGTAGCTCACGTGTTAACACACGGAAACACTTAAAAGGAGAACAAAATACAAAAAGCTCAATTATTTATGAATTTAGTTTGAAGCCTCAGTTTCACCTATTAATTTAACGTTTTATAGCAGTCAAATAAAAAATGTTATTTTTCTTTCTGGGATTTTATTTAGAGGGATTACTTTTTTGAAGATGGCATGATTTTATGATTTTGCCAGTTAGACTTAAGATTAGTGTTAAAAAAATTTTAGTAATAGTTTAGTGATATTTCCCTAAAAAGTTAGAATGGGTCAGAAATGATGATCAATGATTATAAAATTATTGGATGCATTCAATCTTTTAATACATGAGGATTTGCTCAGAATTTTAAAGTCAGTTTGATTGACTTTCCATTGGATAGTTTAAATGCTTCCAAATTTCGTTCAGGTTTTGAATAGTCACGAAGTAAGTGATTTTTTCAGCTATAAACAAAATATTCAAATGGCTGACTTGTTTACAAAGAAACCGATATATATTATGATGGATTTAATCTTGTAATAGAATTTTAATTTGTTTATTAATATAATAATTGGAGAAGATAATACAAGAACAGTGTTCTTAGAACAAAAAGTAAGCTTTAAAAATTGATTTAATTTTCTTGAAAGCAACAGTAAATATCTTTAAATATTTATTTTTAAAAATAATTATTTATATTTAAAAATATAGCTTTAAATAAATTACCCCTATTTAAACTATATTTCCTAAGAACGATCCTTAATCTCTTTTCGATCGATATTCATTCCATATATTGCCTAATTTTCTTATTTTGTCAAAATCTTTTGGTGCCTAACTTACCTAAAGTCATTGACAGTAGCAATAACCGACCAAAACTAAATAATTATGATAAAATCATAAAATTCTTTTATATCGGGAAGGTATAAAATAATTAATAAAGCACAGTCGCCCCGTCCTTCTCATAATAAGAATGATTTTCTAAATTGTAATACTATTAATCAGAAATTCATTCTTAATATGGAAAGGGACTTTGTTAACTATTCTGTTCCTAAACAGTCTTCTTATTTTGCATACTAATTGTCGGTTATTTTTAATTGTTTACGTAAAAAATCAAATAAGATTTAGTCAAATAACAACGTCCTTTTATAAAAATAAATACATCTTTAGTTGCCTTACTAATTCCAACCAATTACAAAGAAAACATTTGATAAAAATATTTAGAAATACTATCTCATCAAATATTCACTCCGTTCTCTCCCAAGTTTATTTTTTTATTGCAGTTCTGAATTTTTTAGATGAGATATAAATGTTTGTATTGTTTGAACAGTTATTCTCATCTTGGGTGTTATTCGGCTGATGAACCCTCTGATCGTCTTCAGGTATAACTCCATGTTTTTTTCTCAAATCAAGAAAAGGGGGTTAGCTCTGTATTGCAAGAAATCAGACCTTGGGTTTGAGGGTGTGTCCGTAAATCATAAAAAAAATAGTCCGAATCTTTGACATGAGGATTGATTATTTCGATTATTCAGATTACTGTTCTCTTCTTTCATCGTGTTTGTCGATGTAACCTCCAACTTTTTTTCAGATGTATCTTGTTAAACTTGGGAACTGTGTATGAATGATAAAAGATAATTATAAATGTGCCAGAAGATTCATAGCAAGTGCAATATAAGAGCATTGCAATGAAAACAAAGAACCTTGAGTGAAGAAAACTTTTGATATTAGCATGTATCTAAAGGAGAACAAAAGAAGATACAAACGATATTGCATATCTGAGGAAACAGAATATCCACGATGAATTGGAGAAATAACCAAAGCGGAAATACATGCTAAAAAATATATAAATTAAAGCAAACTATTTTTGCATCTTCAAAAAGTAGGAAGATTTCCCACATTGAGAGAAAAGGGGCATACGTCAAAACAGAGTTGAAAAATTGGCAACTTAAAAATAGAATCAAGATTCACGATGAAGACATGGTTTACAAAGATGCTTACTCTCTAATATCTCTAGCAGTCTTTGACTGTCGTCATTATTATAATTTTTATTTGAATTTAAAGGGATATAATTGTGTTATTTTTAAATAATTTCAATCGCCCTCTTTATTTTATTCTTTTATCATATAGTCACCGCTTATCAAAGATAAATGTATATATTTACATGGTTAAAAAAATAAACGGGTTTGACATGATAGCATCGAATATTACTCAATATCACCAGGTAAGTGACGGTGGCTAAATGGTTAATGATGCGGACTGGTAAACTGGGTGTGTCAAGTTCAAATCCAGTTCATTCTACAGAAAAATCTTCTCTTAGGGATGTTGGCAACCCTTACATGGTCCCTCTCGTAAGTACTCAATAGCTTTCTAGAAAGAATTCTAACTAGAAAGATATCAGGGAAGCGAATACCAACAATAATCATCTGATTCATTCAAAATGAATGACTGAATGATGCTGAACAGCAGCAACAACAACAGGGAGGTGGCGATGGCTCAGTGGTTAATGATATAGACTGACAACTCGGATGTGTTAAGTTCAAATCCAGTTCGTTCCACAGAAACACTTTCACTTAGGGACGTTGGCAATCATCATGTGGCCCCTCCCATAAGTATCGGATGTCTCTCTAGAAAGAATTCTTAATAGAAAACTATTGGGAAAACGAAGGCCAACAATAATGATCTGATTCATTCGAAATGAATGAATAAGAGCCAACAACAAGAACAATGACATCACCAGAACCTAAACCAATGTCGGCTAACTATAAAAACAAATTTAATAGCAATTACAAGCAGTTAAAGATTAATGAGAAATAGGTAAACATTTTAACTGCTAGTCTATAACATAAATGCAGCTTCTGTCTTTCTATTTAGGAGTGAAAAGATCTTATTTTTACCAATGAAAATAATTAGAATTTATAGCAGACATATTGATTGATATCTGTAAGATACACATAATGTTACATTAAGAATAGCCTTTAATAGAAACATTTAATGAACTACTATGAATTTTGGAGTCGGGAACACACTGCAACCCAGGATGAGACGAAATCTACAACACAGATCATTTTCAAGGTTTTTTTTTAGCATGGATAGGTGACTTGGAAGTTTAAAACAAAGTATGATGAATTAGATAAAACAAGTATGAGTCAAGATCACGAATGATGTGAATTTTTTTTTGAGCTGAGAAATAAAAAACGAAGGTTTCAAATGTGTCTGTGAGCCGAATGGGAAACATTGCCAATAATGTGAGTCTGTCATGGAACTTTGCACAAGGCAGCTGGCTTATAATGCTATAAACTGAAAGAAAATTTTGATAATCGTCAAGTGAGAAATGTTCCCCTTAAGAACTTTGTTTACTATATTCACCCATTTAAGTAAGAAGATAAGTTAACTAACTAATAAACCAAGCGAATTTTCTCACTGTTGTGTGAGTTAAATCTCTCCAGAAACAAAACCCTTGGAAACTTTCTGTATGAAAAGAAGTTTTATCTGTCTAGCACCATTTAGTCAACAGTAGTGACGGGTAACAGTCAAGAAAAAAAGAATGAAGCGAACGATGCAACGACCACTATATGAAGCAGCGAGAGTGGTTGAGAAACAAAGGAAAAGCAGTGAGAAAAAGGTAATTCACGCATTATTAAACTTGTCATTGACAATTAAAAAAATGTAATAGAAAACATACTTTAATATCTATATGCTACTCATACCATCCCAAAGTCTAAAACAATGCAAAATGTAAATAAACTAAAACAATAAAAAGAAGGTTAACAGCAACAACAAAAAAAATGTATAATCAAACAAAGGAAAACTAGAACTTGACTTTTTCTTTTACTCGTAGGTTTCACTTGAGCATATTCAGCTTATTGTTGTAGCTCATTAGATCCATTTTGCTTTTTTCTACTCCCCCTCGGGTTATTGCAGCTGTCAAACCATTGTTCATTTCAGTGCAATGAAATAGAACCACAACACACACACAATTTTTTTGCTAGATTTTTTTTTCTCCTTGTTATAACAGAAACAACCACGAAGGAAACCTGTCACAAGACAGCATGTTTCGAAGAAGGTGTGAATACAATGTTCAGAGAATGCTGCATCGGATGATTGACCTTCTGGCAATTGTCCACATTGGAAAAAGTAATATGAAAAAAGTGTCGCACATAATTGTTTTGAATTTTTGATAAAGTCATTATGAAGAAATAAAAGACATTTCTTTTGCTTTTTCTTGTATGATTTGATTCTTGTGGATGTTGATATATAATTAGTGCACTTAAGTGATAGTACTATTATTACATAACGAGGGCCGCTAGTCAGTGCAAAATCCAACAAAATTGGCTACATTGAAATTCGTTTGTGTATGGTGTAATGGTGATCACATTGCATTAATATATGGACTCTTTCCAGACACTGTGCATAGAGGAGAGTATGACAAAGTCTAGATAAAATCTCGAAGCAGTCTTTCTGTAACATGCTGTTCTGTAAATGCACATTCTTATAATACACGACATTGTCTTATTTCATTATTGGCCATTCAAGGTCATAGCAATTTGGTGTTCATGCTCGTTTACAATCGTATTTAATTAGTAACAAGTGGTAGCTTTCTCTGTAGTTTGAGAGACGACAATAAGCATCCTTAGGATTACAAGATTTTCATTACCCTTCCATTCAAAGTTTTGAGAGTGCTATTATTACATAACGAGGGCTGCTATTTGAATGAAAAAGTTAGAGTTACACCTAACGGTCAGACCTGACCCCAGACGGAAGTTGCCAAACCAAAGATTTCCTCTCTCTTTGGCTGATAAGACTTCAAACAGAAAGGTTATGTCTGGGTGCAGTCTCCAATTCTGTAAAAAAAATAATTTCTAGGCATATATGGCCCAAATATTCAATGTAAAGAATTAAAATCTAAAAGGTCCAAACAAAAACAAATTCAATAGAAAATGATACTCCAACAACAGAAAATTTAAATATAAAAATGTAGAAAATGACATTTTAAAAATTTTAACAAATAGACTAACACACGAAAAGTACACATGAATAAATTTTTTTTTTTTTGTTAAAGTTCTCGTCTGTTCATACCCTGGTCTTATTTACTAATTAATTTAAGTCGTGTACTGCATTAACAATCTGTGGAGATTTTTAAACGTTTGCCTAAAGGAGGAATAAATGTTCTTTCAGCACCAGAATCTATCCAAATAGCACTTACTTTTGGTTAGGTTTTAACCTTGGGATAGTATATTTTAGATTGTCACAGCAAGTGGCTTTATGCCTTGTCTGGAGCGATTTCCATATAAAAATTAAATTTTGCCTAGTTTATAATTATATTTCTGATTGAAAGTTTTCCAAGCAGATAGGAATTAGGATCATCAGAGTTCATCCGAAACAGATCTATGATCTCCAATGAATTCCAATTAGAGTGTTATGATTAAAAGTGTAGGGACAGAAAATCAGTTCTGCAGGCAATCCATCATCATCTTCATCATCATGAGTTTAACATCTATTTTCTGTAACTATGTACTGAACCACTTGCTGGAATTTCCTTGATTAACTAGATAGCTGGAGGGTGTGTTAAGAATGCTGACACTCTTCTACACAATGAAACATCTTTTTATTTACTTTTCCCCATCGTTTACTCTCCACACAAAGTTGCAGTCAACCTATTACTTTTTCTATTGACTTTGTGAACTGTGACGATTGGAAAACAACGCTTTTATCATTCAATTTAGTTTGTTTCTTTACAATTCTAAAATACAGCCGGTAAACCAGAAATTTACTGACAAGAGGAGACTACAAAGATATGCGATAAAATTCAAGCGCCTAAAGAAAGTATCAAGAGAAGAACTCCACAGGAAAAATGAAGCATGAAAATTGGAGCAAAACAAGAAAATTTTGTATTCTTTGGAATCTTCGGACTACTGTTCTCACCTTGAGTATTATTTTCACAATGTTTCAGCCAATGTAATCTTCTATTTTCTTCAGGTGTATCTTGCTGAACTCAGGAAGCTTTCTGTCAAACTTTATTTAAGTAATCAAAAACATAAGTTGTTCTAAGAAGGTGGGCTCCCTCTAACATGCTAGAAAATTACTTGCACCAACATCTTTACAAAGCCACAATTCGCCCATGCATAGACTATTGTTGATACATCTGGGCTGGTTCATATATCACTTGTATCTCACTCTTGGACAGGGTCTAAAAATGGGTGTCAAATCTAATAGGTCCTGCACTGTCAACCAAGTTACCTCTGTCCCATCTCTGCAATGTCGTATTCCTGTGCCTGCTTTACCAATACTTTTATGGAATGTGCTCCGATGAACCTATGGCACTTGTACTCCCTCAGCGTACATACCCCCAACGAAATACGCAGCAATTGTTGAGGTCTCTAGATGCCGCAAAACCATCTACTTTAATAGTTTCTTGTATCAAACTGCTAGACTTTAGAATCCCCTCCCTGTTTCCTTGACTGTACTAAACTGCAGAAGTTTAAATGTAATGTGAACAGACATTTTGCTCAACTCTTCATAGTCCCCTGTTGGATATGATCCCAAATGGAAGCCTCTTACGTTTCAAGTGGCAATACGTCTTGTTTGAGGTGAAAACGAATAAAAAAACAAAAATGATCAGTATTTGCTTCAATGTTTTTTGTTTTTTTTTCATTTTTCAATGAATTAAATATTTATTAGATGCTAAATTTTCAGATCAATGCAAAAAAATTTTTTGTGAAAATTTACTTTTTCAGTGGAGAGGGAGGCGTCAGTGCGTCATTCAAACTTATTGTAAAACTATTCCTTCATAAAGTGGTTCTCAATTTTTGTGTATTGAACAAATACCATAATACTGAGTTCAGTTCACTTTATCATCACAAAGATCCGTAAAATAAAATCACCAGATAGCCCAATAGTTTTCAAGAAAACATGGAACAGACAGACAGGCTAAGAGAAATATAATATTGATATTTATAAATTCAGTTGATGCTGCCCATTCACTCTTTGAAACCCTGAAATGCCATCAGGGTGATTCCCATAGATTGACATTACAGATAGTACAACAATAAAAAAAAATAAAATTGACAAGCCAAAGGCAACGTGTGATTTGTCAGTTTAAATACTATTTAGGTCTGACTTTGAAAATTCAACAAGATAATTTTATGTTAGATGAGTTGCTTTTAGGAACGTTTGAGATTGAACCTAAAATCGTTTGGGCATAACTGCTTCATTGTGGTGTATAGAAGCAGCTGCATACAGTACCTGCAAAATTAATCACGATCAGCAGATGGAAGAGTTTTCTACTTATAATATAATCGGATATTTTTCATCTTAAGATTGCAAGTATGGCAGAGGAATTTTGCATAACTTAGCTTGTATCTCTGAAAAAGGCAAAAATAATATCATAAAAACTATGCCAGTAACAGCTATAAAATAGTGTATTTATGGCTTATTTTGGATCTAATGAACAATAATGAACTTTTAAATGAACCAATAAACATCTACATCATATTTCTCTTAGTCTCTCTATCTGTCCATTCCACTTTATCTCAGAAACTATTGAGCTGGCTAAAATTTTGTATTAACTTTTGCTATGGCAAGATGCAACAAACTAGGTATCCATTCGATTCACAGTTATGTATCATTAAGAATAAGTGTTTAAGTACCCCTCTCCTCGGAAACAACTGAGTCTATCTGGATGAAATTTTGTATGGACCTTTGTTATGATAAAGTGCAGCGAACTAAGTATTATGGTATTTGTTCGATGCACAGTTAGGGATTAATATGGATTAGTATTTAATGCAAAATGAGCACAAATTCAACCATATTCAACAATATATTTGGCATAAACCACTCATTCTGTGTCAACGGGCTATAACTTTTGCCCGTTTTTTAATGAATTAAAAAAGCCGATTTTTAAATATGTTCGTCTGTTTATATTGCTATATCATTTTTATTCTCTTGCTTATCACCTCATTCGTTACATTGATCATTTAATTTTTTGTAAGAACTTATTTTACTTTAAACAAACTTCTTGCTAAATGTTTATTGCAAAATTATTTATTGTCATATTGTTTATTCTAAAACTAAAAAATAAAAACCTTTGTCAGGAGAATTAATTACTATTAAAAAATAATGGGTTAGAATTCAAAGAATTGCCTGCTTGTTTTGTTTTATGGCATATTAATCCTTTTCAGGTTATTTAATGCCGACTGCAGTCATTTTGGTTAATGTTTTAATACGCTAAATTCTTTGTCTTTGAATATTTATTCATGGTGTTTTGTGATGTTATTTTGTGGAGGAAAATTATTGTTTTTATTTGTGACTTTGCAGAACATGATTGAGTTTTGCAAAAATAAAGGAAAAAACAATAGCATCAGTGTTTGGTGCATTTTAGAATAGGTTAGGAAACGGTTATCTTCAAATAGCCTGATCTGGTAGCATCAGCAGAGAGAGAATTGAAGTACTTCAATATAGTCACAAACCATCATGGTTAAAGTAATGTATTATATTGTAAATATGCCAAAACTTAAATGTTTATAAACTGCTAACGCCTTTTGATAAAAAAGCAAGTATTTAATGAACTATATGCACTTGTTAACAATTATGAGTATTTTACATTCATTTCGAGGTTATTTAATGCCAAATCTAAAGTTTTTATGCTTCGAGTTCTTTATATCTTCAAATATTTATTCATCTTGTTTTGTTTGGTAGTTTTGGCAAGTAACATTGTTTTGTTTTTGAGTTTACAGAACATGATTGAGTTTTGCAAAGGGGAAAGGAAGAAACAAAACAAACCAATAACATCAACATTTTTCGCATTTTACATCAATATCTTTAGACAGCCTGATCTGGTAGCATTATATTTTATGAGTGAGTTGAACAGGTTACCTTTTTCATGGTGTATCTTTTTTTAGGAAGACGCGTTTAACATTAATGGACAACTTAGCTACTGAATTTAGCCTGTTTGAAATATAGTTATAAGTCTACAAAGTGATTTCTTAACCAATTGGGAGAGGTGAGACCTGATTTAAATTCGTTAGATACTGACCGCATAGAGACAAGCCCTCTTTACCCTTTGATAAATATTTGTATAAATAGTTTCACCTTTTCATTCAAAGAAAAGAAGTCTTAAAAGGTTGAGAAAGAAATAATGGCATTTAAATGTTCAGTCTAAGTGAAACACATTAATATGAGAAGTAAAATCATTTATAATAGAGGTCATCAAAACGTAAAAGAAAAGTTTCAATGTAACAAACTATTTTCTGGCAGCTTCTTTATGCAAATAGTTGTTATTTTATTTTTTTATGAAAATCGCTCCAGCCAAAGCATGAAGCCACTTGATGTAAGGAGCTAAAACTTAAAAAGAAAATACTATTTCCATGCCAAAAACTAGCCAACGATAAGTGTTAGATGGATAGATTCTTCCCTAATTGTCAGAAACATCTTATGGAATGTGAGGACTAAAGGACAATATAAGGGAAGCCAGAGTTACAAGATTACCAAAAGGTATAAAAAAAACTGAAAGGAAACGAGTGTATTTTTGTTATGTAATTTATTGGCTGATTATATGTATTGATAATTATAAGTGGTGTTTTCTACAGTTGGAGAGAAGAGTTAACCTGGATCTAAAATAAAATTATGTTATTTTAATATAAATTTACTTATTAATGGTGCTAAAGTATAGAAACATCCACGTTGTTTAATTGTGTTTGAATTTGTGATAGGTGCAGATTCAAGAAATTTCCGTAGCGGTTTATTTGAAATCAATTTAACTACTTTTGCTTGTTTGAAGTCAAAAGTATTATGATGCTGCAATGAAGGAGAGAATGATGCTTTCAAACAATTGCTATTTCTTATATCTCTTTTTTTGTTCATTGAGCCTTTCACTAACGTATATATGATTGTAATTTTGGCAGGGAATATTATTTCTATTATTCTCATCATACATATATTTGCTTTATTTTTTTTTTACTTTTTACTATTATTTTTTAATTAATTGTTTTCAATTCTATTTTTAATTGCTATGTTTATTTTTCTGTATATATTTTTATTGTATGCTTATCGTATCTTTATTCTTCTCTCTTATTGTATTTTTTAATTCTATTTTCATATATATTTCTCTTTATATATCTTTTTATTTTGTATATTTCTTAGATTTATCTCGATTGTTTATTATCTATGCAGCCTTTATTTACCTATAGTATATTTCTATATTTTATTTACAGCCTAATATTCTTATTCTACTTTATATATATATATATATATATCTTTTTTCCGATCTTTATGGATATCTTTTCCATTTGCCGAGCGGTCTTTTTAATTTCAGCAGACATGTTATATAAAATGGCGCCCAAAAGTTGTTGTTCGACCATATTCTTCTCAAGCACTTTCTATCGGCGCATCCAATCAGGAGCGATTGTTATTGTTTTCTTTTCCTTTCAGACTTGATGTATTTATAATTTTTTAGTTTTTGAATTGGCTATAAAGGTAGGTGCTGATGATAATCGGAGGCACCAACAGAAAGCACTTAAGAAGAATATGGTCGAACAACAATTTTTGGTCGCCATTTTATATAATATGTCTGCTGAAATTAAAAAGACCGCTCGGCAAATGGAAAAGACATTCAGAAAGATCGGAAAAAAAGGATAACTCTGTCGTGTTCAATCGGACGTACTTGAATAATGACTTGCTGCCAAAATATACAAATATATATATATATATATATATATATATATATATATATATATATATATATATATATTGCTCTCCTTTTCTGATAAGCATTAAACTTCAAAATGCCATGATCTAAAGAGTTTTTCTTTTTCCTTATTGATGTGTGCGAGAGAAAATGATGATAAATAAGTTGAAAATAATACATTCAAAA
This sequence comes from Euprymna scolopes, assembly GCF_053919585.1. NCBI lineage: Eukaryota > Metazoa > Mollusca > Cephalopoda > Sepiida > Sepiolidae > Euprymna > Euprymna scolopes. The sequence continues at coordinate 33,543,646 of NC_136508.1, read as the reverse complement.
CTAATGTGAAGATGAAAATAAAAGGGAAATAAACACCGAGAGAGTACCTATTTACTATGCCTCCCCACGGGACAGAGTTAGACACCAGGGTCGTTTTTTAACGTGGAGAAAAGGTACAAAAATAAAAATTGTCTCAGTCGTGAAGGATTTCTCCTCCACTGAAAGAGAACGAGAAAATGGAAGTGCAGCATCTGAAGAACAGATACTACACTTTGATCTTGACCAGAGTAAATAAGCACAACTGATGCATTCACACATTCTTTTTATTGCCAACAACATTAGACATTGTTTTTAAGCAACAATAATTCACTTTAAACTTAAGCTGAATACCTATTATGTCTACTTTTAAAAAAAAGTGTTATCAAAACAAAAAGGAGTCAGTTGAAAACAAATATTCATGTAATATTTTTGATATGATGTTTATTTCTTTTGATTTAAATAAACCATATATCTACTTGAAAAAAAAATCCTTTACGTTTATTTGAGATTTGAACTTTTTTTTTTTTTTGCATAGGCATCACCACTTATCAAGGCCCAGAGGCCACTCGAGGATAATGGTTAAAGAGTGTACAGTTGAAAATTGGACAATATAGTAATCGTTATTAATGGAAATTCGGCAAATTTGTTAACTTAAGTGGAACGGCTCATCACGAACTTGTTTACGTTGGACTTGAAGACAACCATATTGTCTACTGACACATTAAAAGCTTAATAATGTATACTCTACTATTCCTTTACTGTCAACGAATCACGTTTCTGTATACTTTGGATTATTCAAACTATTGCTTTGATCTTCAGTGCTATTTTCATATTTTGGCCGATGTAATCTCCGACCTTCTTCGGGTGTATCTTATCAAACTCGGGAATCCGTACGAAATTTCGAATTGAACCCTTTTGTTTTAACCCATAAAGAAAATATGCGCTTATTCCGTCAGTTATGGCCGGGTATAAGTCTTAAGTAATTAGCAGTTGTATTCTTAGTGTCGCCAACACTGAGAACTGAATCTTCAACTTCCAGAAGTTTCACTTAGACCCGAATTTTACCTAGTACTATATTGTTAGGTCACAAATCCATTAGAGTTCTACTCGGTCATGGCTGATGGAACAAGAGCATGCTACCTCTGTGGGTTAAATAAACAGTTCTGTTCGAAATTTCGTAGATTACTGTTTAACAAAAAGATTCCCGAGTTCAACAACAAGATAAACCCAAAGAAGGTCGGAGGTTATATCGACTGAAACGTTGTGAAAATAACACTGAAGATGAGAACAGTAACCCAAATAATACAAATGATCGATACTCATCTCAAAAATTCCAAACCATAATTAGGTTTCTGTTAACATATAAACAACAAACTCTAAAAATACAATCACTTTTCAATAGATTTTGGAATGGGCTTCCAGGAGAGGTAGTTAATGAACAAAAGATAGAAATAATACAAGGCTTAATTAGGCAAGATCTGTACCACTGTATCCTCTTCTGTGTAAACCTTTATCACCCACTGTTTACATGACGACTGAAACATGTATTTTTAAATGAATTTATTGTTTTTTTTACTAAATTTATTGAATTTAAACCAATATGAGAATGTTTGGTTTGCTTGTTTTGTTTTATTGCATGTCAATCCTTTTGGGTTATTTCATGCCAAATCCAGTCATTTTGGTAAACGTTTAATGCTTCATGTTCTTCATATATTCAAATATTTATGATGTTTGATTTAATTGTCTTGTTTTACGGCATATCAACCCTTTTGGAGTCATTTAATGCTGAAATCGGTCACTTTGGTAAAAGCTTGTATGCTTTAAGTTCTTTATATATTTAAATGTTTATTCATGGTGTTTGGTTTGATTGCTTTGTAGAGGAAAATTATTGCTTTTGTTTTTGATTTTGCAAAACATGATTGAGTTTTGCAAAGGGAAGAAAAAATGACATTGATGTTTGATGCATTTAAATGAGAATAATAATCCAGCGAATGCAAATTATCAATCCTTATCTCAAAATTTCTGAAACATAAACTTCATTATCATCTAACAAATTGAATGTCGATTTAACAAATTATTTCATGCTTAAAATATTATTACTTTTTAGCAATAACCCCCCCCCCCCATTATTATTTAAAAAGTTATCTTTTTTTTTTCAAAATGAAGTCCATTAAGCCTAGAAATAATGGCTGGAGTAAATGAACCGCATTGGAAAAGCAATTTGTTTGAGTAAATGACTCTTTAAAATCTCAATAAGTCATCTTGCCGATAAAGGCAGCATTTGAAAATTATTTCTTCGTAATTGCTGCCTGAGGAATCAGCTCATTATTAGCCACTCTGTTCAAACTATTTCATTGTTTAAAACAATAAATAAGGAAGAAACACAAAAACCAATCATTTCTACTAGCAGATCATTATATGGGCTTCGAAATAAATCGGTTAATAACATTATTTTAGTTCCAATTTATTGAAATTAACTATTTATATACGCTGGTTGATATTTATATTTTTAATCCTATTATTAAATCATTTTACTGTAATGTAACCAGTATTTAGTTAAAACTAGCTATGCATACCTTGCGTTGCCCAGGAATATTTCTCTTTTCATTTCTGGTTGCTTGTTTATTATTTTTAAAATAGAAGTTTGAAACTTAAATTTAATCATTACGGTAGTATTTGGGCATTAAATTATAAATCTGATATGTACTGAATATATTTGTTTGAAGTAGCTAAGTGGTTTTGGCTATCTAATAATACAATCTGGTAAGTCGCCTTAATGAACGGTTGTTCGTAGTAGTAGCTGGTAATGTCCTTAAGTAGAAGGTAGCGGTTGTCAAGGGCTGACAACCTGAGTGTTTCAAGTTCGAATCCAGTTCGTTCCACAAAAATCACTTTCAATTACAATGTTGGCAGCTTTCACATGGTCTCTCCTATAAGTACCTGATGTCTTTCTAGAAAGAATTCTGACTAGAAAAAATATTGGAGAAATCAATGCAAAAAGTAGAATCTTCAGAATCATATGATGATGATATTCTTAAGCGTTAGGCTTTTGGTGTATTTTTTTACTTCTCTCCCAGGCTGCTATATCGTCTGTATTTATAGTGTACATCAGCCAATCATATTTTTGTGAAGAGAAACCCAGACATATTCATATTACATCAACACCAAAAAGCATATTTTTATAAACCGATAATTATTATTTGTTTTACCAATGGATCACTGCTTATTCATGTGAGAATAAAGAGTAAATAGATTTTTATTTGGACGATGATCAATATCATGAGAAGACTGGGTAGAATGAGCAAAATTTGATTATCCAAAAGGATGGTTCAAAAAATATTTGGTAACATTAAACTTGAAGACGACCATGTTATAGTTGGTTGGGAAGCCATCTTGTGCTATTTTGTTTCACAGATTGAATGCTCTAGGAAAAAAACTTTATTCATGGAAGTTTTGTTAAGCTTTCTATACACATACAGAAATTAGAGTTCTTTGTTGTGGTTGTAGATAGATGAGTTTTTATTGTCTTAAAGTAATTTCGTTTTAATTTCTATTTATAAAATTATTGAGTGTAAATAGCTTACGGATCTTTCATTTTTTTAATGCCGCAGAATTTGTTAAGAATTTTAAAGCCAGTTTAAATTACATTATATTCGAATTACTGGATATTAATGGCCTTCTCTAAACTTTCAGTTTTTAAATAAACGATTTTTATACGATAGAAACATATGCAAGTGACTTCTGCTCAAACCAATTTTCTGGAGATTCTTGAAAAATAAAGGCAGCAATACACATGCTTTATTTATCCAAATGCATTCTATCTCATTTAAATTATTTTGTCAACAAAAGGGCATATCGGTGGATCAAGACATTAATCCAGCACCTGTTCATTGTTGGTGACGTTGGTTCTGTAGCTAACAAAACGGACTAACAACCTAGGTCTGCCAAGTTCGAATTCGGTTCATTCCACAAAAGCACTTTCTTTTAAAGATGTTGACAACCTTTATTTAGTCCCCCACATAAATACACAATGTTTTTCTGGAAAGAATTCTAACTTGGAAGGTATCGGGGAAATCAATACCAACAATAAAATCCTCAGATTTATATGCATTCAATGAATAAATTGTTATTTTGATCTAACTTAGCAAGAAATCGCTCATATGCATTTACACAGTTAATACTACTGAACTGCCCTGAAATGGCACTTACCCTAAGTGGGCTGAACTGGCTTCCTCTGAAGGAAGAAGTTTCATGGGAGTATAAAATTCACAAGCATTTCCCAGTCGGAGGTATATCGCCATCAGTGGAGATGGCATTAGGTTTTTGCATCTCTTGAAATGTGTTGATATCCTCTTATACACAACGTCTGATATTCCTAAATGGACACCCATCTGGTACTGACCAGACTTGACGTTGCTTAACTTTGGTGATCCAATGAATACAATCAAGTTAAAAGAACATAAAAATTGTTTACTTCTTTTAAAATCATAAATATTTTTTTATAGAATTTTTGTTTTAAATTGTAAATTTTTACAAAAAAATGAGAATGATAAGTAGATATATCAACAAATTATTTAATTCCCTCAAATCTAGGCCCGATAGTCTGGAAAAAAAAAACTTGTTTATTTTTACAAAGATTTTAGAAAAAACAAAACAAAACAAAAAAAAAAGAAAGAAAGCATACCAGTCCGTCTAAAATAAAATTGGCTGCTTCTTATTCTTGACAAAAGAATCCCAAGTTGCTCAAATAGTGTGCCTAAATATCACATGTGTCTTAATCTGTCGTACATAATTAGTAAAACCCTATTTCTATTGGTAACTTGGTTACTATGTGTCTGACACAAGACTGAGAACACATTTTACCCAATTTTCAATTGATTGTCAAAAGCACCAATAAAAAATGTTGTTTCCAGTTAGCTAATATTCATTATACTCTTCCTCATCCTAACTTTGTATACCAATTCTTTTAATAGGGAAATAATTATTCCGTAGCGTTCAGTGGAAAGGACAGCTGATCCTGAAGCTAAACAGAAAATGAGAAAAGTACAATTACTAGGAAGAATTATCATCAATTACAAAAGGTGTTAAACATCTGGGCAATCAGAAAAGGATAGTATCGTGAGAGGCAATATAATTTCTACCTACCTGGAACATTCCGGAACCAAAAGAAGCTGGAAAAAAGTGAACCTTGCGGCCATGGACGTTTCAACAATTGAATGCATTTCCAGATTTCAAAAAAAAAAAAAAAAAAAAAAAAAAAAAAATGAAACGTTTGCTCTCGCAACAAGTGACATTAATGAAGATGGTAGCCATTAACAATCCAAGCCAGCGCTACCTGCCTACAAACCAGGGGTAAGGGAGCTTGCTGGGGGCCCTGGGAAGGGATCGTTTCAACAGAGCTCTAGAGGCTTCATTAGTTTTATTTATTGTCCCTTTATTTAAGATGTTGAAAAGACAAAAAATATAGAATAGCTTTTAGTTTTAAAATATATAAAACATAAGAAAATAAAATAATAAACATTACTAAACATGCACATTATTCTGTGCATGCACATTATTCTGCACATGCGCAGAATAAAATGCATATTCAATTATCTGACACAAAATTACATTTCAGCAAATTCCCGCTCTTTTAAGAATTACTACGATGTTAAATATTAAAACTTGTTTCCGTATAAAATATTTAATTTATTAAAGAAATGATAAAAACGTTATAAAAACTGGATAATTCTCTGATTTATGGTAAATAAGAATAAAATCTTTTTTTTAAATATTAGCGCATTGGTTTCTTTCCAAAGAATAGTTTATTAATTAGGTCCCTGGAAGAAGGACCCTGGGCCCTTAGCGCCAGCATATATATTATTATTATTTTTTTTTTTTTTGCTAAATGAATGAATTTTGTCCTGTAAATGAGGAGGTTAAAAAAAATGACATTAAAAAAAAAAAATTGAAAATTAATCGTGACCACCATCTGTAGAACAGAATTTGGACGTCAGGGTAAAAGGGCAGTCTGCAATGCACTCGTGATGATCTTGTGGACAATACAAGTCTTGTTGTCATCCAATCGTTATGCTGCTTTATCATTTTGCCACCTCCCCCACATCATGGGAAACTGCTTGAGGATATTTAAAAAGTTACAATCACGATTGGATGTTTTTGGTGAGGAGAGAAAGGAAGGTTTTGGAGAGGGGGCCCCAGTAGTAATATAAGCTTCAAGTTATATTCGAAAAAGTTGCTAAGAATAGAGAGAAAAAAAAAAAAGAGAAGGAAGTAAAGTTGTTTTTTTTTTTTTTAAATATATACTTATCCTGAAGGACCTTTTTAATTAGATGATAGAGTTCCGTTTTATTTAATTGATGTTCCTCCCCTTTGTAGTAAAAAGAAATGAAGCATAGGAAAAAGATAGTGACTACATACAGGTCCCTGTTTATATGTATACATGTGAAATAAGATTATGATGTTGCAGGGGAAACTTTCCTTCTTCATATATTTTAACGCCTATGAATTAGTTGGTTTTAATTCAAAGAGAACATATGGTAAATGTCAGAAACAATTAGAGAGAAAGAATGGAAATATTTTTTAAAATACATGTTGAAATCAACGATAGTGAAACTATTATTCTGAATAAAGATACAGGTGTTTAGAGACGATTTTTTAAATAATTTTTTTTTACTTGTCTATGATAGAGCGTTTTTGCTTCCACCCCACTCATTTCACTGAGTTAAATTAAAAACAAAACAGAAACAGTTAAATTCTGTCAACCCTTCACTTTTTTGGAAAATCATTATGATGTTAAAAATTAAAACTTGTTTCCATATAAAATATGCCTTAATTAAGAAATGTTGAAAATTTTATTAAAATTGGATAATTGGTTGTAAAATCCCCAATAATGTCGATGTGCTTTATGATCCAACACAAAGACGCCCCAAGATCCTTTCTACTAAGGCCAGGGGTTACTCCACGAATTCTGATTTTTGGTAAATAAAAATTAAAAAGAAATAATAGGAAGTTAGTTTCTTTACAAAGAATATTCTATATTACAAAAAAAAAAAATCTCACTCATTTTTCGATCCTTTTGTTTTTTTCATTTGACATGAGATTGTTTTCCTCTCTTAAGCACCCACATCTCTTCCCCTTTACTTCTAGCTGTTGTTTTTGCTTTATTTCCTGTCTTATGAAGGCCAAGAGCCAGCCAAGATAATGGTTAATGGGATAGAAATGATTACCAGCCTCAGCCAAAAAATATGAGGAACATTTTGAGAATATGAACTGCAAAATGTGACACAAGGCTGAAAAAGGGAGCTGGTCTAGGGATTAATATTGACCTATCTAACATATTAACTTAATTAGACTCTTGCATCATAATGCCAGACTCATTCCATGAAAATCCTAACTAAAACCTGAATATATATATATATATATATATATATATATATATATATATATATATATATATATATATATATATATATATACATGATGTGGGGAGTTAGGAATAAAATTTTATATACAATGGAAAATATACAATAAAAAATGGTGCATTAGTAAAAGAACCCCATAAGACAAGGGTATGCCCCATAAATTTGGGCGATTCTATTTATAACCATGTGTGAGAAGAACGAACCAGTCAGATGCCAAAACAACTTTACAAAATAAAGCGAATCTTGTTGAATTATTTAGTGACATCCTCCCGTCTAAAAACGAGAAAAACACTATATTTCTTCTGGTCGTGACTGGATTAACTTTTGCCTGGGGAAGCTTCTGTAATTGGATTTGTGTTGCCATTCTCTTTTGCTTGGAACTAATTTTTTTTTCTATTTCAAGAATGACGACACTCAAGGCTTGTCCCTTGTTTCATTATTAAATAGGAAATAATAAACAGATATAAAATACAGAATAGATTTATTCCGTTAGGTACAATAATAGAAATCCATGTCGGATGTTGACAAATAAATCAACAAGTGTTCGCATTCTAACTCATAGCTTCAACTGACTCCAACTAGTTTTGCTCTCTTTAAATATACATGAACTGTAATTAGGTGTTCGAGCCACGTCACAAAATTTCTGAGCCGGATTTACTACCTACTTAAAAACATTAGGAAAAGGAGTGGGGTAAAAATGATTTTCCATATCATAGTAAATATTCTTTTTATTATTAATAAAAAGCGTCTGATATTTTTGCCTTCATTCTGCACAATAGTTTTATTGAAAGACAGAAAAAAAAAAGTCCATCTCAGAAATAAAGAATATTTGGTAAAATCCAGGATTCAACCTAATTAAAAAACAAACCAAAATATATTTTTTTATGATGCACATATCCGTCATGGAACGAAGATGTCATATTTCAAAAATCATAAAAATTGATCAAGTAGTTCTATTTTTAACTAAGAAAAATAAATATAAGTAAGCAAAAGGGACTGTTTCGTGTTGCCATCTTAAAAAACAACAAGAAAAGATGACTTTACAATAATTCAAACATGCGAGATCTGCCTTTTAATGTTAACAATTTCACATTAATCGCTTAAAATCGTTTAAAAGTTATTTTCTTTATAAAAAAATACTTGATAATTTATGTGATTTTTGGAATATGACATTTTCGTTCCGTGAAGAGCATGTGCATTAAAGATTTTCCTGTAGTTTTTTTTTTTTATTAGGTTGAATTCTGGACAAGAACCGAAACTTTTAAAATGGTATCGTTGATTCATACATGTATTTCTTTTTTTTCCCATTTACTCTAACTGCATATTATCTTTACCGTGCCAGATGTTCTCCCCCTCTTTAAATGCATATATATATATATATATATATATATATATATATATATATATATATATATATATATATATATATGCGCGTTCTTGCTCTAGAAGAATGTTTAAGGTGTATGGGTATTTATACACATGTAGATGGATAAGTTTTAAAAAACAAAAAAAATTACATGTGCATGACAAGAGATAGGCATAATAAAAATAAGCCTGTGCGTATGTTTAACACAAAGTGTGTGAATGTGTCTGGTGTCTATATATATATATATATATATATATATATATATATATATATATATATATATAGGCACCAGGAGCAGACACGTGTTAACACCTCATGTGTCTATTAAGCATATACAGGGATATCTACAGGCATGTGTATGCATATATATATATATATATATATATATATATATATATATATATATATGCACTGAATAAGTTAAACTGGTCACAACAAGGTGTTTCTAAAGCCATATAAGGTAGATACATGCCCACCTGATGTCTAACAGATGTGTGTGCAATGATAACAATCCTGTGTCACCATGACAACAGAATGCGCACACGTAACAAGTCAGACATATATAATAGATATATATATATATACATACGAATTACTTAGATACATATACACACGCTAACACATGTGCACTAACTGCATTTACGGCAACAACAAAATGTAATGTTTATATACTATGTGTATATATCTACATCTCATATTTCAACTGATGTACATATATACACAGGGCCAACATACATATAGGTATATATGCTAATACATATATATTCATATACATGCACACTCAAAAAAGCGACATACATGTGTGTATATAAATATATGTATGTATATAGTTATACACACATATAGATACACATATAGATATGCATGTGCATATATATATATATAGAATATGAGTGTGGTGTGTATATGTGTGCTCGTTATATACTGACATACAATGCAGTGCTGTAGGCAATATGCACTGGCAACGTGTGTAGATACGTTGGAACAGAACTGGTTGAGATATGTATGCGCGGCTTTTTAATATGGATGTACAACACAATTTAGCTTAAGAAAAAAACCATCAGGATGGAAATATAGCAGTAGTTTCAAACAAATGTCCACACTTAAAAATCTTTTTAATTAAAAAAAATAAATAAGAGAAAAAAACGAAAGAAAAATATGACCTTTGTGCTTTATTAGATATGCTATAAGAACAATGTGCATGCAGTTTTTTTCTTTCTTTCATTCCAAAATGTTGAGGGCAATATGGTTCAAAATTCTTGAAATGACAAAAAGAAAAAAATATCATTTTGTTTCAGTCAAATTCCTCTAATAAGGCTATTCCCTGATTTCGGTCCATTCTTGGAGATGGAATTGTCTTAATAGAGGAAGAACCAAAGAATTAGTACTTTTTTTTTAAGGAAAAAAAGTTAATTAATATACACATACAGTTTTAATTAGAAAAAAATTCTTTATCTCTCTCTCTATATATATACATATATTTTATAATGATTATGAAAACAATTGTATTTGTGCCTTAATAAAAATAAACTTTCAATAACTAGAGAATATATATATATGGGTAACATTTTATGACACATATCAGACAATAATTATTAACGACCTCAAAAGTCTGAAGAAGTTTGAATATGAAATAATTATTGTTGTATATGTATCGGAAAACATACCCCAGTATACTTGCTTTATATTAGATAACTAAGGGTCCGTCAGAAATATGACATGATATATCAGTATAATTCCATAGAATTCGATATTAAATCCAAACTTACTACTCAGATTAAACCTGAAACAACAAACTTTCAATTCAATACTAATGTATATGCCAAGTAATAAAATCTGACAATTAAAAGTTAAAACTTTATTAAACCATCAAATCAATAACGAAAATACCTCTTTCAGACACGGCATTTCGAAGCCTAATGCCTCTAATCGTCAGAAGAGGCCTAAAGCTGTAATTTTTTTTATTGATTTGAAGCCTTAAAGATTTATTTAACTTTAAATTGTCATCCTTTATTCCTTGTATTATTTGCTCCACTTATCGGTGTAGAGCTTTTCGTATCTCCATAGGCTATTGTATATAGATTATTTGTATCTTAATCAGTTTCATTTATTATTATACACAAATATTATAAAAACAATCGTTAAACTTACAAAAGTTCATAGGAATTATATTAAATTTTTTTAATTTCCATTGAGTATAAATAAAAATACAAATATCTGTTGATATTTTGCAAATCATATTACATTATTAATTTATTGAAAGTTCATTTTGATAAAACAATAAACAAACAGAAAAAAGAATTTATTTTAATTATTTAATTGTGTAAATTCAACTTTAAGTTTAATTCAAATTAAGCAAAAATAGTTTTGTCTGAATCATTTAGTTTACACAAAAAACAACAAAAAAATACAAAACATCTTTTGTAGCACACGCATCGCATATACTCACAAAAACAAACAAATACAAAAGATATAACTACTAAAATCAAAGTTCAATGTCTGTTCCTGTTTCACATTATTTAATTCCAATAAATTTATACATATATACATATATATATATTTATAAATAAAATCAAACTTTCAACACTTAGGAATATTTTAAGTAGGATAACCCCTAGAGTAAATATGGTATTGTGGTGATTGCAATGACTCTAGCTAAGAGTAGGATAGACAAAGGATGGCTAACGACCCTCTTGCCTACAACTTTCATAATTTTGTGCTTAATTTATTAAACTGTAATTTTGTTTTATAGCAAATAAATAATTGAGTGTAGAATATGTTCTGTCATCAATCAGTGAAGTTAGAAATTTTACTTGACAGCGATAAGTTTTATTTTCATTCCAATACAGTGTTCAATTTTGGGAAAGTGGATTTTCCCTGCATCAAAAACCAACCTTGTGTCTAACTCTGCTCTCATGGGGAGGCAAGCAAATAAGAACATATCTTCTTTTCTTTCTACTGATTTTAAGTTTCCCTAACTTCAATGAATCATTTTTACTTTTTTAAAAATAATTTTCCAGTTGTTTAAACTTTAATTTATAAAGTCTTTAGCAACTTTTTTGTTGTCAACTATTTATGATACAATCTACTTTTTATACATCCCCTACAAGCACTCACAAAATAAACACCATCTAAGTCATATGAAACACAAATTAAAATCCTACATCACTCATTAAACAAATAGCCCCTACTGTATTTTGAGATAATTTATCGACTTTTATTATTCAAGCACATGACCACATTTGTTGGCTATGATAGAATCTACTGTTGGTATTGTCACTGAATAAAATATCTTACTATACCATAACACTATATGCTTCTTTGGAATTGGTAAAGAAATAATTTTTGAGTATTGGATTTTCATGTAATATGAATATATAAAGAAATATATATATATATAAACAACATGGGGTGATAAGTAGTATAATGCATTCGCTTGAACTCTATGAAATACAGTATTTTTTTAAATAAACACTTCTTTCCTGGCCAAAGACAAACAGTACAGGTTAGGAGAACATTTTCAATAACATAAATATGTCAGTAAAATAATTAATTTGGATTAAAAAACAAAAACAAAACAAAAAAAACTAAATCGAATACTCAGAACGCTTCTGCCATTATTTTTTAAAAGAGGTGCTGTTTGATCAACACAGCTGGGGAACCATGAGATAAAATATTATTTTGGTTTTAAATTCCCGAAACAATTTTTCTATGGTAAGCAAATGATGATCTGTTAAGACTAATGCAGTGATTGCAAGACATTAATTGACTTAAAACAAAGGCATTTTCCAACAAACAACTTAAGTTTTTTTCATATAGTTTTAAAGGTTGACAAACTTCCAAAATAAATATATAGCAAGATATGAAAATATATATGATAATTAAGCTACACAAATTATCTGTGTTTCAACCCCCTAGCGACTCGTCAGGTTAAAGTACATGGATTTCATGTTCACAACTGTTTATGCAGTGTTTAGTAGCTAACCAATCATATATATATATATATATATATATATATATATATATATATATATATATATATATATATATATATAGGCTTATTTTGTTTTTTGTGTCGATGTTAATGTTTGTGTGGGTAATATTAGTAAACAAATGTTTTACTTAGTCCACAAGGCTAGAGATAAACAAAAATACTGCAGCGCTTAGAAAATGAGTTATTTTTGCAATTTCGTCTTTCTCTAGACATACTGGCTCATTAGTTAAATAATGTAAGGAGACATCTGCATTATATGGTTCTTCTTCTGAGACACAATTTCGTATCCTGTATGAGTCTCATACTTTGTGGAAGGCTTTGTTTATCCCCAAGCAAGTGGACTAAACAAAATTTTGTTTTGTGATAGAACCCATGCAAACATTTGCATCAACAAAAGAAAATCAGTGGAATATATAAGATAATATTGGAATTTATTTACAACACTATGGCAAGTTTACAGCCAATGTACATATGCATTTGGTAAGGAGGCCATGTTTTAGAAATATTGTGAAATTCTGACATTATAAAAGATTCTAGTGATCACGGAAGAAAGCTAGAATGAAACAAGATTCGATGTTAAAAAAAGTTGCCTTGTCATTATGTTTTCTTTCTTACAAACCTCAGTGTATTCCAACATTTGTTATCATTAGTCTTTATTTAACCTATGCATGCATATTGCACATAAAGCTTCAAGCAAACTACACAACTCTTTCTTTATATATATATATATATATATATATATATATATATATATATATATACACATATTATATATGCACAAAATTCATTTAACAGAACAATTCTGCACTACTTTTATGTCCTCTTATGAAGATTAAAACTTAAAAAAACATAATGATACTAAACCTTTTGTCTACAATCCTTGTTCCAGTTTTGATCAACATCTATTACATGATTTTGATTAAAAAATATCTCAACTTTAAAGCTTTAAGAGTTTTAAGAAATTGAAATTAAAGGACTCTGACTTAAATAGTGTCTAATGATTATAGATCGAATTTAATTCAACTCTAAAATATTTGACTATTCAAATGAGATGGTTGTACCGATATTACACCCCCTGAAACCCCTTTAAAATGCTACAAAGAAAGGGGAATTTGGAAAACTTTTATTAATTAATAACCTATACCTCTAGTTAAAATTTTACAAAAATCGGAGGTATCTAAATTTCCAAAAAGGGATTCCCTCTTTGCAATTAAAAAAGCTAAATTAAATCAAATATAGCCCACATTATGACCCTTTACACCTAGTACCTGTGTTCTAAAATAATTTATAAGGATTGGTTAATTAATTTCGGAGTGAATTATGTACATAGAAATATACAAACATGTACACATACCGAACTTTTATATATAGGAATCCCACAGAACGCATTTCTAAAGGCTCATTATCATTTTTTTCAGATTGAGATGACATATTATGTTTGTAACTTCGTTTTGAATTTTTTTTTCGATTTAAATGGCTTCGTCACTTTTTATTTAATAATGAAAGTCACGTGCAATATTGGCATTTATTTTCCGCGTGATACAAAATGCTGTTCATCTTTGTGTTTAGTTTCTTAAAGAATAACGCATTAAAAGTAAATTCCATTGTCAGAAAAGTTGTTTAGAGGGAAGCTATTTCTGTTATTTAATTTCTTTCTTTAAGATAAATCAGCTGATTATCACACAAATCTGGGATTTAATTCTAATATGCTTTTCCTCCAACAGATATATTTATACTGATATTTACACAAGAAAAAAAAGAGAATAGCATTGTAAGGTCAGACTTAGCGATATATATTTTCAGTTTTAACATGAGAGGGCATTTCTGGCGTGGTAATCTTATTTGATCCATTTGTATGTGAAATGCAAAACAAGATTTTCCCATCATTTTTATTTTATTTATTTTGTGTGTGTGTGTGTGTGTGTGTGTGTGTGTGTGTGTGTGTGCGTGTGTGTGTGTGTGTGTGTGTGTGTGTGTGTGTGTGTGTGTGTGTGTGTGTGTGCGTGTAAAACCTACGAACTGCTCAAACGTGGTCCAATTGAATTCTAATTGAGTAGGCAAAGTTTATTTTTCTGAGTGAGTCGGTGACTCACTCAGAAAAATAAACTAAAAAGCTTTGCCTACTCACAGGCCATGGTCAATGTAGAATCTCTCTTCAATAAAGTATAGATTATCTATGGCAGGCAGTTATTGTTAGTAAGTCGATGATGAACAAAAAAGGACAAGGCAACTTACCATTATGCTACCATGCTCACTAAGAGACATTATAGCATTTAAGTTTTCTTATATTCAGACTATAGTATGTCTAGACAACTCCATTCTTTACCAAAAACAAACTACTAACACCCAAAAGTATCCTGTACCTCTATAAGGCCACCATTCGCCCATGTATGGAGTATTGTCGTCATATTTGGGCTGGTGCATCTGCTACTAGTCTTTTGCTCCTAGACAAGGTTCAAAAGAGAGTCGCAAATCTAATAGGTCCTGAACTGTCATCTAGCTTCAGCCCCTGTCCCATCGACGAAACGTTGCATCCCTCTGCCTGTTCTACAAGTATTTTAATGCTGAATGCTCTGACGAACTGCAAGCACTTGTGCCCCCATGCTGTAAACATCCTCGGCAAACCCGACAGGCAGCTAAATCCCACCCCCACACAGTAGAGATCCCTAGATGTAAAAGATCTTTCTACTCCAGTAGTTTCTTCCCCAGAACTGCTAGACTTTGGAATTCCATTCCAAGTCCCTGCTTCCCCAACTGTACTGACAGTTAAAGTGTAACGTGAACCAACATCTTGCTGCCCAACTCCCTACATAGTACCCCAGTAGCTGTTGCCCCTGATAGTAGCCCCCTACACAAAAGTGGCAATGTGCCTTGTTTGGGGTGAAAATGTAATTAATATATATATATATATATATATATATATATATATATATATATATATATGGCACAATCACATTGACCCACCGGTTCTCGCCAGATCACTGAAGTTAAGCAACGGTGAGCCTGACCTGTAACAGATGGGTGACTATTTGGAAAGGTTAGGTGCTATATGTGCTGACTATTTGGAAAGGTTAGGTGCTATATGTGCTGTGCCGAGTTGTAAAATTTCCAGGTTGGTATCTGGGGGGCACATTAATTCACTGGAAGAGATGCACCCCCAGTCTTCGTTAAGACATGTATCTAGGAGAAAGGAAAACTCTGATGTAAAAACCTGCAGTCTACTGTATGCTCTGTCTTGTAGCAGTCATCTGCATTAGCATTAATTTCAAAAAGTGTACTTGATTCTACACAAAGCTTTCACCACTATAAAACAAATCATCTGTATAGATTTCCAAACAACGGAAAAATGTCATTATGTTTTTCATTTTGTTATGGCCACCCGTAATGTAAACATACTAAAATTTTTCCTTTTTTTTTTTTTTTACACGGTGGTCACCACTTATC
The DNA here is from genome assembly GCF_053919585.1 of Euprymna scolopes. Taxonomy (NCBI): domain Eukaryota; kingdom Metazoa; phylum Mollusca; class Cephalopoda; order Sepiida; family Sepiolidae; genus Euprymna; species Euprymna scolopes. The sequence goes on along the minus strand of NC_136508.1, from coordinate 33,527,442 downwards.
AAGGCCCAGAAGCCACTCAGGGATAAGGGTTATTGCAAGTACAGTACGTTAGTGTGGAGATTTGATGAAGTGTTTACTTAAGGGGGCGGTTCATTAGGAATTTGTTAATGTTGGACTTGAAGACATCCAAGTTGTAGTTAGGTGGGAAGCAGGCAGACGGATTCTACTCCTTTCTTTTTTTTTTCCTTCACAAAGAAGTCACCACTTATCAACGCCCAGAAGCCACTCAAGGATAAGGATTAATGAGGGTATGGTAATCAATGGGACAATATCGTAGTAATCATTAGTAATGAAAATTTGGTAAATTGGATTACTTAAGGGGATGGCTCATCAAGAACTTGTTCACATTGGACTTGAAGACAACCATATTGTAGTCAGCTGGAAAACAGGGAAACGGAAAAAAGTTCCACAGGCGTGCAGTTCTAAGAAAAAAGCTTTGTTCATGGAATCTACACTTAGGTTTAGGCACAGATAAAGAGAGGGAGAAATTATAGTGGTTTTAGCTAAACGAGTATTTTTGTGAAAATCTGGCAAGGGAGAACTATAGAGCATTTGACATGAAAATAGTGATAAAGCAGAGACAGGCTCGCAACGTCTCTTCTGTGCGAAAGAGGTTGCAGGGAAGAGAAAAGGGTATCACCCACTAGATTACGAAGTCCATTTTGAACTGTTATTCTTTATCTTATTTATACATGGATTTATATATTTACTTCTCTTTAGCATATAAACTTCATCATTTGCTGTATAAACATTAGTTATCTTCATTTTAGTCTTAATCATATGTTTAAATTTTCTATTTGGTATTTAATCCTTGTGCTGATTAAGAGACTTTGTTTACACAAAAATTTGTATATCTCAGAAACGACCGTACACAGATTGGTTGTTGATGTTGGATTCTTGGAGCCTACATAAATGATTTTTCCATAAGTCATATTATTTCACACTTTATATAAATTGTAATTTTTACATCATTTATAATAATTTTATTACTACTAATATCAGTATTTCTTTAGCATCTTTATCTGATTAAATATTAATACACAGAGACATGAGAAGTGGAAAAAAAAAATAATTCATATGCGTTTCAAGTTAGAAACATTGATATTTATTTTCTTGTCTGTTTATCTTGTGAATTTGTGTCCGCACTAGATTCCTCCCTCCACCATACATAATCAAAGACTTGGTCAAGATAAGTGCCGACTCTCGTGAGATCTGGTTGTAAGGTATCTGACCAATTTTGTTTCAGTCATCTTCTCGGCCTTTTTCCCATAGGGCCTCCATCCTGAATCTTATTTTTGTAATGGTGTTGTCACTGTCGTTTGCGTACCTTACACATCCATAACAGCATAGACGACTTTCCTTCATTTTGCTCATAATCGACATAACTTTGGATATTGTCAGAATGACGGCCAACACATCTTTGTCTCCACTATAGTCTCATTTCTACTTCCTTCGTTGGCAGCAAGCACTTAAAGTCACAGAAAGCAGCAGTAAAAGTTTGAACTATTGATATTTTATACTAATTGATATTTTTTGTGTTCAAAACCTGGTGGGCGATATCCTTTTTTCTTCCCTGCTACTCCTTTCTCATAAAAGAGATATTCGAGCCTATCTCTGCTATATCATTATTTTTATGGTAGATGCTCGACTGAGCTTCACTCTACAGTGCCTCCCTCCTGTAAGGTCATGACAAACATCCGACTAGCTACAACCACAATCAACAATTTTCCTTATTCTTTATCTGTGCCTACAACTAAACAAAAATTTTATAAACAAAGCTTTTATCCCCTGAACTGCTTCTGTGGAATACAATACTGCAGAGCTGCTTCTCAGCTGATTATAACATTAACGTTTTCATGTCCAATATAAACAAGTTCTTGATGAGCCATCATCTAAAATAAATTAACTCATCAAATTTCCACCATCACAATACATCACGGTGTTGTCTCACCTGACACCCCTTAAACCTTATCTTTGATTGAGTGGCCTCTAGGCCTTGATAATAGATAAAAACTTATATATTATATCACTATTTTAAAATGGTAGAAGCATTAGAATTTTAAGTTCCAGAGTAGCCATATATTATAGGAAAATCTAACCTTGAGATTTAACTTGTCAGTGTTAACCGAGTTTTTACCTAATTCATCAAAGGGGGGAAATACTCAATATATTGCTTTGGTCGATAATTATATTTCAACATTTATTTATGATGTGAAAATACTTAGTATAATGGATAGGTCCAAATCTTATTAGTAAAGGCATGAGATTAAATGTATATGGGGATTAGCAATTTTATGTGTGAACGATTATCTCTCAATAAGCATAGATATTTGATTATAAGTACAAACATATGATGAGTAAACTTCAAAATACTTTTCATTAAATGGACATTTAAAACTACAAAATTAAATTTCTAATTCTTTTCTAGATTACTGTGAAGTCTTCAAATGAATCAGAATTAAGAGTATAAGTTTTATAAATTGATAAAGCTGTCTATTCACTTTTTTCATGTCTGCATAGATGAGTACAATGACAACATGTGTTCAAATAAATATATCCAATGAACAAAGTTCATATATTTACTTGTCTCATGTCTGTAATTCACTGTATGCAGATCACATAGTAATAATCATAACATAATGAAATGTTGAACATGTAACAATGTCATTGGAAAGCCACAAAGAATCAAAATACTCTAGTATTTTCAACAGATTTATATTCTAACCAATTGCTGTAAACATGAGTTTAATAATCGGCCTCACTACATGGGACTTCTTTAACTACCTTGATCTCTTGACGACACACCACACTGGGCACCATCGTGAACTGACTTGGCTCTACAAGCGATTTTACATTGCCATTATTCAATGGATGCCTGCAACATATCCTCAGCCTACTTAAACCTATTCAAAAACCAATGAAATTTCCTGATGTTCCATATAAGAGAATTCAAATTTCTCAGTTTAAAAAGATTTTCATAAACTTTAAAATTTAAATCTAATATTCATATTTTGTCAAGTCTAGAGTAATGAGTTATGACTGTTTTATGTTTTATTCAATCATAAGATTACTTATAAGGTACCTTTCAAATGATTTTCTCCCATTATATCTCACATCTTCAGAATTTAAGTATTATCTCTCTCTCTCTCTCTCTACATATATATATATATATATATATATATATATATATATATATATATATATATGTCTTGGAAGTGTTTTAACCTTTAAAACTATATAAAAAAAACTTATTTAATTTTTGTATTTTTTATCATTCGTTTGAAAACTATTTAGTAAGCCATTTAATCACCTGCAATCGCTGCATCGACTTGCTTTCTTAAATTCACAATAGTCCTAATATTATTTCAGGGATCATCAGTTGTCTACCATGAAACTGTTTCAGGGATTTAAAAACAAAACAGTATATTAAATCATGGCTCCCCAGCAGTGTTGATCAAACACTACCTCCCTTAATCACCAGAACAAAAAATGTTCTGAATATTTGATCTAGTTTCCTGCTCCAGATTAATGTCTTCCTTACCTTTGACACTCGTCCTCATCTCCAAATTCAAAATGGATATATTTTTTAATTTACCAGTCTGTTGTATTTATGCGACTCAAATTAATCCATTATACTACGTAACACCCCTACTATTATATATTTATATTCTTATTAACTTATTAAAAATATATAAATGTTCAAAATAATTATATATATATATATATATATATATATATATATATATATATATATATATAGATATATATAGCTGAATGTGTGTGTGTGTGTGGTCACGAATAGGCTCCTATATGGTTGACTATTTTAAAAAACTGATTACATATAATGATAGAAGATCTATCGAGACACAGGAATCGGTATGTTTGATCTGGCAGAACGGTGGTTCATTAAAATTGTGGGGTCTGCGTTCGCGCCTGGTCCACAAAGTATAGAAATAAAAAATTTAAAAATTAAAAAAAAACGTTTACAAGTGTTTTTGATATAGATGCACATAAGAATATTTTGATAAGTATGTTTCAACTTAAATAGAGATGGTATAATAAAATTGTGGGGTCTGCGTTCGTGCCTGGCCTCCGTAGAATGGAAATAGGCACAAACTTTAATAATGAATTTTCATATCTATCTGCGTAAGTATACTTTGATAATTATGTTTCAGTTTGAAGAAATATGGTATAATAAAATTTTGGGGTGACCTGACCTCCATAGAATGGAGATATGTCACAAAGTTTAACAAGGTTTTTTAATATAGATCCACAGAATAGTGTGATAAATGTTTCAGTGTGAACAGGTATGGTATGATAAATTATGGGGTTTATCTATTTTATTTTTACTTTCATCATATGTTGCTTTGGTTTCGATACCCCCAAATTCAACCCAAATTTACAACCCTTTCTTTTCATAACCTATCATACTTTCATAAATCAGAGTCCATTTTCTATAGGCTATTTTTGAACCCAGTCAACGACGGGTGCTTTTGCTAGTATATATATATATATATATACACACACAATTTTTTTTTTTTATACATTACTAATGTAGTGATGTATACGGCACAATAATGTTGACACACCGAGTCTCGCCAGATCATCAAAGTTAAGCAATGTTGAGCCTGGCCAGTACCAGATGGGTCCAATTTGAGAAGCCGAGGTTCTGTATGTACTGCAAGGTAAAATACCAGTTTGAGAAACTAGTGCAGTTTATCCTTCTCTCGAGGGTAGATGAGACTCTCTTACGCCTTGGTAGGCACTCTATCTAGTGATGGTACCACAATAAAAAATACCCTTGATAACCGTTGCGAAACATGAAGTATTCACCTACCGATAAGATTTGAATTATACTACAAACTCATGTAAGTGAGTTCAATTTCGGTTGCGGCCGTGCTGGACTAATTTTGATTAGTTTTATATGATTCAAAAGCATCAGAATAACGAACAAATGCTTTATTTAACTGTTTAAATATTTTAGCTTTATCTTCACCTCATTTAATCATCCTTACTACTAAGCTGGAAACTGGGGTATAAAATCTATTCATTTTAAGGTAACGTGAGCTATTCTCAGAAAATCAGACATGATGCTTTCGTAAAACATATATAAGGCAGGTACTATTTTTGTACTGCATACAAACTATTTAAACAAAAATTCCATCCTCAATTTTTATATTTAAATCCAGAATGCTTATGCAGAGAGTGATCCGTGCTATTTTTTAAATCGTATTTCCAAGTTTAATTAAAGTTTTATGATATGTCTTTTTTATTCAATTGTAAGGTTAAAGTACAGAATAGGTACAAAACACCCTCCCCTCCCTATGTTAAGAATGGCTTTTAAAATAATAACGTTATTATTTCATCACGGATCACTCTCTGCATGAGTACCAAATCCAGAAATGTAGCTTGTGTTCCTCTATACTTAAAATTTAATTCTAACTCCATTGGATATACCAGATTATTTTATTTTTCAAATTCCTCATTATCGTTTATATGATAAGGTCATCAATAAATCTCCTACAACCATGATAATT
>NC_136508.1:33491905-33516905 GCF_053919585.1 Euprymna scolopes | reverse complement strand
GATTTGAAGACGACCAAATTGTAATCAGTAGGGAAGCAATCTTGCAGTAAGGTGTACAGAGCAGAACCAAGGATTCAAACTCAGTCAAGCATCTTCTGTGGAAATAACACTAGAGTAGCGAGAGAATAGCAGGAGGGAGGAGAAGAGATTATCGTAGTTGATCTTATACTCTGTCAAAGTAGGAAAGATTGCTTTGTGTGACACCTCTTCAGAAATGGCAGCAATATTTTATCTTAGGACATACCTGGCTAAACTGATTTTGTTTGATTTGTTTTGCCTTCTATTAATGATTCAATTTATATACTCTCAGGAAAATGTGAAAGTTTACTTTGTAATTTATGATGAAATAAAGGCCTATGTATAAAAAAGAAAGAAAAAAAGAAGCTAATTATATACAAGAAAATAAAAAGATCCACTGTTGACTGGTGCAACAACTAAAGGTTAGCTCTACACTCATAAAGGCTCTCCAAATTGAGATGTCACCACTGGATACAATTTCGTATAATATACAAGTCATATTCTGATACTTCAGGTTCCTTTCTGTAAACTTGGCCTATGTTCTTAACAACAAAAACCAGTTTATATTTGCTCAAAGAAAGATATGTTTAATTTTGTTTTATCTTTTTAAATTTTCATTATAAATCTAATAATCAGAACAACATAGATGAGTATATCCGTTTGAAGAACACAGTGCAAATATCAATTTCTGGTTTTGTTTTGTTTTATGGTATATCAATCCTTTTCAGGTTATTTATGCTGAATCCATAGAGTTTGATTTGATTGTTTTTTTTTCAGAGGAAATTATTGTTTTTGTTTCTGGCTTTGCAGAACATGATTAAGTTTTGTAAAAAAATAAAAAGAGAAAAGGAGAAAACATTAATGCCTAGTTCATTTTAGGTTAGGAAGCTAATATCTTCAGACATCTTGATCTGAATTTCTATATTTATTTTAAAAAGAATATGTTGATCAGTTTTATTTATTTAGACTTTCATTACATATCGTACAGTCAGAACAATGAAGACGATGGTATCTGTTTCAAAAGCGTAATACAAATCGCAATGCCTTATCGTAAAAAAATTAACAAAGATTAATTATTTAACTCTGATTAAATGAGAATGACTAGCTTATCTTGTTTATGATATAAATTAGTGTTGGTACAATTAATAGAATCGTAAATGTATTAACTTTTTAAGGTATCAGAATTAGAAATTTTAAACCTATTTGCCCATGCTAAAAAAGAAAAAAAAACGATTTGTATAATTTATTTTTATATGTTTGTTTACTTCTATTTAAAACCTAATTTTCAATTGTTGGTATTAATAAAAAAAAAATGATAACTATTTATTGATTTTAAACTATCAGTAAAACTAAAATCAATAGATCACCTCCACCGCAAGTGTATTTTTACGTTCATGAAAATATATGAAAATATTTAGTTTTTTTTTATAGTAATTGTCCACTCGAAAAAAAAAAAAGAAAAAAAAAATTTCTATAGTTTATTATTTAGAGATTTTAAAGGAATCGGTAATTGTATTGGAATCGGAAGAACTACTGCAATCGTTCCATTACTAAAAATAATAAAAAAAAACAAAACAATTATGATTCTTAAAGTACAATTAAGTGTTGAACAACACTATTCAGCTGTCATTCTTAAAAGAGTGTTTGATAATTTTGCCTTGAGTCAATAACAAAAGAAACAGACGTGGAAACAGATGAATTGGAAACCTTTCATTGTCATCTTTCAATTCACAGACTGAGATTTTTTTTTTCTTTTTGATGGAGTAGCATCGAGAAAAGTAAGAAAACAAAATCAGAGAGATAACAAGGAAGAAGAGAAAGTCAATACAAAGATTCTGTATGGAATGGCAATTAACATTCATTGGTTGCCTGTGGATCAGTTTTGTGTATACAGAGGTTTTAGTAATTGAAATATAATACACTAAGCGAGATAGAGATGATTGAAAGAAAAATAAGAAATTATGTTTCTTTACATTTTTTTAAATATATTTTTTTCTTTTCAATAACACTAATCTTCTTTTAAGAATTGTATTGTCAATTCGTTTTTACTCACAAAGATGGATTGGCTAAATATATATACTAGTTGTTTCTATCTGATGTTACCCAGAACCTTTATTTACAAGTAAAAGTAAAAGCTAAACAAAGGAAAGTAACTCTATATTCGTCAATAGTGTTTCTTATTTACAAAAAGCAAAAAAAAAAACATATAAATAAATAAATGTGAAAAGTCGGCCAAATAAATCCTTTTCTTTCTTTAGATGGTATCATTTTGAAAATTATTTTAGTTGAATAAAAATTTCTCAGACGAATTAAATCAAATTGAATTTATATATATATATATATATAAATATACTAAAACTTCATGGATTTTGCTAATTTGTTATATTGCCCCTGTGCTCACTTGATTATTATCGTTTTTTGCCATAATCTAATTATACAATGGTAGGGATAATTGTTCACAATGTATAATATCACTAAATAATGACATAATTCATTAAAACAGACATGGGGGTAACCGTGCACAGGGATATGACGTTACCAAATGATAAAAGCATCAAACTAGAGAGAAGAGAAATAGATTATTTATCCAGACAGCCCGTGATAAAAAGGTTTATAGGTTGTTTACTAGACAAACCGTCTTGTATAGATATTTTATGATTTCTTTCTGCGTTGGTATTTCCTCTTTATCTTTTTTATACATCCAGTCTCCATAGCATTTCATTATATGATATATCGTGTATTTTATCCTCACATTATATGTATAAAATCATCAGCAGACAGATTGTTTCCCTGTATCATAGCTCTTTAGTGCGACTAGACTAGCCCCCCTCCAAAGCCAGGAATCGAACTTACAACCATCTAATTGCCAGTATTTATTTAAATTGACTTATATAAGAGGCGTTCCACAAGTAATGCCTCCTATTTTTTCCGCCCAAATAGATCAGAGAGGATTGCAAATTGTATTATAATGATCTGAAAGTTTTATTTTTCTGTTGCAAATATTGACAGTGGAGACTCTAAAGAAAGCAACCTCTGTCATAGACGTGTGTCAGAAGCAGAGATACTTTTTTGAATTCTTGGCAAAAATGTTTTGAGAATGGTGGTAACTATGTAAAAAAATAAACCTTGGAGCACAAAATTTCGATCATTTTAAAGATTCCAAACCCATCTCCATTGCTCTTCAACTCTTTCAGTTAAAAAAGGAGGCTTTATTTTGGGAACGACCATCATATAACAAAGTGTACTCCAGACCTCCATGCACAGCCATCGTTTTTTTTTTTCTGGTAAGACTGCATTGAGAATAGTGGTGTCTATGTAGAAAAATAAATTCTGGAGCACAAAAAGTCGCTCGTTTTTAATGTTATCACTCCCGTCTTTGAAGCTCTTCAACTATTTGAGTTAAGAAAAAAGGAGACTTTACTTTTGGACCGACCTTTTTTTATATATATTTTAATTTAAATAAAACATGAGAAATGTGTATGGTATAAAATATCTACGATGAAGATTGAATTTAGTTGCATGTAAAACTACTGAAATGAATTACAATAACTTCAAACTTCTGAGAAGATTAACGAGACATTACATCCACAAATGAATCATCTCATTTATTGATTAAAAATTGATTAAAATGATGTGAAAATCAGCATTTGTTTGCCTGTCCAAGTGTTGTACAATGCAGTGAATAACAAACGTGATACACTACAACCTAAGACATCTGGCAACACACCAAAATCGACACCTTTTGAGCCAGGTCATGCCATTTACTTTGCACAACATAAGTGGGAAAAGAAAGCCTGAGTGCAATAAACGTTGATTAACTCGGCTTCAGTATAACAGATTAAAAGGCATTTTTTGAATGTGCATAAAAGACAGAGAAAATATCAATGTATTTTGTCTTTTTTCTGGACCTTTTTGTCCAAAGTTGGTCCAGGAATTTTGAATGTAAACTTTTATTTAATCTACTCGGATAGCTTTTCCCATCTCTCCTCCACTAACAGCTAATTGTCTCATATGTGTGAGAGGATAGCAGTTCAGCAGGTCTGGGTTGGTTGCAGTAGCAACTGTTTTTTTGTGCTTAGAGGATATTTATTTATATATGTCTACAACTCTGTGGATTTTGCTTGTTTGTTCTTATGCACATTGGATGGGAGGTCATAATTTTATGAAAGAGCCCTGATGACATCATAATAGAAGATGCCAACATCTAATGAGCATCTAGACCTCTGAGCATAATGTTAAAACTACTAATATTGCTTACTTGTTTATGCATTAAATATTCTACATTGTGGCGAGGAAAAGTTAAGTGAAAAAAAGGTGGGAAGAGAATACAAGATACCTTCAATAACTTTCCAGACTTTTTTGTACAGGCATTTAAAATTATCAAAGACACTTGAAAATTCAGTATGTTATTGCTATACATCTTATGAGATGACTGACCAATTTTTATGGTTTCAAGTTCAAATAAATAGCTACAGCAGGAGTTGGAATACATCCTACTAAAGCTTGATTGTCACAGCTGGTGAATTTCAAGAATGCAATCTAGATGTGAGGAATTTAGAAGAACAATATGCAGTAAAATTCTGTTTTAAATTTGGAAAAAATGCCACAGAAACGTATGGAAGGTGTCAGACTGCTTTTGGACCATCTTGCATGAATCAGGCATCAGTTTTTGAGTGGCATAAGAGATTCAAGCATGAGGAGAGGTGTGGGAGAAGTAAGGAAATTAGAACACCAGAGTTTATTAGCCAAGTAAAGAATTTCATGGATAAGAACCATCATATGTCTATAGAAACAATAAGCACACAGTTTGATGTCAGTGTGGAAATTGTACACACAATTATTTGCAAGGAACTGAAGATGCAGAAGATTTGTGCAAAGTTTTTCACAGATTATTTGACCAAGATGGGCATCAGGACAGTTCCTTACCCTCCCTATAGTCCAGACTTTGCTCCTTATGAATTTTGATTATTCCTTAAGCTGAAGGAAAATCTTAAAGGCTGTCATTATGAGACAATTTAGGTGATGAATGAGGCGATGAAGAGCGTCATTGACACACTCACACAAGAGGACTTCCATGTGGCCTTGTAGAAGATGTTGGAACGGTACAACAAGGAGATTACTTCAAAGGAGATTAGAGATTTATATGTGTATTATCAATAAAAGTTTACATACAAAAAGTCTGGAAACTTATTGAAAGCACCTCATATATAGAGAAATTGTGTGAGAAAATTAACGTGACATAATGGATGGATGATATGAGGAGTGATAGAAATAAGAGAATGATGTAAATAATTCAATGGTATAAATAAAGAAGACATTTTAGACAAGGTTTTGATAGGATGCAATTTTGTCTGGCAAAGATGTAGCAGAAGGAGTTGATTGGAACAGAGTCGCTTCCCATGCTTTTATCACATTATGGTGAAAGAACCTAACCTTAAAAATAGCCTCAAAATATTGTCTGGCTGGCACAAAGAACTGGCACATGTATGATAACCAGGTTAAAAATATAAAAAGTGTGTTTTAATAAGAAATAAATAAGATCATTAACTTATCAAACATAAACAAGTAGTTGCATATTTCATTTCTAAAGAAGAAATAGTGAGAAGACTAGTGGATCTATTTATCTATTGAGTTAGGACCGGGTTATTATCTTTACCTGAACAGGTAAACCGTCTGATCTTCACTTTACAACATCACTAGACAGTAATATTTCATTTAATTACAGAGATCTTGCCTACTGATTCTATTACAGTTGCTTAAATTATTCATACTTTGAGCCAGTCTATTTACTTTTCTTTCTTTTTTATATCTCTCTATTTATTTAATGTACATTTTTTTTTACATGGAGGTCACCACCTATCAAGGCCTAGAAGCCACTCGGGGATAAGTACAAACGTTACCCCAATGGGTCATGGATAGTCTAGAATGTATACAAAAATGGCTTCTTATTGTAAAACATATTTTATGCTGATAACACAGCTGTTCATTTATTCTAAAAAAATCCATGATGAGTCTGTGTTATCAAGTAAAAGAGTAGATATGAAATCCCCTCCCCCTAAAAAGTCAGGTTTGGGAGAGAGAATGACTCTATATTAATGATGAGCATTTGATCAACATGGTTCATGAAGTTTTCTTGGAGAGAGAGATATAAAAAGGAAAACTGTGAAACTGTAAAATTAAAAAATATTGTTCTTTATGTTTGTCTGCAGATTGGCACGAGGGTCTTAAAGATGGTGGACGGCTGAGAAAAAGAATTCAAATAGCATCATATCATAAGCGTTACCTCACTACATAGCAGCCGGAGAGCTTTGTTTTCAATGGTGACTTCATCTTAGTCTTTTTATAGCATTTCATCTTCACTTTTAGAGCTGCTATCAAATCAAAGTCTCTTCCGAGTAAGCATTGCTCGATTCCAGTGACAAAAAGTTCAGCATGTTTGAAAATAATGCCGAGATAAGTGAAGACCACGTACAGAATCTAGTATTCCCAAATGATCATGCATTGACTAGGCCCAACGTTGTTTAATTTTGATGAACTAATTGGAACTAGTATGTCAACGTGATTATGTTGTATATAGACATAAAGTGCTAAATAATAATAAAAAAAATCTTTCATTTATAAACGCTGGTTTCTGTTTTTATGATTATGATTATGTTATATATAGGCATAGAGATGCTTAATAATAAGTGTTCGACTGAGCTCCAATCTATGGTTCCCCTTGCCAATCCTTAAAAAAAAAACCACTTGTCTAAGCGAAAACTATCAATAATTTCCCCCACTCTCTGTCAGTGCTTAAACCTAAACATGGATCCCATAAACAAAGCTTCTTTCCTAGAACTGATCGTCTGTCGAACTCTCTCCCGCTGGTCTGCTTTCCAGCTGACTACAATATTACCGTCTTCAAATCCAAGTTCTTATTGAACCGTCCTCGTAAATAATCTGATTATACCAAATTTCCACCACAAATCATTAATACACAACTGTCTCAATGACTGCAATACAGACGTTAACCCTTATCCTTTAGTGATCTCCGGGCCTTGATATGTGGTAACCCCTTTGTAAAAAAAAGTCTTTCATCTATAAACGCTGGTTTCTGATTTTGATATTTTACAAGTCTTAGTGGTTGTTAATTAAGTCACTTAGTTCTATAAGTATTCTAATTGTTGTGGCCTCATGTTTGCAATGGACAGAAACGATGAGATAAAGGGATCCTGAAAAGAAAGAAGATGGCATCAGGTGATGCACTTGTTCTTATTCTGTAGTAGCTTCCTTCGGTCTTGACAGATTATGGATACCCACTGTAAAGGTGCTTGTAAGTGGAATTCTTGTGGCAAAAGTTGCGCAATCTCCAACCACATCTCTCTTGAGTTGACATTGTTAAATACCAGTGACAAGTTGAGATTCAGGACCACTGGAAACAATGCCGAGATAAGCAGAGGGCATATAAAACACCTAGAATTCCTAAATAGTCACCCATCTGGTACTAGCCAGGCTCAGTATAGCTTAACTTCAGTGATCTGATGAGAACCAGTATGTCAACGTGATTATGCCGTACACAATAATAATAATAATAATAATAATAATAATAATAATAGTAATAATAGCAATAATAATAATAATAATAACAATAATAACAATAATAATAATAATAATAGTAATAATAGCATCTTCCTAATCTGTTTAACATCCGTTTTACATACTGGCATGTGTTGGACAGCTTTAAGAAATCAACTTCCAAGGTAACCTATTTTTGCCCAGGTCTTTTTTTCATCCTTGTCCCCCCCCCTGTCTATTTTCATCACTTCATCCCATGTTTTCTTTGACTTTCTCCTGTGAACTGTATAACATCTGGAGAACTTTGTCTTCAATAGTTTAATACTACAAGTCTTTTTATAACATCACCTTTGATGAATTATAAAATAAAGTAGTATTTATAAATGTTGTTTTCTAAAGGTTATTTACTACCAGTTTCTTCCTAAAACTAAATATCCCCTTTTGATGGCGCTTAATAATAAAAGAAACTTATACTAATAAACCTCACTTGTAATTTTCATTATTAAAATTATCTATAAACCTATGATTTTCTCTCTATTCCTATTTTACAAGTTGAGTATTTGAGGATTCTAAAAGTATCCTCTGTTGTATTTAGGTTTCATCTCGAAATCTCCTCTTGCATTTTAATACTGTCTTTGACACTTTCTCTGTTCTTACGTCTCGACCTATTAAACATATCTCCTTACAGGGTTATGCCGAGGGTCACTGTTGAAAAAGAAAAGTTAATTCAACAAAAAATTTTCAATTTTTCCAAACTGTTTTAACCATTTCATGCAAGTGTCATAAATTTTGATTTGCCAAATTATATTTGTTTTTTTTGAGAGTCGAGAACATCGGAGAATACATATACATTCCATTATTAGTTGTTACGGACCTTTTCAGAAATAAGCTCAACTTGAAGGCATGTGGGGCAAAAAGAAATTAGATCAGGTATATAGAGTTTCTGTAAAAAAATCGTGCATGAAAAGGTTAAAATATCTAACAGTAAACAAAAAATATTTACAAACCCATGGTTCATTTTAGTATGAAATGGACTATCACATCTATATTAATATTTTAATATATATAGTGGAAAAATGCCAGCTTGCAAATCCAAGGTTGACTTTGTTAACTGGGTTCGAATCCTACGATCAGCCGTAATTATCACTTCACTGGTGATTGTGTAAACATGAAACACCAGTATCGATAGTTATAATAAATTATTAATATTTATTGAAAAAAAATCATCATATTAATATGCCTCTTTAAGTAAAATTAAAGTTGAACCCAAGTTGTTGAATTCAAAATAATAAGGTCATGAAGTAGCTGTGTGCATCATTCACAAACTTTCTGCTTGTTTGAATACTTTCAATGTTGTCTGAATCATGATGATTAAGCTTACATGGCTTCATAAGAAAGTTAATTCACATCTATTTAAATGTTAATTCTGACGGCAGAGTGGATGTCAAGACTGACTTTGTTGACTGGGTTAGAGTCTTGCAATCAGCACTAATTATCACTTTCTGAAGTGATGATTGCGTAAGAATGGAACACTAGTGTCTTCAAGTATAAAAAATTATTAATATTTATTGAAAATGATATATATATATATATATATATATATATATATATATATATATATATATATATATCAAGGCAATATAAATGAAATGTTTACCCAATACAAGCTAGTGTAAACTTCAACCTAATAAAAATATTAATATTTATAAATACATATATTAATATAAACCAAATAAAAAAGCTCAATACAAACACAATAAGAGTAGAGCTTGTAATAAGGAAAAGAAATTAAAACTGTGAATTAAAATTTACAATTAAATTTATTGTTCGACAGAATACTCCAAAAACAATTTTTTAAAAATCCTTATTCCTCAGAGTTTCAAAAAAATGCTATTCTTCTCTTCAGAGGAAAGAAAGAACTAAGCAAATTATTATTATTATAGCCGAGATAAAATTTGCTGGTTATGCCATTAAATGAAACAGCACTTTATGATGGTTAGTTATAAATTGCAAAAAATGTGTTCATGCCAGTTAAAATCATGAGAAAGTGGGAGAAAAAAAAAACTAACCGGGAGTAGACTTTCCAGAGTACATGAAGACTCACTCGATGATAAATCCAAAAAGTGAAGGAAAACAAATAGTCAGAAGTTCAAAGTCAGTGAAATATGCCAGTGAGTTGTAAAGTGATAAATAATCCAATTGGAAAAATGTAGTTCAATGTAGCTGAAAGGAATACAAAATTCCTTCAGCAGTTGCCGAAAAAGACCCAAAATCGCAAGGTTGATATTCAGTCACTTAAATAGAACCAACTGAACAGCTCCCATTGTTGGTTCAGCGTAAAATGGTAAGAGCTGGCCCTATATTTAAAAATTGGGTCAATTTGCATTAGAATTGCAAATGTGTAGGCGTAAACCCAGATAGCGAAAGTCTTCTAGACAGCAGGAGAGGCATGGTGCGATGAGTGCTAAAAAAAAGTTACAGGGTCATCCAATCCTAACATTAATAAGGAAATAAGGTTAAATCTAATTTAAACGTGATAAAAACATAGCTATAATTAATAAGAATATTAACAATAGCGACAACAACGACAATAATAATAATAATAATAATAATAATAATGATTATTATTATTATTTTGTAGTAAAAATTTTAATGAAACTATTAATGAAAATGAAATATGGAGATAATATTGGTATTTATGCTATAAATTAAAATCAAAATTTTGCAGTACCATTATCATTAATAAAATTAAAGAAAAAATGATAAGACAACTGTACTATTAAATAAGCAATCATTACTGCCAATCGAAGCAATAGTTATAAAGTTGCTACAAGCAGCAATGAAAAGTAGTAATGGTTGTAATTGAACATTTTATTAATTTTAATTACTGTTCAATATAATTACAAACATTACTACTTCCCATTACTACTTGTAGCAACTTTATAATTATTGCTTTGATTAGCAGTAATGGTATGGTTGCTTATTATTATTGCCTTATTATTCTTATTTCTTTAATTTTATCAATGACAATGGTACACCAAATGTTTAATTTGAATTTATAACATAAATACCAATATTATCGACATATTTCATTTTCATTAATCATTTCATTTAAACTTTTACTACAAGATTTACCTTAGTTTATTATTATTATATTATTATTGCCATTTTGATCATTATTAATATAGCCACATTTTTATCACGTTTAAATTAGATTTAGCCTTATTTCCTTATTATTGTTAGGATTGTATGACATTGTAACGTTTTTTAGCATGCATCAACACTCTGATCCCCATCTGGCATCAATTGTGATGGATGGCTCTCGTCTGGGTGAGGCCCTGTGTTTTGACAAGCTTCTGGGTTTGACCTTTACTCCTGATCTGAAATGGAACACATACATCAAGTCTGTTGCCAAGGTCGCTGGAAAGATGGTGGGATCCTTCTACCGCTCCAGAAGATATCTCACTACTGATGCAATTCTCTATCTATATAAAAGCCAAGTACGTCCAAGGATGGAATATTGTTGCCATATCTGGGCAGGAGCTGCTAAAAGCAGCCTATCCTGCCTTGACAGAGTACAAAATAGACTTTGTGGCTTAGTGGGGGATGCCCTTTTCTCTACCCTGCAACCTCTCTCCCACAGAAGAGACGTTGCGAGCCTATCTTTGTTTTATCGTTATTTCCATGGCAGGTGCTCGTCTGAACTCCAATCTCTGGTCCCCCCTCGCCAATCTTTCACGAAAAACACCCGTCTAGCTGAATCCACTGTGAAAAATTTCCCCCACTCTTTATCTGTGCCTAAATCAAAACGCGGATTCCATGAACAAAGCTTCTTTCTGAGAACTGCACGCCTGTGGAACTCTGTTCCGTCTGCCTGCTTCCCACCGGACTACAACTTGGATGTCTTCAAGTCCAACGTTAACAAATTCCTAATGAACCGCCCCCTTAAGTAAACACTTCATCAAATCTCCACACTAACATAATGTACTTGCAATAACCCTTATCCCTGAGTGGCTTCCGGGCCTTGATAAGTTGTGATCACTGTGTAAAAGAAAAAAAAATCACATCATACCTCTTCTGCTGTCTGGATTTACGCGCACACATTGGCAATTCTAATGTAAATTGACCTGATTTTTAAATATAAGGTCTGCTCTTACAATTTTATACTGGACCAACGATTGGAGTAGTTCAGTTGGTTATATTAAAGTGACTGAATATCAACCTAGCAACTGCAAAAGGAATTTTGTATTCCTTTCAGCTACGTTGAACTTCTTTTCCAATTGGATTATTTATCACTCTATAACACACACATTCCACTTACTTTGAACTTCTGACTATTTGCTTGTAAAAAAAACTTTCTTTATTCTTCATTTTTTGGATTTACGATCGAGTGAGTCTTCATCAACTTTGGAAATTCTACTTTTTTTTCTCCCATTTTCTCTATATTTTCACATGATTCTAACTGGCATGAACACATTTTTTTTTTTTTTTTGCAATTTATGACAAATCATCAGAAAGTGCTGTTTCATTTAGTGCCATAACCAGCAAATTTTAGCTCGGCTATTATAATAATTTGCTTAGTTTTGCTTTCCTCTGAAGAGTAAAATAGCATTTTTTTAAACTTTCAGGAATAAGGATTTTTGAAAAATCGTTTTTGGAGTATTCTGTCGAACAATAAATTTGATTGTAAATTTTAATTTACAGTCTTAATTTTTTTCCATATATATATATATATATATATATATATATATATATATATATATATATATATATATATTGTAATGGAATAGCATCGCCCTCTTTTTTCCTCTATTGACTTACTATACATAAGGTGAGCACTGATTGGCACGTCTTGTTTCGGATATTGTTACCATCTTATTAGTGTATATCTATTAATTATTGTACTCTCTATTTCACTAAACTTTTCTTTCTTCATTATACTAATATGGCCATTGTTCTTTGAAATCTGTTGTCGATTGCAACTATTTATGAAGGATACAACAGACTTATGTTACATCAAAGAAACACAATTTTGATTTAACCAGGATCTGAATGAAATATAAAGAAAAGCAAGAAATTAATAACAAAAAGGGAGAAGAAAGATTGTGTTTTATCTAAATCCTTGAGTATCTTAGATCCAGAAACGTTGTGGATATCCGTGGAATTCATATACTTTGTGCTGGATTCATTAAAGTCCTGAGAGATTTTCTTTAGAAAAATAAGAGTCTTAACACAAAACAAGGAGACATTTTTAATGTAAACATGATTTTAGGCAACTTTTTTCTTCATTTTTTTTTTTTTTTTTTAGATTTTTCATAAAAAATGTAAAATTTTTACATATTTATGTTGTCCTAAATGAAAAAAAAAAATGTACATAAACACAGAAATAAGCATACATTCAGACACACATACACACAGACAAAATAATGGTCAAATAAATGAAACAATAAAAAGAAAATCAATATTTTTATTTTTTTGTCAATTTTAATAAAAAAAAATGTCATTTTTTAAAAACTTTTATTGAAGGCTACTTTTTATCAATCATCTTCATATCAAATATTTATTCTTTTTAGATCTAATGTTTAACAACGTGTTAGAATTTTAAAATATATATTAAGTTTTAAATAGACAAGATATAAAAAAATTACATATTCAAAAATTTTTAAATTTTAGAATTATTAAAAAATTTATGTGAGACTAATAATCTGAATTTTTAAATACCAGTTATTATAAACTAAGAAATATAATTCTCTTTTATGTTTAAATTAATCTACCTTTTTAATAAAAGTTTTAAAACAATAGAAAATATTAATTCGAGCTATTGACTCAGCTTAGTTGAAATAAAGCACAAAGGTGAACAATCGTATAAAAAATCCATGTCAGTTAAATGACATTAAATAATCACAAAATAAAAGCATCTGATAAAAGAAAAACAACAAGGAAATGTAAGTGTGGAAAATACCCCCTTGCGGAACGTAAGCAAGGGTAAGCAGTTTGCATATAGGAAGTATGCTTTCAGAGAATGCGTATTTTACCACCATAGCTACTGCAGGGGTGAGTAGGTTTCAAAGTTGAAAAAAAAAGAGAGGCAACCCAAAAATTAATTTTTCATTTTTTCTTTTGAATTTGCAGACAGAAAAATGTCCCAAAATTGCCGACAGGAAGTGGACTAATCTGCTTAAATACATATACATATATATGTAAGCATATATCCATATATATATATCAAATAAATGAACCACATCCTGTTAAACCCAGAGATTATTCAAAGTCGGCTTAATTTTATGTATTACGAGATTTGCTATGAATTACCAATCCGATTAAATTTCTAGAACATCATTAAGTCATCCTGATTTCTTTGAATCAACTCTCAACACAGTTGAGTGCAGTTGATATCTCTTATAAATCAACATATGAACCACGACTCAATTTTTAAGAAAAAGAATAAAAATGCTGAAGCCCCACTGAGTTCTTTCTTACAAAATGAGTCCTCATCACTTTTTATGATAAATAATCAAGAACGAATTTCAAGTTAGCAGTTTTATAGAAAGCATGACAAATGTTAATCTTATAGTGTAAACTGTATTTAGCAGAATCAAAATAATTAAAAATAAAGCCTTTAAAAGCCAAAGAAAAATGAAGAAATAGAAAGACAGAATTTATGAGCATGTATTTTTGCTTGAGCCAGAGTTAAGCAAAAAAGATAAATGTAAAATTTGAAGATTTTATTGTCATTCTGACTTCTTTGAATCAATTACTTATAAGGATACAGTGGAGCCTAGTTGATAATCTCTTACAACTCATGATATGGCTCAAGTTTTACTGTGGTGCATGACATGCAAAGAAGAGTGATTACAAAAGCTAGTTGAAACAGTTTTAATTTAAGTTACAAAGCTAAGCTCAGTGTAATAGCCATTGTAAAGAGGAGCATTCATTTAGAATCGGAGGAAAATGTCTAATATAACTTAAAAGGTACCAAATTTAAACTTAAAAAATAATATTATAAAAATATAAATCAGTTACAAAAAAAATCAAATATATATTTGAGAACTCCAATCATATATTAAAAAATTAAACTTTAATGATTAGCCTTTCTTATCATGACAGGCTTATATTTTTATAAGGATAAAAGTGTAATTCTCATATGTATGCTAGTTATAGAAGAAAAAAGAAATTCTAAAGAAAAACTTCCTCAATCATGTGTTAGAATGACGGTTGTATGTAATAGAAAGAAAAGAATCGAAATATTTAAAAAATGCCCTCACGCATCCTAAGATTAGTTACATAAAATAATCCCTTTACTGCACTTTTCATAAGATCACACAATGCATAGCACTAAATATTAAAGGGAGTCAATTCAAGGCGCTGAGTTAAACCTAAAGTAGAGTCTTCAAATATTTATTGATACCCCTGTAGTAACGATCAATAGTTTACAGGTGTTTCAAAGTACACTGGAGGAGGGATCTATTATGTAAAAATGGGTTATGATTCCAAGATAACGGTTTGAAAGAGAACGCTGAACATACAATAAGTAGATAATTGTTTTAAAACCTGATAGTAAATTCATAGAGCAAACGTTTCTAACGGGTGTATACACACACACACACACACACCCACACCCACACACGACCTCTTCGTTTATTGAGAGCCATTTATTCCCTTTCACCTCTTCATCTAACGATTTTCTAGTACCACTGATAATCTCTGTAAGACTTGGCCGTCTTTTTTATACTTTTTATTTTTTCTTTCTTTGTTTCCTTTTTCTTCTCTCCCCTTCTCTTTAATTTTATAATATTTTATTTTAAGTAAATTGAACTGTTTCTGTTTTCTTCATTTGAGGACTGGTTTCTTCTGTGGAAAGCAACCATTTATTAAGTCGCCCGTTGAGGACTTTTGGTTTTAACCGACCATTTGTCCAAAACATTAGCATGTCCAGTGTCATGACCATGTAAATGTGTTATATGTATAACAGATAAAAGAGTTATGTAATTCAGTGTCAATTTCGGAGCCAAAAAATCTTACACATGTTTCTGGATAAAATTCACAGTATACTAAAATAAAATCAAAGTTATTGTATGAACATTCTCATAACTCTTTAAAGGTTTCATTATAGAATATTGAGCTTTATTTTGCTTTGGAAATTGATTATTATATAAAAATCGATTTGAATGATATAAAACATTTATTTTATTTTATATATAATCATGCACACATATACATCAGTATACATTTTTATTGATACAAACGTTTTTGGCGACATATGTGAATACATGTTTGAGTACAACATTATTTAAAGTGTAGCTTATTCAACCTACCAACAGAACTGCTTTATACTAAAATGCAGCTCTACTTGTTCTTGAGTACTAGCTTATAATCACCATAAATTTATGGGATTAACACCTATAGACTAACCCTATAAACAATGTTTATGTTTACGAATATGAATTATGATGTTGGAACAGAAAAATCAACAAGAGATGCACTGTTCCGTGATCTTGCAGACCGATAATAATCAAGCAAACAAAAAAGAGTCTTAATAAAAGTATGTTACAGATGTTCACTTCATGATTCTTGGGCCATAACTGCCATAAATTGCAGTATTTACTTCCTTTTTATTACAGGAAGATGACACAAGGTTGGAAACTGGAGAGAGCTAATCCAGTGCTCCTAAATGAAGAGCACTCTAGCCTTTTAAATATTGCTTGGGCAGCCCTATCAGCATTCAGTGCCTCTCAGGCAGTATGCAATAAACTTAATCTACCCCAAAGAGGACATCCAAGGACTACTCAGAACAAGTGCCCTAGGCTGATAAATAGAAGGTCACTGAAATGGTCCAGTTTCTTCTGAACTAATTGTCAAGATTGGAACCTTAATTGGTATGCGTCTGCAATCATGGCCAAGTGACAAATATTATGCCATAAATCACTGACATAATGTATAAATATAACTGTATTTATTGTTTCAGGGTAAGTTCATTTATTTCTAAAATTGATAGATCACCTTACCCCATGACAAATTAGTAATCACCAGACTCGTTTTGCCAATGTTATATGATTTTTATTTTAATGTTTATATCTTCTATTGTGTCCATCACAGCATATACAGAGACTTTAAATAATATTCAAATTCGAGGGCACATATGCCTTGGCAGTGCAATAGGCAGCACGTCAATCTCATATATAATATGGAATTTATCTACATAGAATATGGCTATGCTTACAAAACAAATCTACTAAAATATACTCGGATTAAAAATCCATCCAAAATGTTGCGGATACAAGATGAGAAGATAAAGAAAAATATTTGAGAAAAGATGATGACTTGAATATTTCATTATTCTTGAGATGCTCAGTATCCAATAGATAAAGATGCTGCTAGCCTAAAGTGGTCCCTATTTCTGAGCACAAATTTAATGCAGTCTTTTAGTAGGACTTCTTACGTACTAGGACCATAGATAATTTTTTACCTGTTTATATAGTCTAGGATTAAAAGCTTTTGTAGAGCAGGAGTATCTTTCCTCCATGAGTGTCCTCGGTTGGTTCCCATGCACCCAAGCACTACACAATGAACAAATATAGCCTGTCCATAGTGATTGACCATATATGCATGGCTAGTATCCACACCACTGTAGTGGTTACCTTGTTAATATGCATAGGTAGAGACAAAACAAGGCTGATATAAAGGAATAAACCTTGACCACAAATCCTGCTATTCTACGATTAGCAGTAGTTCCAGTTTACAAACTTTTAATTGTGTTTAGATAATTACTTTTGGATCTAAAGAGGTGGTCGCACCAACACATGATTATGGTTGTGTTAGTCACACAGATGGTTACATAATAAATACTTATATAGTTCTACCTAGTATTGATAACTTTTGAAAAAGTATTGGTTTTAAGTTCATTTATAACTACATTTGGATTATATATATATATATATATATATATATATATATATATATATATATATATATATATATATATAAAATATCAGAAAATAATTTGCTGGATTCCAAAGGCAAGATTTTTTGTTTATAATTTATTTATTACTTTCTTAAAGTTAACATTACAGATCTATTTTGTTCACAATCAACAAGCCAGTAAAATTATGTCTTTACCGCATATTTATGGCTGAATAAATCATATAAATTATTTTTTAAAAATGTTTACTTTGAACTTGGGGTTGATATCCGAAGAGTAAACAACTCAAATATGCAGTAGACATAATTTCTTATTGTGAACGAAACAGATCTGTAATGTGAACTTGAAGAAAATAATAAACAAATTATGAACAGAAAAAAACCTGTCTTTTGAATTCAAATAATTATTTTCTTATATTATATATGCTCTGAAATCATAAAGATAATCATTGAGCTTGAAACTCTTTCACAGTTTATTTTTTATTGTTTTTTAATCTCTTACAATCGGTATATATTAAAGATATTTTCAAAGAAAGTATTAACCTATATATATATATATATATATATATATATATATATATATATATATATATATATATATATATATAGTATTGTATTGGTAGTAATTATTTGTAAGTGTGTCCACCAAAAGAGTGCTCAATGTTTAGACAGAGCCAAAATAAGTGAATTTAGTTTACAAACAAATGGCTACACATAAGCATACATGTTTCAGCGAAAACCCCGTACGGGAATCGCTTCGTCAGGCCAAGGACATAGTAAATGACATACATTTAGTAAATGAACATATGATCAATTCAGATACAGTTCAAACTGCATCGCTTCGTCAGGCCAAGGACATATGTCCTTGGCCTGACGAAGCGATTCCCGTACTGGGTTTTCGCTGAAACATGTATGCTTATGTGTAGCCATTTGTTTGTAAACTAAATTCACTTATATATATATATAATTCTTTTTGAACATGCATTTAAAAATAACAAATATCTTTGTAGATTTAAATTGGAGTTCCCACCCACAGAAAATACACCAATTTCCTCTCACAGCTCAATCCGAAAACACTTAATAGGGTTTACTAATTTTCAGAAACTCCGTTAACACTTTGCAGACAAAAAAAGAAGAAATAGGTTTCAGAAATTACCTTAAAAGAAGATCGTAATGAAAAAGAAGAATGAAAAAAATTGGGATTCACTCTGCTCCTATAATTGTCCAACCAACTAAAAATGTAAAATGAAGTTACGTATTTATTTCATCATTTTTTTCCCATACATGTGTGCTTTCACTGTGCTCCTATAATTGTCCAACCAACTCAAAATGTAAAATGAAGTTACGTATTCATTTCATCATTTTCTTCCGCATACATGTGTGCTTATGCGTTTCCTTCGACTGATTAGACTCATATATATATAGAATGTCTGATCCATAGAAGAATGGATCAGTATGAAACAGTCTAATAGAAATAATTTAAATATATTCTTAAAACCAGCCAATATTTTGGTCATGTCAGACGAGACTAATCTTTGATATAGAATAGACAATTCCGAAATATCAATTTTGTTCTACTTTCTACTAGTCTTGTTTATGCTTATGAACAATTTCATATACCAAACTATTTGTCCAAAATTTCATTTTCTGTTTTAAACCCCTTTATATATGCTTATCATTTGGAAGAAATGGACACGTTAAAACTAGTTATTTTTGGATATATGATACAATAATTATCATTTCAATGCCATTGATATCTAAAGCATAGGTCGCAATTTTGCCAGAAAGGTTTGCAAAATTGTGATCCCAGCTCTAGAAACCAAGGGTATCGAAACGGTAAGAATTGTGCAGTATGTTCAAGAATATATATTATAGAAAGAAGGACACAAAGACATCATTAAAGATGAGTCAAGATATTTTGCTCGATTAATTAGAACACATTCATTTAGTAAAAGAACAAAAACAAATGAATATGGTCAAATAATCGACTGAACTATCCTGATTCAGTTTCAATGAAGGACACAAACGCATCATTAAAGCCGAACCAAAATATTTCGGTCGATTAGTTCGACCATATTCATTTTTTAACCAATGAATATGATCGAACTCATCGCCCGGAATATTAAGATTCAGGTTTAGTAATGTGTTTGTGTTCTCTTATTTTACTAGTCTTGCCCATTTACTATTACATAAACTAATTTTCCATTTAGTCTAAACAATTGTTATTCTATATTTACTCCCTTTATATATATATATATATATATATATATATATATATATATATATAGAGAGAGAGAGAGAGCGAGAGAGAGAGAGAGAGAGAGAGAAATAAAGAACGCATGATACAAATAAAGAAAAGGAAAATAATATTTTGTGAAAAAAAATGACTCTTTTTTAATTCATATGACGATTCCATAAGAGTTGACCATAGAAATGCAGTAACTGATAAGGGCTGACGACTCAGAGTGCCAAAGTTTTGTTAATTCCATAGGGCCACTTTTATGTGGTCTTTACTGTGAAAAGTTGTTGACATCTGGGAAACCAATGCCAGCAATATTGAATTCAGGAAATGAAAATATTATAACTTGTTAATTCATACAAAGTTGCATTATGTCTATACCTTATAAGCAAATGCAGACACAACACAGTCTTTGTTAAGCTTTTATATATCTGATGAAAACATGAGTCTTACCGAAACGTCATATGAATTGATGAAGTCAGTTTTATATTACATTTTTTTTCCAATTATTATATATATCTATTACAGTAATCTACTCTATTGTATCACTACATAAACTTTTTCCGACGCTATAAATAATGGTTGTAACAGAGTCACTATGAAAAAACAAGAAGAAATCTCTGGCAACCCATTACTTCTGTAAATACATACTTTTATAACTCTACCTCCTTGTTGTCGTATTTCTTTTTAACCTTTTTATTTTCAAGCCACAAAAAATTATATCACGATTTTTTATGAGTGTTTCTAAATTCAAATAAATAAACTTAGAAACAATTGTAAATTATTTTGGTATGGTATTTTAGTTTGATTAAGTGAAGTGATATATGTATATGAGTTTGTTTTTTAAGTAAACATTGAAATCTATATGCTATCATTTTTTTAACTTTATTCATTCAGACTTTAATATGTGTGTGTGTGTAATCCAGATTAAAAGTGTAAAAATTCAGTAAATCTTACAGTGTTTATATAAAAGTGCACAATAATAGAGTTGATTGTTAAGTATAATTTTTTTTTTATACAAACAGCATTTGGTTACACATCTGCAGACATGTTTTAATGAAAGCCATGTAGAAGTAAACCTTTTTGGGCCAATGCCTTCTTCTTGCAGGTGCATTAGGTTGAACAAGACAACATTTCCTTTAGTAAATGAACATATGATCAATTCAGATACAGTTCAAACTGCATCCGTTCATTATATATAAATTTATTTAACATTAGTAAGGGGTGTTGCCCGGTTGTAAAAAGAAATGAGGATGACAAAAGGTTTTAGCAGATATATAAACACACAAACACACAGATGACCGAGATTTATATAATAGCTTAATATGAATTAAAATCTAATGGACATAACATCATTTGATGTTTGAATTTTTTTATGAATTAATCATGTGTCAAGTTTTAAAAAGAAAATCTTGTCTCATTCCATCTAAATGCAGCTGTAAAGAAAAAGTGCTGTCCCAAGGTTTTGGCTGAAATATGTTTGCGGATGGGTAGCCAAATAATGTTTGTATAAATAAACACACACACACAGCCATGAGCAGATATGCTGAAACACATATTATTAAGTTTGTATCTAAAGATTCATCCTGCAGGTAGTGATGGTGTCTCAAGAATTATGAACATTATTGCATCAGTAAATTAAGAATGAAACCTGCTACAACTAGAATGAGTGTTTGTAGCAACAAAGAAAAACATTTTTAAGAAACGGAAAGTTCAATCGAAAAAAGATATGTGCAAAACTTTGCTTTTTGAAAACTGCTTTTTGGTATTATCCAACAGAGATCCAAAAATCTATTCCTTTTCAAAGTCCAGATAGAGTTTACCCTTTTCATATAGCCAGGGTCACGTCATTTAAAAATGTTATATATACATATATATATATATATATATATATATATATATATATATATATATATACATACACACACATACAAATACTTACATGTATAGATGAATTTGAACACACAAATAAACACCTGGCAAAAGAACTAGAGAAATAACCAATAATATATGTAATATAAAATTAATTTTATATAGTAAAAATTGATTCGTATATGTAGTAATCGTTTATTATCAGCTATACGAATCTGTTCCGCATTGTTAACTCCCTTGAAACATGTAAATTAATAGTTTTTGGATATTTCTTATCCCAAAATTTGATATAAAATATAACATATCTTTTAATATATATATATATATATATATATATATATATATATATATATATATATATATATATATATACACGTATGTACAAATATTTAGCACTGTTGAAATAAATACTGAAAATATATACACAGTATATTTTATAACTGTAATATTACATGTGTACATACATTAAATAATATATATATATTTAATCACGTTTTCATTTAAACTATCGTTCTGCAGAAGGCATATCATTAAAGGAAATGTAATTAACTCAGCACGCACACATACACACACAAACATGCATGTATATATTGTTTCATTATTATTTTTAAATTTCTTTTTTTTTAATCATCAACCTTGCTACAATAATAAGCTCTGGGTGTTATGAGCATCAGGCATTCCTGTCCACAGAAATTGTGGTTTTTGCATTCTCAGAGAGCATGCTTCTCTAAATATGTTGTACTTCCATCATGATTGACATTTTGTTGTTGCTTTTCTAGATTAAAGAAATACCCTTGATTTTGTTGCGGAGGACTGGTTCATCGGGCAGATGGGAGGAAGGAATGGACTGGGCAACAAAGGAAGTCAAAGAGAAAACAAGTTTGGTCCCAAAACGGAAGTCATTTTTTTTCTCAATATCAAATCGGTCTAAAGTGGTGAAACTGTAAAATACTTTGTTATCGCATAAAAAAAATGGCTAAAAAGCAAATTGAAGCTAGTTTTTTTCTTCATTTTTTTTATTTTTGAGGGATGGTCATTCTTGTGGGTCACCTGCCTGAAGACACAAATTGACAGGTAATGGGTTGTGTCAGTATACACTACCACGTAGATGTGAACTGTATTAATTATAATGCATAAAACTTTACCATTTTCTCATTCTAAAAAAATAATTTTCAATTAAGTTTAAATAAATTTGAAAAAAGAAAACGTAAAAGATTAAAATAGACGTTTTTAATTAACATAAATTTCCGAAACACAAAATTCTATAAAGTTATGCAATGTGTTTAAAAAGTAAAAATTTAAATTAATACTTTATTCGATTAAAATCCATTACCAGTTAATCAACTTAATAAAGTATAAATATAAATTATGTGAATATTCGCTTATTAAAGTTTATTTTTCATTCATAGAATTAAATATTGTCTTTCATTTGAAATGCTAATATTTAAGAATAGTCTAAGACTACATAAAATATGAACATGTGTGTATAGTTAATGTAAAAAACATACATTTTAGTAATTACAGAAATAGATAATGTTTAATAACTTCATACAGAATCTTAGAATTTTACAGTAATTAGAAAAAAGCAGTTACATTATTATTAAACATAAAATGTCCCTACTTTTTATTTATTTTAAATTATAGAATTATCTATATATCTATAAAATAGAGGATATGTTTGTGAGAGAGGACACTTCTCAACCTATATACTCCACGAATTTTTGATTTATAAACTATTGCTAAAGAAAAGGGCTGCTAATGGGTTAACATTGAAAAATTTGTATGTGAGAGTTGTCAGATTTTACGATCGGGCAATGCCGGGCGGTCTGCTTGTTTATAATTCGGTAGATTATAAAATTTAAAACATTAAAATTTCAAATAAAGACGCTCTAAAAATAACACTTTAAACATAACACAATGTTTATTCATATATATATATATATATATATATATATATATATATATATATATATATATATACACGTTTTAGAATACCACTTTATTATTACAATGCCATTTAAGTAAAGCTGAAAAATGTATATGATTTTCATCCTCAGCATATCGACTTTATCAATTACAATTCAGATAACATTTTATGCATATATCTGCAATCTACTGAATTATTATATGTAAGCTCTGATTGATATAGCCTGTTAATCATCGAACTTATTTTCATCTGCAGCATTTAAATATATCCTGGGAGATTGAAAATCATATATATTAATTTAACCCGGGAATTTCTTTCTTTTACTTGAACGTTTCCTATCTATCTATCTATCTATCTATATATATATATATATATATATATATATATATATATATATATATATATATATTAAATAGAAAGGTGATAAACATGTGTTATCTGTACGTATGTGGCCATGCTTGGGAGTTTTTCCTTTCGTTTTTGTTTTACCTTTTATTTTAAACTATGCTGTTTGTATTTATGCATGATTTTGAAAGTTCAATTTATATATTAGGGTATCGTTCGGCCATTAAATTATTAGTTGTTATAAAATTATAACGGTCCTTATATATTAAAATCGCAGTTCGAAATAAATTAATGTGAACTGAAAATCTGAGTGTGCCAAGTTCGAATCCAGTTTGTTCCACACTAACACTACCATGAACCTCACACCTGGTTTTGTTTTTAAGGTCTTAAAGAGTAAGTGAATAAAAGAAATTTACTTTGCTATGTTATCTACACTTTCTTATGCAATCTTCGTCTCCTGCATCTACATCACGTTATCAAGGATGGAGGATTAAGTAGTTAGATTGACCTGCTTCACTCTTTACCTGTGGGTATCATGGCTTTCAAAGCATCCTGTTTCCACCGAACACTTTCAGATAGAAATCACTGTAATCCATGCCAGTCAGGGAAGGTAGTTGCCTTAATATTAGGTTGACAAGAAGGTTCTGGTGGAATTTTTAATTTTGATTTCAAATTATGTATTTTCAAACAAATTTTCATAATAATACCTTTACTTTATATATCATTTTAAAGAGCATTTTTCACTCTATCTAATCGTTTATATTATCGGATATTGTTATTTGCAACGTTTAAACATATCCTGGGTGACCGAAAATTATATTAATTTAACCTGGGAATTTTTTAAATAATATTCTTTATACAATCTCCTCTTACACCTTACATCTTGTTACCTACATACCATGAATCTACTTTATATGATGTCTACACTTACACTGCAATCTATGTCTCATGAATCCACTTTGGTATATGATCTAACCAGATATTGCAAACAGTACACAAGAGCAAGGAAACCACTTCTAATTGGTGTTGAAATATGCTATTATTAACTCTAGAATACTAATCCCTAAAATTTAAAGAGGATATCTTGTGACACTTCACTCAATTATGTAATTAAATTTTGAAGATGC
>NC_136508.1:33401905-33484405 GCF_053919585.1 Euprymna scolopes | reverse complement strand
ACCTGGACTCCACTCCTAATTGCAATTAAGCCGATATATCCTAGAGAATGAACTTCTGTTCATTTATTCAAATTTATATTTTTTCTGTGCATTCATTTTTATGCATTACGGAGCTTTCTTTTTGGTATTTCTTATGTCCTCAGATTTCTAATTCATTTTTTTTTTATCGAGCAATCTTATATAACATTATTATTGTTGGGATAGGTAAATAAATTGGTTATATTCATATTCTGGAATAATATTGCAACAGTATTTCTTTATGGCTCAAGGAATGGCTCTTACAATATTTTATGTGGACCAATGAAGCATGGTGACTCTTAATTTTAAGGTTAGGTTGGCATAAAAATAATTTGTTGAATTCATGCAGAGAAATTTAATTTTATGTTCTATTTTATTTATCTTGAAGACAATATTTTCATGTTACATATAAAAAATTATATCTAGAATATATAAAACTTTTTCATGCAATATTGTATATCTTGTGAGACTCGTTGTATTGTGTTTGCATGTGTACATTACACACATATATATAAAGTTTATGACGTGAAATGGTTAAATTTCAAATCAAAAGATTTTAATTATTCTATGTAAGATAAAGAATACATTTGATGTATTTGCTCTATCTTGTATATTGAGCCATCTTTATTTGGATAGGATAGTCATTATAGAATATTACTGCCAATAATATTTGTAAGACCTATAATCACAGGTTTCCATACCAGTTGATTGTTAGATAATTTTATTCTGAAGTGCAGAATATATATATATATATATATATATATATATATATATATATATATATATATATTCTGAAGTGTATGTATATATATATATTTTGAAGTATATGTATATATATATATTTTGAAGTATATGTATATATATATATTCTGAAGTATATGTATATATATATATTCTGAAGTATATATATATATATATATTCTGAAGTATATATATATATATATATATTCTGAAGTATATATATATATATATATTCTGAAGTATATATATATATATATATATTCTGAAGTATATATATATATATATATATATATATATATATATATATATATATATATACTTGTTTATTGTTATATAAACATGCTCACATCCCGCTGCTACAAACAGCCACTTGTTTCAATCAAACAACAGATATCATCAGGCAGCGACTTGACTATTCAAAAGTTCAATGAACTTTTGAATAGTCAAGTCGCTGCCTGATGATATCTGTTGTTTGATTGAAACAAGTGGCTGTTTGTAGCAGCGGGATGTGAGCATGTTTATATAACAATAAACAAGTATTATCAGCTCTTTTTATTGAGCACTATCTAACAACCTCGTTGAATTCATTAGTCCATTACTTTTGAATATAAAAAAAAACCCGAGTATATATATATATATATATATATATATATATATATATATATAATTTCAGGAAGTTTTGGACTACAAAATTTGATGAAATTATTTCTTAATAAATTAGTAATCTAATGAAATTATTTCTTAATTAATAAAAATACTGTTCTTTGTAAATTAGCTATGCATATGATATGTTGTATAATAATTTAAAAAATCATTTCATTTTTTCATTTTTAAATAGTAGTTATTATTTAATTTAGAACATCTTTTGTTTGTTTCAGATTTAATTTCCTAACAAATTAAAATAATTTAATTTCTACCTTCCATACATACATACATATTTTTTTTTTTTTTTTTTTTTTCACTGTTCTTCCAACTGAAACCAAAATTCCCTTCTTCCCTCATTCGTTTCTTAGTTTTTAATTTATCATTCTGACGTTTCCTCTTAGAGGGTCAGACGATAAGGCCTTAAGGAAATTTTAATAATTTCACCTGCCCATTTCTTGTTTTTTTTTTGGTATTTGAATTAAATTATGTTTCCTCTGAAATTTCTCCTTCCATTTTGCTGTACCAAAAATCTACTTATATATATATATATATATATATATATATATATATATGCATATATATATATATATGTATATATATATTTATGTATGTATATATATATTTATGTATGTATATATATATATATGTATATATGTATATATATATATATGTATGTATATATATATGTATGTATGTATATATATGTATGTATGTATATATATATATATATATATATGTATGTATATATATATATATGTATGTATATATATATATGTATGTATGTATATATATATATATATGTATATGTATGTATTTCCTAATTCTATTTTAGAATATAAGCTGTAATTACCACAATTATGACTTATTTTTATTATTTATCATTAAAATAAAATAAAAAAAGAACAAAGTATAGCGCTTATTGAGTAACGGAATATCTGATCGCCTAACTTTTTAAAAAAGTATGAATGATAAAAAATAAGTATTCGCTTAATATATATATATATATTATATAAATATATATATATTCTTTTTCCGTTTTCTATCTTTTTCTCTATGCTTTTTACTATAATTGTATAAGTTCTTTTTATGATATAATTTCGAATTAAAATGTTTCTTAAAAGTATACATATTTTTGCTAACTCTGTTCGTGTGAAAGATGGCGTCCATTTGTGAAAGTATACAGACTTTTATTTCCCTAATAAACCTGCATATATAAATGCTTTAATAATGTGAGATTTATCTTTTTTTATTTTTTTCATTTTCTAATATTTTGGACACGATTTTGGCTTTTTCTTCTGATTAGTCACACTCATAAAAATCCAAGATAGACAACCAAAGTGTGAAGAAATAGTCTCTTAGAAAAAAAATTTTTTTTTTAAATCGTCAAACCAACTGCTACTTGTTAAAAATGTCTTTTATATAATTTATACCACTACTAAGCTATACTCAAGTAAATAATGAAAGCAGACTAAGTACATAATATATTATCTTTCTTATAAGTATACATATATGAATTAGTAATTTATATATAAGTTAAAAACAAAGTGTGGTATG
Source organism: Euprymna scolopes (assembly GCF_053919585.1). Lineage (NCBI taxonomy): Eukaryota > Metazoa > Mollusca > Cephalopoda > Sepiida > Sepiolidae > Euprymna > Euprymna scolopes. The sequence continues at coordinate 33,481,447 of NC_136508.1, read as the reverse complement.
CTTCTGACCTATGAGCTGAAATTGCTCTCATTTAAACAAAGTGTTTTACAGCAATTTGTAAGCCAGTTTAGAACTTTGTTTGGGTTTGCTTCAACATTTTAGTACTCACTTAGTTTTTTTCTTCAACTTCCTTTCTTTTTTTCTTGTTCTGGACATATATATACCCCCACGTGGGGTTTATATATCCCAGAAAGAATGCAGAGAGAGAGAGAGAGAAAAGAGAGAGAGATAGAAAGTGAGAGATAGAGATAGAGCAGAAGAGAGTAGCAAAGTTGAGTTTTCTGTTAGGGTTATTTGCTTTCAATGAAGGGATTAGTCTACCAATCTTTGAATACCCACCTCTGACAATAATCTGAACAAGTGGCGAGGAAGGACCACTGCCTAGTGAGCTGACAGGCCGACAGCTGTAGCTGCCCGCATCCATGTTCTCTACATGGGACACGACCACTGTCCCGTTGGCCAGCAGGCGCAGTCGGTTGGAGGTAAAGTGTAGTTTGTGACCATTCTTGGTCCAGAATGTATCGACCACGGGAGGGTTGGCATCGATGTTGCAGACCAAAGACTGCTGATGTCCGAGAGCCCAGTAGAGGCGGTTGGGCATGTGCAGCATCTTGGGCAAATCTGGGGGAGGAACATAAGTAATAATAAGGTTAGCATCGTCTGTCGGAGTTGAGAAATTGTCTTATCCGATAAGGCAGTATCAGAAAGTGTGTGAGTTGGATTCTTAAGGTTGTTGTTAGCCGATTGGTGGGGTGGGGTTGCTTTTCTTCTGGAGGTGGGGACAGGGGAATTTGCAAGAGCAAGAATGATGGAGAGTTAGATGTCTAGTGGATGAAGACATCAGATGAAGTTGGTTTTGAAGGACAGAGGTTGAAAAAGTTGAATTGGGCAAGTCCACAGAGACATAGAGGAGCAAGATGAACAGTAGCAGTTTAAAATAAAATCAGCAAAATTAATTTTAATATTAAAGTGTAATTGTAATCATAATGTAGATTACTTATTCCAAGTTTGACATTTTTTGAAATTATTTGTTAATAAATGAGTAAAAAATATCAATTGATCTTTATAAATCAAATACGCATATATTCTTTTGTTTAATAATTTTAAAAATAATTCATTTTTTTATAAACATTTTTAATATTTTTAATTTAAAACATTCTTTTTGTTTGTCTTAGAATTCATATTTTTTGACAAGTTTTAAATTATTAATCATCTACATTCCATATATATATATATATATATATATATATATATATATATATATATATATATATAGCATTTTTTCTTGAAGATATATTTCGTTAAATAGTGCAGATGACTTTTGTCTGTATATTTTTTTCCTTGATCCTTTCTGGATGCCTGATTAATATCAGGGTTTCAACCTGAAATTGGCAGATTAATTTGCTGTACTCGTTGAGTACCCTAGTATTGTTGGTTCTTTCAAGCCATCTTCAGTGAATGGTTATCAAATAAAGAACATGTATTTTTAAATATTTAATGATGGCTTGGGCGGAAGCCATGTGATTAGTTTTAGTATTAATAGAGTATTAGCATGAAGGACTAATTAAGATGTTTTTACTGTTATGAGAAATAATTTTAATAATAGCTGGATTTTTAGGTTTTATGTATAAGGCTTCTAATATCTGTAGTCTTAGTTTGTTATTTTCATATTCTAATATAGTTGTATCGTTTACAAGAATGCTTCAAGGTTGAGGAAGAAGAATGATTAGTTTTTAGATGCGAAACAATATGCAAATACAAGCCATATGTATTATTCAATGAAATATAAAGTGTCAAGAGAAAGTATTAACCTCTAAATTCTTTTTTCTTTTTTTTTTTTTTTATAATTTTTATGGAAATCGCTCTAAACAAGGTCACTTGATATGAGGAGCTAAAAAGCAAAAAGCAAAAAAAAAAAAAAATAAAAAAAATACTGCTTCAAGGTCAAAATCTAGCCAACAATAAGTGTTAAACAAATAGATTTCGACCCAGAAAAACAGCAATTCTTCCCCATTTGTCAGAAACATCACTCATGGAATGTGAGGACTAAAAGACAAAATAAGGGAAGCGAGAGTTATGAAACTGCTGAAAGTAAACCCCAACTGCGAAGTAATGTTATTTTTTTTTTATTATTCTTATTTTTTTTTTTTTTTGCTTTTAAGGAAGATATATATATACCATACTTTGAAGTAATTGCGCCAAATGCGGGGGTAATTGCTCCAACTTAAAAAAGTGCTCTTTATATGCGTGGTTGCCAAAAGAGCACTTTTAGCTAGTTGGCGCAATTACCCCGGACTTGGCGCAATTACCCCGAAGTACGGTATATATACATAGAGAGAGAGGGTATTTAGGACTTGATGCTAATATAGTAGTAATAATGGCAAAATATTAAAATTACATTCGGTTAACAAGAAAAGCACAGTAAGGCGCAGGTCAGTTCAAAGTTGATGTAGAGAAGGGAAATGAGGAAGGGTCATGTAATTTTGTAAAAGTGTTAATAAGTATTGTCATGTGTCATAAAACTGCAGTCACATGTTATTATACAAAACAAATAAATCAATGAACATAAAATAATAAAACAAAGAAAAATAATAATGATAGATAAATAAAATGTCTCAACATAAATAAAAAAAAGTTACATGATTAGATGTATAAAAATAAAAAAACAACAACAAACAAAAGGTCAATAATTTTATATTTCTAAAAAATCTCAACCCAAAAAGAAATATTCAAATCACATAACAAATGTTAAAAAAATGTTTTCATTGAATATTTTTTTCAAAAGTGCTCAATGCATATGTAGAGCTATTATAAGTGAAATCATATAAACATTCATGTATTAATCTACGCTTCGCCGATGTTAATTGTTTCATCATGGATTTAATGTAAATTAATCCATATATATATATATATATATATATATATATATATATATATATATATATATATATATATTGCTTTTGTTTAGTAGAAAAAAATCCTACCGAGTGCTTGATTATTGAATAATAAGACCGTAATATTTTTTAATATTACAATGTTACAGAAGTTCAAATCAACATAGTATCTTAGGTTTAAAGCTAGGAGAGTTGACTCAGGCACAAAAGGTGCTGGTAGAAGTTTGCTGTTTTTAGCGAACTTCTCTCAGAAGACCACCCACTTCCCCATAGATCAAATATAACTGAAGAAAGGCAGCGAGTTGTCTATAATTATAATTAAACTTAAGAAAATCCAGTATTATTTAGCCTGTGTCAGACTTCCTAGCATGAAACCTAAGGTATCATTTTGATCTGTAATATTATATAAGTTAATTTTGCTATTGTTTTTTGTTAGCGATAGCAGCAGCATGATAACACTGTCATTGTGTTCATTTTTACCTAGCTAAGTGATATAGTTTAGCTCCCTTGCACACAAATGCCTGCATTAAGTCGCCCCTTTTGGTGGACGCATTTTTACTTGTATATATTTATATATTTTAATAATTGAAAAGAATTTGTTAAAGATTTTTTTTGAAATTTATTTAATAATTATTTATTGCAATAATATTTCATGGATAGGTTATATATATATATATATATATATATATATATATATATATATATATATATATATATATATATATATATATATATATATTAAACACATAAACATTAGATTTTAAATCTTATTTATAATGTTCTATGATGTATTGAGCACTCTTGAATATTGGTTGTAACTTCATTCTGTCAATATATATATATATATATATATATATATATATATATGCAGCATTTTAAAAAATTTAAACATGTTGAGTTGTAAATAATAGACAAATATTTTTATTGATTTTTCAAATATTCATGATAACAGTCTAAATTTTAGGCTTGCACTTATTCATGAAGAGGGCATAGTTTTAAATAATCTTTATAAAGATGTACCTTGAGTAGAATATTTTCCTGGTAGCAATTAATATATATAGTTAATATATACTATTGAATAGTTAATTGTCATGCAGTTATACTTTATTTAAACCAAGTAATCATAATTTTAAAAAATATTTCATTAATTAAATTCATTGACCAAAAAATGTATTCAAATATATGAAGCTAACATGAAAACCATACTTTAATCTTAAAATGCAAGAAATAAAACATTCTTTTCAAATTTAAAAATATCCAATGATTTTAAGTGTAAAAAAAGATATTTATAAATTCAAGATTTGATAATTAAACGGATATTCTTTGGCTACATCCACTGAAAATTGAAAATATTATTCCAAACTTAAGTGTGGCAGACCGAGGAAAAGAGATTTCAAACTTAAGCATAACAGACGGATTAAAATGCTTTTTCAAACTGAAGCATGACATATCAATAAAATGTTATTTGAAACTTACACGAGAAAGCCTTAAAGTAAATCCTATTTTGCATTTAAAGTGTAACAGACCAAAGAAAAAGGTATCTTAACCTTAAATATGATAGAAGATCGAAACTTCTATTTCAAACATAAGCATGACAGCCTCAAGATGAATCCTATTTCACACTTAAGCATGACAGCCTCAGGGTAAATCTTATTTCAAACTTAACCGTGCATTAGACACCTGGTGTTTCAAACCTGGTTAGTTCCATGGGGTGTTTATACACCCAAATACAAAAATGTTTATAGTGCTATTATTTTATAAAATATAGTTATCCTGCTAGTTCAGGATATATCTACAATCCCTGTTGAAGAGTTTGAATCACTTGAAGCTTGTTAATATTAATATAAAATAATACAATCAAGTATAAAACTAGGGGAGAATTTTAAAATCTTAGATTCATATGACATTTATTTAAAAATACCCACAGGACACACAAGTTTGTGTTATTTGTTAATATCTATGATGAACAGCAAATCTTTTCATAAAGTAAAATAACAAGAAAATGAATACGAGTTCATTACATAACCATTACCTTTCAATCTGATTCACAACTTGTTACTGGATTCTCACACTTTGTGCATCTCACAGTCATCTAACTGTGGTCATTGCAAACATGTTTCCCGCAAGTACTACATATTGTTTTCACCTTTCGATCTTTTGACCTGCCACAATATGCATATCTCTTTGCCTTGTAATAACTGTGAATTTGTCGAGAATTTACCAGCCACAGATTCAGGCAACAGTCTTTCCAGATATAACAGATACAACTGTGCCATACCACGTGTGCTATACCTTCACTGAGTCAGGAGAGGACTGGGAGGGAGGAAAAGAAATAAGTTGCCAACTGCGAATTATGAGTACTTAAAAAAAATTGGGGTCACAAAACACCCATGGGACTAACGCAGGGTTAAAGTTCTACTTTATTCCTCAAACGTTGTGTCAGTAAAGTAGTTAAGAACATAAGTTTTAACTCCCTTATCGACACAACTACGTTATATTATATATTTTTAGCAGTTACTGTATTACCAGGTTCCATAAAAAGAATTCATCTAGTTTGAGAGAGTTTCCAGCTTCCGACCGTTATTAGTCTTTCCAGATATAAGATAACAGATACAACTGTGCCATACCACGTGTGCTATACCCTCACCGAGTCAGGAGAGTACTGGGAGGAAGAAAAAGAACTAGGAATTATAAGTACTTAAGCAAAATCTTATTTCCAACGTAAGCATGAAATATCGACTAAAATGCTATTACAAACATAAGCATGATAGCCTCGAGATGAATTTTATTACACATTTAAGCATGACAGCCTCAAGTTAAAAACATTTCAAACGTAAGTGTGAAATATTGACTAAAATGCTATTCCAAATTTAAGCATAACAGCATATCATTTGTTTCCATAATGCATGTCATAGCTCATTAGCCAGGTTTCACTTCTATACTTCATCACATTGCATTCACATGTCTGATAAACTCTTGTAACGTTACATGACATTACACTTTACTTTAGTAACTCATAAAAATAAAACTGGAAATAAATAAATAAAAATCCGGGTCGGCATTTTTTCTCTCCCAACAAAAGTTTTTATTAATGTTATAATTATTTTGACACCGCTTAAAAAAGTCTCTCACCATCATCCATCTCGCCTGGCGTACACTTTTCTGCTCTGACCTAACACCGGCTGTAGCCAGCCATTTCTTTGCATTTACACGTCCATTTTCTTTGATGCTGACTTTGTTTCCCGAGCACATGCTGAATTTTGTCTCTTTTTTCTTCTCACGCACATTTCTTAATTTGCATATGTCTTTTTTTCGGCTACTGCTGCTGCTAATCTCTTCACAGCTAGCCATCTTTCCCACGTGGTCATATGCACTATATTTTACACTTTTTCCTTGATTGACAGTGGTAATGCATTGCTGGTTAGTAATGACAACAGTTTCCTAAACCTATCAAACATATATTGGAAGGTAACTGTGGTCAAGTGGTTAACGATATGGACTGACGATCTGGGTGTTCCAAGTTCGAATCCAGTTCGTTCCACAAAATCACTTTCACTTAAAATGTTGGCAACCTTCACGTGGTTCTTTCTATAAGTATCCGATGTTGTTCTAGAAAAAATTCTGACTAGAAAAATATCAAGGGAAACCAATGCCAACAATAGAATCACTTGATTCCCAAGATGTGATGAAGGTGATCAAATATGTATTCACTAACAGAAGAAACCACTTCCCTTCCATCCCACATACATAAAAGCAGACCTGTCTACCTAGTTTAATTTCTGTAAAGGTTAGATCTATCATCAGCCTCGTAAATTGCAGAGAAACTGAAGTAATTGAACAACGTGTAACACAATTATTATGTTCGAATAAGAATCGATTGAAGTATGACAAGAATGTGAGAACATCTACCGTGAGAAATACATAAAATTCTTTAAAAAAAAAAAAAAAAAAATCGAAAACTAGAATAAAAAAAAGCACGTGCGTCAATCGAATATAATAAAGATCGCATTGCTTTAGAATTCATTGAAGAAATGGATGAGAGAAAAGATAACGTCCACGAATAAAAGACTTATGTAATGAATGAAAAACACATCTTTAAAAAAAATATTTTTTCTGCATCTGATATAAAAGCGGTATATTATAAATAATTCCATTTGTTCTTTGTTATGCTCACAGTTAAAGGGCGAATAGAATTGCGATCAATGAGAAAAAATAACTATTATATAAGTAGCATCACCACAAACACACATGATTATATACTAGTCATCATCATCATCATCATCATCATTGGTTGAACGTCCGTTTTGACATATGCTGAACAGTTTTCAGAAATTGATTCCAAACTAACCTATCTCTGGCCAGGTTTTTAATTAATCATTCTTTCTTCAAAAGTCATGATTAACATTTCCTCCCATGCTTTCCTTGACCTTCTCTCGTCAACTGACTATGATACCTCAGTTGTTCTACATCTACTAACCCAAAAAATCTCAACCATACTTTCTTTGTGACCATACCAAGGAGATCTACCGTTGCACACACACACACACACACACACATCTTCCTATACTGTTCTGATTTAATCTTATTCTGACTTCATCAGATCGAAATCTGTCTTTAAAACTCATTCTACACATTGATCATATTTCTTTCCATGCAACGCATTTACTCAACTTTCACTGGTCAGGTTTTACTCGCATAGATCTTCACACTGCGTACACGTGCCTGATAGACTGTTTCTTTGGTTAAATACAGGCTATTTATTTTTTTAATACGATAAACTTTAAATCGACAACTCTTTTTTTTTTTTGTAATTGCATATTTAACAACTGCCGGTTGAAAATATCGAAATTAATATTTGGAATAAACCACATATTTGTACAATAAAATCATTTTTTCATTAATTTACTTTAAAGTTAGTCGTCTCTAAAAACACTATATATATATATATATATATATATATATATATATATATATATATATATATATATATACATACATACATACATACATACATATATATATATCATTTGTGATCATACTCATATAACATAAATGAATAACATCTTGAATTTGGAATATAGTTGTTTTGCCATCTGTTTTCATATAGTTTTCTGTAGTTTTATTTAACATACATCGAGCTTCATAAATAAAAAGATTGGTATAAATAAAGAGTGCAATAATTGAAAAGGTGTATAACCCTTATCCCTGATTAATAACCCTTATCCCTGGGTGCCTTCCAGGCCTTGATAAGTGGTGATCACTGTGTAAATATATATATATATATATATATATATTGCACTCTTTATTTATACTAATCTTTTTATTTATGAAGCTCGATGTATATATATATATATATATATATATATATATATATATATAAACTAAAAATTTAAAATACTTTCTGATTACAGAATGTATAGAACTGTAAACTTAAAGTCCATATAAATATTCGTATCAATATTTATAAGGCAATCCCAACCAGATAAAAAATGTTCTATATATATATATATATATATATATATATATATCACGGTTTGAACAATTAATCAGAATCGGAAGTTGGTAAAATAGAAACTTCTGAAGGTAGAAAAGTCTGTACTATCGGAAAAATTTTATCCTAGTTTTGGATTCCAAAAACGCTTCTTATATATATATATATATATATATATATATAATTTAAAACTTAATTTTCCATTGTTGGTACTAATGACAAACTGATAAGTATTTATTGATTTTAAATTACTAATAAAACGAGAATTTATAGATCATAATGAATTTAGATAAAACTGGCACCAAAAATATTGCCTGGTAAAAATGCCAAATGTAAAAATGGCACGAGTGGGTAAACAGGAAAAAAATGACATAAGTGAAAAATGTCGACAGAAATCTCACAATCTTCAGTAACTCCCCCCCCCAAAAAAAACCCCAATAAGTTTGTGAAATTAAAAAGAAAATTATATCTACATTTAAAAGTAGATGAGAGCTCCCAACTAAATACCACCCCCCGCCACTAAAAAAAAAAAATAGAATGACATTCTACATTTTAGGTTACTCAATGATTTTAGAATTGGAATCGGTAATTGTATCGGAATCAGGGACTTAAAACAGAATTATTAATTTTTATCGGAATCGGGAAAATATTGGAATCGTCCCTAATCGATTGGAATCGTCACTAATATATATATATATATATATATATATATATATATATATATATATATATATGTGTGTTTGTGTGTGTGTGTATTTATTTATAAACATTTGCTATTTTTTCTTGTTATCTGGTTGAACACGCTACTTCTCAAAAGAATTTGCAGCAGATGAAACGTGGTTGTACATATGTAGCAAATAATGTTTGCATAACTAAATACACTATAATTACGTTCTGCTTATCAATGGGCACTTTTTGATAAATACCGGATTTTCCAATGGATTTACATAAGGAAAAACAATGATACAATGATTATATTTACGTTATACATATATACATATATGTATATGAAAGATTAGAAACAACCAATGTATGAAGTACGATTAATTATGAGACCGTTTGTAACAAAAATTATTCACACTAAATTTAAAGAAGACCAAATTGTATTCAGCAGGAATGCAGTCTCTCAATATTGTGTTCCATGGACGGCAAGCCCTTGCCAAGAAAGCTAGGTACATGTAGGTCAAGAGGAAAGCACACAAACACGTACAGCCACACACACACACACACACACACACACACACACACACACACACACACACACACACACACACAGGTTCATTTATTGACACATACATGTAATTACTCACATATCATCGCACGCAATTAAAATCTTTGATGAAAGAAAATATGCACGTGTAGATGCACGCAGTTTCTGAGAAACACACAATCGTCTTAATGACTGAAAAGATGTGATTATAAAATTGCAAGAGTAAAATTTATCTATCTGTTGCTTCCAGTAATATATGTAACATATGTATATAATAAAGAATTTTATCATAAAAGATGTTATCAATTGATTTTTCTTGCTTTTTTTTTCTCTTTGCTTTTATCTCCTTTTGGTTGTCTTCACAAAAAGATAATTAACCTTAAAAGTTGCGCCATGAAATTATTTTTGCTTAAGACAGAAAAAAAGAAATCCATAAATCATGCGTTTTCTAAAATTTTAATAGAAAGTAAAAATGCTGCCTTTAGCTTACAAATCCATTGAACGCGATTAGACCTTAGGCAAGATGTCCATTTGGAACCAAAGAATAGAATCTTTCGCTTCCCTTCAAAAAGAAACAAAACTTTATTTTTACATGCATTTGCACAATTAAAATATGAAAATCAAGTTGTTGTTGTTTTTTTAAATAATTTTAATTTCTTTTGTCATCAGCATCTACTTCTATTATCTTCATTTTTTACTTTCATCATCATCGTCTATTTCTATATCCATCATCATCTCTTATGACCATTATTTTCTTATTTATCATCATATCTATCAGCATTTCTATCTTCATCTTTTTATTTTTCATGTTTATCATTATCATCTTTTCTTTCATCATCATCATCATCATTTTATTTATCATCATGTTCTATTATTATCTTTTTCTTCTCTCATCATCATCATCTTCTTTTTTTGTTTTCTATCTTCTTTCTTCTTCTTTTAGCATATCTTTTCCAAATCAGATGTGGATTGCATGTTGGCCATGACAACACAAAATGATTCTATCATTTAAATTAGTTTCAATGTGCCATTGTTTGAGATATAATGCTACTAAATCTTTTGTCTAGAATCCTTATTCCAATTTTGATCACAATCTATTACATGATTTTGGTTCTAGAAAATGTCTAAAATTTAAGCCAAACGAGAACATAAATATATGTTATTCTGTAAATTTTATGTTAAAATAAATTGGTTTGTAAGCAGCAATAATGTCACTCAAGTTTTCTATATGCTTGGTGAAAGTTGAGCAAGAAACCTCCTGAACAGATTAGTGAGTGCAGCGTTTGAAGCTATTCATGGTTTCTGAATAATGGATTCTAAATCAAACATTATCTTTTATAATAACCGACAGTTATAATTTATTAAGTAGATTAACTTGAGAATATTTTTTAAATCAGTTTTATGCTATTTTAGGATTAAGTAAGTCAAAAGTAGCATTTTGCTTTTGCAAATAAAATTGGTGAGAAAGAAAAATTACTCTTAATAATATATAAACTTATACTTCATATTTAAACAAAATCTATATACGTATTATTACGTCAAAATCTATATACTATGAAAATATTGTGATTTGAACAAAAGACGTTCAGAGTCTTTCTCTAAATCGTTATTTTCATGGTAGTTGCTCTACTGAGCTCCAATCTTTACCTCCCCCTACAAAAGATTCACAGCAAAAATTCATCTAACTAAAATCACTACAAACAAAAACCCTTCTTTCTCTGTGCATTTAAAACAAAATGCAACTTCTGTGAACAGAATTTCTTTCTTAGAATTTCACATCTGTTCAACACAATACTGCAGAAGTACTTCCTACTTAACTTCAACATAATTGTCTTCAAGTCAAATGTCAAATACTTGGTGAGCAGTTCTCTTAAATAATCAAATTCTACCCACTTCACCCATTGATTTCAATCCTTTCATAGAATTGTTCATTTTTCAACGGACAATCTCATTAACTCTTATCCTCGAGTGGACACTGCCCGCTTTGATTACGAGTGACTCATTAGCATAAAACATATTTATTTGAACATAAAATCCATTTATCTGGTTTTGAACATTGCAAAATAATCAATCACTTTTTATTAAACTATTTCATATCAGTGGTAGGTTATGCAATATTTTTTATTAATTTTTATTCATGACAATTTTTATGAGTCTGTGTTTCTTTCGTTGCATTATAACGACGCAGAAGGGCATCTGCTTTTCTGAGTTTCCTCTACCTTATACGACTAGAAGGAAGCAAATATTTATTTTAGCTCATTTTTAATAGTCTTTAATCGCTATCATACTTCTTTTCAACCTTTTACACAGTATTGCAGGTGGCGGAATAAAACTAAAACTAAAGTAGCTAAGTGATTACAGACTGAAAACCTAGATGTACCATGTTCAAATCCAGTTCGTCTCACAGAAACATTTTCATTCAACCCACACTTGACCTTGTGTTTAACTTCCTGTAAAGGCAATAAATAAAACCAAATTAAAAATATATGGTTAAATTGCACAGATTCTAAAACGAGATATTATATGTGAAACAATGCAAAAATAAGTGGATAAAAAGATCTTTTAAAAATTTATTCTCCTCTGAATCTATGACAAGATTTACATCTAATCCTAATTTTTAAATAAAATAAATCTACCAATCTAGTCTTGTTTTTTCATTTTTTTTCATAGCATTTTCGCCCCAAACAAGGCACAGGGCCGCTTTGATTTAGGGAGCTACTATCTACGACATGGTACTATGTAGGGAGTTGAGCAGTAATATATGTTTACATTAAACTTGAACTTTGCATGTCCATACAGTCAGGGAAGCAGGAACCCGGAAGTGAATTCTAAAGTCTAGGAATCCTAGGGAAGACACTATAAGAGTAGAAGGCTTTCTTACATCTGTAGATTTTTGCTGTGTAGGGGTGGGATTTTGCTGCTTGTAGAGTCTGTCGGGAGTATTTATGTTGTGGGGGTACAAGAGTTTGTAATTCGTCCGAGCACTTACCATTAAAATACTTGTAAAACAGGCATTGAAATGCAACATTTCATCAATGGGACAGCAGCTGAAGCTTAGCTAACAGTCCGGGACCTATTAGGTTGGTGACTCTCTTTTGAACCCTGTCTAAGTGGGAGAGACTAGTAGCAGATGCACCAGCCCAAATACGCCAACAGTACTCCATACAAGAGCAAATGGTGGCCTTGTAGAGATACAGGATACTTTCAGGTATAAGTAACTTTCTATCGGTAATGGTAGAGAGAGAGCCCACTTTCTTTGCAGCAGCCTTGGCAATGCCCTCCATGTATCTGTTCCAACTCATGTTCTCTGTGAACGTTAAGCCGATAAGTTTGAACGAAATATTTTCAGGTAATGTATCACTAGCCATAGCTATTAGGGATTGAGAAGGGTTTTTTTTTTAGTTATTAAAAGAAAAAAGCTTAGTTTTAGCAGCATTGTCTTAGTTTTTATGGAAAACGCTACAGACAAGATATGAAGTCATTTGATGTTAAAAATCGCTTATTGAACATAAAGGTCAAAATAAGAAAAGCGAGAGTTACGAAGTTACCAAAAGTAAATCTAATATCCATTTTCTACTATCAATATGTAATTACTCTCCCACCCCTCTTTCCGGTCGAGGGGAGGGAAATCTGCTTTAAATTAGCACTTGCGCAAAAATGATCTTATCGCATACAAGTTCAACAAGGTTCAGAGCAAGTGATGTCAGCAGGCTTTTTACAGCAATGGAGCGAAAGGCTATTTTTATCATGATGAAGATGGAGCAATATCCATTAGTAGATGCATCATTGCATCTCTGAGAGATTCTGTCAAGTCACATATCAAATATGGATAAATGATAAAGATTTAAAAACTAGGTATTATATGTGAAACCATAAAAAATTAAAAGCGCATAAAAACTACATTTTAAACTTAATCACTCGCTTAAAAAATATAAACAGAGTGGAACATAAACTAATAATCAAAATACCAGAATTTATCAATAATAACTATAATATTAACGTATATTAATTATAACTATGTAAATAATACATATAGCAATAATATCTAAATGAATAGCACGTTTATAAATAAACATTATTAATAATATGTATCTTAATAATATGTACATAATTACATGTAGTAATATATTTAGCAATAAGTATATTAATAATTAGCAGGGTGATCCGACGTTGCCCGGGATTGAATGATGATCGACGAATGTTTCACACTCCCAATATTTTTATTGTCATCGAAATCAGTGAAATCGCCAATTTTACAATCAAATCGATTGTCTGCTCTAGTTGGGGACCTATTGTGGTGTACTAGGAGAAAACTCACATGTCTCTCGGAATGACTAAGTTCACATTACCTTGTAGTCTACATTGCACTGTAGAGAACCTACTGTTGATTTTATAAAATTATTTTATATATAATGGCTTGAATTAAAGTTTAAGATGCAAAAGTCAAGTATCATACTTCACTTGTACTCTAAACAAAAACATTCATTTTGAACGCGCCCCCATTATATGAAAGAACATACTGTTGATTTTATACGTCGAGCCTTTCGGCTTGTGTGTGTGATAATAAAACTTCTCAAATGCACTTTTGATATTAAGCTATGCAAGGTGTTAACTTTGGTCAAAATTGTCTGTTTCTTCTTTCATTGGATTATTTTGATTATCGATACTTATCAAAGACATTCCAATATAAAACCTAAGAACACTGTCAGACACATAAAGTACCTTCATGTGAGATTTCATAAAAATCGGCCCAGTCATTTTGGAGTCCATAGGGAACGAACTTACAGACACACAGACAAAATTCATTTTACATAATAAAAGAGATGCATATAGATTTATAAAGATGTGTTTCAATCCATAAACCTGAGATAAGGAGGGGCATTTGGAGTACAGATGAATGGTATAAGACGGGAGGTTCGACCATAGCCTAGGTATGGTCAAAATTTCAACACATAATGCAGTTCTTTGAATTATTGATTTGTGACCTTGGGGTCATATAGTATTATAGAAATAATGACATTTCGTTGCTAAAATTGTAGAAATTTTGATTTTTCCAAACTATGAGGTGGAGTTCAAAAATGATAAAAATAACAAGTTCCTTTTTTTTTTATTTTTTTATTTTTATGTCATTAATAATATCGTTGTATCTAGCCTTCAAAGAGCCCTCAAAATACCCTCAGATGATAAGTTATAGCTGAGTTATTGTCAGGACACTGATTTTGTCGAATATATTGAAATATGTTTATCCAGCCCCAAATACCTTGAATAGTAGTTTAACGACCTAAACATTTTTTCCAAATTATTTTCATCCTATTTCTGACAATAATAGCCATATTGTGCTATTACACATGTTATATAAGGGTTTTGTACAAAAACATATATATATTTCTGTGGAAATATTCTTTACTCACTTGTATTTCCTTTTTATATATACAAGTTCTTATTTAAGAAGCTCAATGTAATTACAGAGCATATAATGAATGAATGAATGAATGACAAGTCTATATTTCAAATTCCATGATGTTAACCACTGTAAGATAGTCAACATCATGGAATTTGGAATATAGATTTTTGTCATTCATTTATTATATATATATATATATATATATATATATATATATATATATATATATATATATATATATACGAGGGGCGTGCAATAAGTAATGCCCCTGACCCACTTCCAGTTGTCGGATCTAGCTGAAATTTTGCATGTTCAATGATTTATATCTCTACGGGTTATGTGGCAAATTACACCTCTGAACTAATTGTGGTTTCTGTTTTACAGGTGTTTGAACTGAGTTAGGTGAGAAATGGAGCCTGTTGAATGTTGAACAGTGATCCGGTTTTTGTATTTGAAAGGACGCACACCATAGGAGACTTTTGATGAAATGAAAGAAACTTATGGTGATAATGCCCTATCATATGACCTTGTAAAACGCTGGCATCGTGAATTCAAACATGGCCAGAAGTCTGTGAAAACAGCTCCCAGACCTGGTCGCCCCCCTTCTGCCATTGATGAGGCATCTGTCCATCAAGTTGAGGCTGCCATTTTGGAAGATCAGCGCATTACTATTCGCCAAATAGCCCAAGATGTCAAGATAAGTACAGGGTCTGAGGAAACTATTATTGATGACCATTTGCATATGCATAAGGTGTCTGCCAAATGGATTCCCAGGTTGCTCACACCATTCCAGAAGTGAGAATGGTCAAGTGCTCAAGGATGAATTTGATGTGCCAAGAAGATAAGTCAAAGTTTTTCAAAAGACTGATTACACAGGATGAAACCTAGCTCCATCACTATGATCCAGGGACAAAAGCCCAGTCAATGAAGTGGAAGCACTTGGACTCACAACCTCCAAAGAAGGCAAGGGTGCAGCCCTCCGCTGGCAAGGTCATGCTCACAGTCTTCTGGGACTAGGACGGAGTAGTGATAAGAGATTTCCTGTCAAAGGGTACCACAATTACAGGAGTCTATTATGCTTCACTTTTGAGGAAATTAAGGCAGCTAGCAAAATCAAGAGGCGGGGAAAGATCAGCAAAGGTACCCTCCTCCTGCAGGACAATGCTCCGGTCCACAACTCGCATGTCGCCAGATCAGAAGCATGGGCGTGTGGTTATGAAATACTCCCCATCCTCCCTACTTTCCTGACCTTGCACCCTCTGACTTTCACCTCTTCCCAGCCATGACGTTGTTTTTGAAAGGAAAGCGTTTCCCAGATGATGCAGCCTTGATTTCTGAAGTCATGTCGTGGTTGGAGGACCAACCTGGGGTGTTCTACAAAAACGGTCTCCAGAGATCAAACGATGGGAGAAATGCATAACTCTGGGTGATTCCTATGTAGAGAAAGCCTTATAACTCTGCCAAGTTTCGTTGCTCTACTGCTATGGGAAGTGGTTCAGAGGCATTACTTATTGCACGCCCCTCGTATATCTAGCTTAAAAATAAAGAAAATAGTATGCCAATACTATTTCAGAAATTCAAAAATTGTGAGAAATTATAAAGATTATAAGGATATGTGAACCACGTTGGGTAGCCTTGCTAGTAAAAGTATGAACTAAATCATACATCCGAAAATACCAGACTAAAAGTAGAGGGGGTTAAGGTTCGGGGTATGTTTAAAGAGGCCGTCTCAACCCTCTCAAAAAAAATCCAATTGCAGATAAAAATCAGAAAGATAAAGAAAAAACAACAGACTTACACAAGTTTTTTTGTAAAGTCATATGTAGATAAAACTCGAAACCGATGCTAAAAATATTGTTTTATTGATAAATCTACAAAGGAAAGATAAGAGTATTTACTCACAGGTAAACAAAAGAACCGCAACTTTTAAAACAAGAGCTTCTATTCTATTCCTTGGGGAAAATGTTAAAATAATCTAAAGAAATATATATATATATATATATATATATATATATATATATATGTGTGTGTGTGTGTGTGTGTGTGTGTGTGTGTGTGTGTGTATTGTATGAAAATATGCTTCTGGCAATTTACGTATATATTTTCATGTTTCACTAAGTAAGATTTCATCAGGCCTGGGCCATAAACTTGGTGAAGTATTAGTGGAAGTGATTTCTTAAAATAGAGCTTTCTGTTTCTTATATTTTTCATTGACACTAGATAACCGTTTTGAGCTGTAGTTCTGCTGATTCTTGGGGCTTGTTGAGGGTTGATTATTTCTTGTGAGCAAGGGACGTAATTGATGGGAGAAAAAATTTCCCTGAAGAAAGTTTGTGGAAATATCTTGAATTATCAAGGAAACAATGTTTTTTTTAAAAGAGACAGAAACAATTGTATTTGTATGGATAAAAATGTTTTCAAACAAATTCTGAATATTCATTAAATATATATATATATATATATATATATATATATATATATATATATATATATATATAGTGAGTTATGAAAATATATATATGGCAATTAAGCTATGTGGAATATTCTGTGTAGCTTAATTGCCATATACAATATATATATATATATATTCAAAACTCACTACCTAGCTCTACCTTTGGATTGAGCACTGTTGAAGTAAATACTGAAAATTTACGCAAAAAATTATATCTTCGTATATTAATTCATGTGATTAAATGAAGTAATTATTTAATAATTATCATAGTAAATGTAGGTAATATGTACATATATGTACAAATTACCTACATATATATATATATATATATATATATATATATATATATATATATACATAAACACATCCAGCTGTAAGGTTTTGCTAGGCGATGGCTACTATACTATGTGATAAAATGGGATATGCAAATATCTCTACTACATTATTTATAAAACGTTGAAAATCAAATGCAGCAGCAAGTTCTGGGAACATATACAAAAAAAGTACAGTTAGAAATAAGTCATACGCCATCCATTATGACTATGCAATTATTACAGCTATGTACCTTGAAAACTGAGCTATTAAATCTGACATAGTGGTATGGGACAAGACGAAAGAAGCAACCTTAAAAGTTAATGCCCCCAATGGTGTTGCGTTAAAGAGAGCTGAGGGAGAAAAACATAACGCAATACCAAGGTCTTATGTATGGCACAAAAAGAAACTGGAATCTTAAGATCTCTATTATGACACTAATTATAGAAGCACCCGGATTCGTGAAAAGGCAAATATTCCTGGTGAATCAAGTGCAAGAGAGATAAAAACCAAAAAAACAATTAAATTTAAAGGGACGGTTAGAATCTTAAAAAAAAGATCTCTCGGTTGGAATGTATGAAATAGCAATGGAATGTCTGTCATCCGATAATATGCCCCAACCTCAGCTAGAACAAAATAAGAAAATTGAATATATATATATATATAATGAATGAATTACAAAAGCCTATATTCCAAAATTCATAATGTTGACCATCTTGCAATTTATTCCTTTAATTCAGTTGACATTTACAATTCTTGACAGTATATGTTTCGTAGCACAAAATCAATCACTTAATTATTATATCAATCAGTGAATCTATTTTGCCCTTAACTCATCAGAAGAAACAGCAACAATCAATCCATCAAAAGGAGAAAAACTGTGTTTTGACATGATTAAAAATCTGAAAATTGGAAGAGAAGCTGTAAATACCCTATAATATGTTTACATTACACCATTAGTTTCACTGGTTGATATAATAATGAAGTGATTGATTTTTGTGTGACAAAACAGATACTGTAAAGAATTGTAATTGTCAACTGAATCAAAGGAACTTTGGAATATAGACTTTTGTCATTTATTCATTATAT
The DNA here is from genome assembly GCF_053919585.1 of Euprymna scolopes. NCBI lineage: Eukaryota > Metazoa > Mollusca > Cephalopoda > Sepiida > Sepiolidae > Euprymna > Euprymna scolopes. Next base: position 33,462,595 of record NC_136508.1, on the reverse strand, counting down.
TGCTCTGTAATTACATTGAGCTTCTTAAATAAGGAAATAAAGTATATTTCCACAGAAATATATATATATATATATATATATATATATATATATATATATATATATATTTCTATATATATATATTTCTGTGGAAATATATATATTTCTGTGGAAATATATATGTGTGTGTGTGTGTGTGTATTAATATGTGTATGCATATGTTTATAAAACAAATCTTTTTTGTTTAGATGTTTCATTGATCATTGAATTCTGTGAGCTTTTTAACCAATCCTCATAAATCTTTCTCTAATTATAATTCCTGAATGACAAGTCGATTTTTATTTTTGTGGCATGAAAATTCTATTAAATAAGGAAATAAAAAAAAAGAGGAAACTGGAGCAACTAAATAAACCAGAAGTAGGAATCGAACCCATGACCTGACCGTATTACTATTATCCAGTAGCTTATCAATGTTAGACCACTTGACAGTGATTGATAGCTGTTCACTTATAATCAATTCTTACAGACAATAAATCTTGTAAACGAATAAGTATATCAATACATAGCTGTACTTACTGTAAACAACATACATACTTAATATATATTATTACATGTATGCACATAATGAGGAAATATAATATATTACATATAGATTTTCAGTATTTACAGAACTATGTTACTATTTTTATACATCTCTACTTGATGTCTAGTCTAGTTAACCAATCAGATTCGTTGTTATTCCCTCACATGTGTTAATGTTTTCATTAACCAATGCCTGATCTTCTTTCAAACACATAGCTCTTTTGTTTTGTATGGGTATATGTATGTAACGTTGTCTGGGAACCAACACATTGTAGCCTCAGTCGTAAAGTGGCAAAGAATATAAAAGAATGTCCATCTGCCTTTTTTGTCGTGCAACAATATTTATTTCTTCAATCTCTTGTTATCGCTGTGACTCCCTCATGAGATCGATCTGAACGTGATCTCGAACGTTATCCATGCCTAACGTGATCTAAAACGTTATTTGCATTCTTAAAAAAATCATATAAAACTTTAATTTAACTTGGAAATACGATTTAAGAAATAGCGCGGAACAGTAAGTGCATTAGCACCAAAATTACTAATATATTCATCAAGGACTCGTGGCATAACGGATAAGGTACAAGGTAAACTTCAGTTCTAAGTGACACTCTTCTGGAAGTTGAAGGTTTGAGTGATATCATGGATACAATTGTGAATTGTTTAAAACTTATATCCGGCCATGGCTGATGGGATGAGAATATGCTATATCCGTGGATTAAATAAAAAGTTCTGTTTGAAATTCAGTGCAGATTCACGAGTTCAATAAGATATCCGTAAAGAAGGTCGAAGGTTACATCTGCCATAACGTTGTGAGAATAACACTCAAGATGAGAACAATAGTCCGAATAATCCAAATAATACATTCCATCACTCTAGGCAAATGCTCCAAATTTTGTAATATCAATGCATAAAATCACTTCTAACCCCCTCTCTCTCTATCTCTCTGTACAATGAAAATGATTGACAAGTGATATCACACCACCAGAATTAAGAGTTGACTAAAGTAAAGGTTAGATTATTGTTCTCACTCAAAATCGTTAATGGATTTGAAAACCATTTGATGTAACGAGAAAAAATATGTGCCTTCTGGAAAAAGTACACTTTAAAAAGATGGAAGATGTTGTGGATTGATAAAATCATCACAGACTATAATCTGTTCTAATGTTTTTATAAATATATTTATAAAGCTCTACTTTGTATTGAGCACTTTTGAAAAGAAAATAGATTTAATTTCATTTTATTAAGATATTTGAATTTAATTATATATATATACTTTTCAAACTGTCTTTTTTCATTGAGAAACCGATTGTTTGAGATGAATTGTAGAAGTCTTTTCTAAACAAAGGCCTAGCCGCGTCAATCAAACCATGGTACATATGTGGAATCTGTAATAGATAGCTTTTAAATGAATAACTTGTATTTTATCTCTTGCATTCTTACGACCCAGCACTTTATCGATTTCTTTTCAACATATCCTGAAATACTAATATGTCTATATAAATAAAGTTCAATCTGTGTGTATGTCTGTCTGCCTGCCTGTACACGACTAGGCTCCTATATGGTTTATTATTATACTAAACTGACCACATGCAATGATAGAAGAGGTATCAAAAATGGTTATGCTAAAGTCACCCTGCACGAATGGGAGTGGGGCACCAAAGGGGAAACCCTGTGCATACTCACATTGTTTCAAGTAGAGCTACCAAGTTTGGCAGGATAACCCACTGTGGAGATGGAAAGGTTTTGACAGGTTACACTGCTCATCTCCACTAGGAGGTAAATTATAACTGGAAACCGTGTACACACTAATACCGTTTGATTTACACTCATAACCCACCACAGGGTTACACCGCTCACCCTCGCCAATGAGGTGGAGGCCCCCAAAAGTGTTACTTATAAATGGGAACCCTATGCACACTCACATCGTTTGTATGTAGAGCTACCAGACTTGTCATGATAACTTCACCATGGAAAGAGGAGGTTTTTATGGGTTACATTCTCACTTGCACCAACAGAGGTGGGTCACATGACGGGCATTTATCATGGAAAACCCTAATTAGTGTTCATACGTTTGTATCAATAAAGATTCCTACTACTTCCCCTCATGTTCGTTTGAGGGGGTCTGATTTGGTTTTGATACCCCAAAATTTGAAGCTATCTCTTTGCACCCACACTGCCTTTTCATAACCTTTCATACATTCATAAATTAGATTACATTTTTTGAAGGCTCTTTTTTTAACCTAGTCAATGCCGGGTACTTTTTCTAGTAAATATATGTCAGGAAGTGTATATTTCTATGTATAAGATTACTCTAAAACTAATGAACGAATCATTAATTATTTTGGAACACAGCTGCTAGAGGTAAATGTGAGTAATGTAGGCTATATTTAGTTTAATTTAGTTTCATACAAAGGGAATAAAAAAGAGGGAAAAACTTTTCATAAAAATTTATATATCTCCGATTTTTTGTGAAAATTTAGTAATAGGTATTAGCAATTAATTAATGAATATTATTCAAATTCCAATTTCTGTTGGGCATTTAAAGAGTTTTTAAAGGGCATATTTTAAGCATAACTTCCGAATTGAAAATTAACATCTATTAGATTTCCATTAAATTTGATCCATAGTTATTAATTAAATAAGGTTCCCTGAATATTTAATGCCTTTTTAAAAACCTTTAATAAGTCTAAAATTTTAGATACTTTCTAGAATCAAAATCATGGAATGGATTTTAATCAAAATTTGAATAAGTATTCTAGGCATAACGTTTATTATAATTATATCCTGAATTTGATATTTATGAGGCAACGTAAAAATGGTTAAACTGTTCTGTTCAGGAAATTAATTCTATCTCTACTAGGACGGGTATTCCTCTAGTCATATATATATATATATATATATATATATATATATATATATATATATATATATATATATATATATATAAAATAGATTGGAGGTGGAAGGACCTGAACGCTCAACGTTCCGCCTAATTGATGCAGGCTTTTTCAAGAGGAATGGTCAATGACAAAGCCCTCATAAATCGGGCGAAACATTGGGTGTCAGGTCCTTCCACCTCCAATCTATTTTTCATGTCATCAGATTTCATCCATCTTAACATATCATATATATATATATATATATATATATATATATATATATATATATATATATATATATATTCCTCTTTCACGAATTCTTTGGGTGTATTTCCTTTCTGAAAAAGAGATTTTATTCTTGAAGTATTAAAGATATCAACTATCCCAGTTATATAAAACAGTGTCTATATTTACTTGTTTGCATTTGCTATTGCTTTCGAAAAATAAATAAATAATAGGATTTATAAAATTTAAAAGAGCTTCGTTCATTTGTGTTTTAGTCATGCGTCATATCATTTCAACATCCAGTTTTCTGCATTGCAATAACCTTCTTATACTCTTACATATTTGTTTATCAGCAATGCTCCATTTTTATTATATATATATATATATATATATATATATATATATATATATATATAAAAAATGTGTGTGTGTGTGTGTGTGAAGACTAAAAAGCTTTCGATGTACAACATTCTTGAGAAAATTTCTTATTTTCCTATAAGTTTTCTTTGCATGCAATTCAGAATATCATAAATGTCTCAGCAGAATAGGTTCCCTAATTTAATTTACTTTAATAACATAAGTAGATGCATTTACTTAGACATTTCTAAGAAAGAAAGAAAAATGAACCATTTTATTTTCGACACAGTAAATATAAACTATGATTAATACGAGAAGAAACATAAAACACCGCTTAAATGTGAAAACTGTAAAAATGACACAACGTGAAAACGGAAATGTGTCCAACTTTCTTGAAACTTTCACAGTGGCTGTCAGACTTGTCAGATAGTGTGAAAGTCAAGTCATTCATCTTTGAAAGTTTTCTGCCAAAATATCTTCGAACTGACAACGAATCATTTCACTAAAACCTTTTGTTGTTTTTGTTATGTTCAATATAATTTTTTCTGTCTTTCTCTTTTATTTGTAATGCTTGTTCAACATTTCAAAACTAATTTATTCTGAATTAGTAGACCAAATAAAAACATAATTTTATAATAATTACATAATAATGTTATTTAAAACTTAAGAGTTCCAGATCAACAAAATTGTTATTTCAAATTTAAGAGGACAGATCAACGAAAACACTATCTAAACTTTAATCATGATCTCTCAGCAAAAATGTGCTAAAATTAAGCATGATAGACCGATGATGATATTTTTATTTTATTTTTATTAATTAAATGTGACTCCTGAGTTATTTCTTTTGAAAGTTTTGATTTTTCTTAGGCTTTATTGAAAAATGTCTCTATATTCTCAGTTAACCAGGTAGAACTACATCAACTATTTAAAAGATAAACAGTAGCAGCGTATGTTATTATAATGACAATAACATGGTACAATAATCTTTCTAGTCAGGCTCCTTGCCTGGGCCAACGTGACTCTCTCTCCAGATTTTCGTGTCTTCTATCAGCTGCCTCAGATCTTCAGGATCACAGTTGGTGTCATGTGCAATTTGCTGGATGTACATGGATCTAGGTTGTCCTATGCTTGTGCACCTATTCCATGGAGTTTACAGCAATACATTTCTCACCAGCTCTTAGTAGCTCCTCTTGCTTGGTACAATAATAAAGCATGAAAATTATAAGCAGTTTTATATGTCAGCTTAGAGTTAAATCTTTTGTTTTATAAGAATGTGCTCCAACGAACGTACTGCATTTGTCTCCCCCTCCAACATGCTCTCGATCTATCCGACAAGCAGAAAAATCGCACCCTATTACTGAAGAGGTCTCTAGATACTGTATGATTTTCCAATCTATTCTTGGACTTTTCGCCTTTGGAATTCTCTTCCTGTTTCCTATTTTATCGATTGTACCAGCATGCAGAAAGTTAAATGTAATGTGAACGAACATCTTCCTGCTCAGATACCCACCAAAGTTGCCCTCCTTCCCAATAAATCTAACTCCTATCATAATAGCTCTTTGCGCTTCAATGGTAAAATGTCTTGCCTAGGGCGAATAAAAGTTTTTTGTTTTTTTAAATCTCACCAGATAAGTTTATATATTGTATACAGAGATTATTAAAGCCCCTAGTATGAAAATTTATCTTTCGAGAGATTTCATCAAATAGTCGAACAAAAAGAAAGATACAGAAAAAATCCAGAATGATAGGAAACTGTCATATGATAAATTGACATTTTTTTCACAGAAAATTCTCATCAGTCAATAACTATAATCTTCTTCTGAGACCAAAGTCAACCTTTACTCTTTTGACATAGATTGTTAATCTTACCAAATCTCTTAAGAAATCCTATTTTATTTTACTGTCAAATTTTTTCTATAGAAATAAATTAATATAAAACGATTAGTGGCAGAAAAAAAAGAAAAGAAAAGCTATGACAGATTTTGAGAAAAACAGTTAAATTGAGCCATGGTTTGACCTTCTCAAGCAAAAACTAACATCAGATGAATATTCTATATGCAAGTAAATAAAAGAGATAATTTGAATTGAAGTTTGAAAACAAAAGTATATAAGATTAGAAAATCAACACAAGCGAGCAAAATATATCACAGCAAATGTATGAACGAATTTTAGCTCAGGTTCGAACACACAAAATTGAGTGAAAGTGACAGTTTTATAACAGATTAATATTTTGTGCTGTCGTAAATATATGAAACAATTTGGGCTGCAGATGAAACATTTAAAACTGTGATTGAGAAAATGACACAGTCTTATATCAGATAAATATTGTATGCTACAGTAAATGTATGGGCAAATTTGAGCTGAGGTTTTAACACACAAATGTGAGATCAATGCCTTCAACTTGCAGACAATGTTTTGAACTCGTTAATCTTTCTCAGAATTGATCTAAGATAAATAAATAACAATCAAACAACCTTTTAGTAAGAAAAGGTGGCAAACTGAAAAGGTCATGGCCAGAGCATAATGCAAGAAAACTTTTGTACCAGGATAAGAATGGTTTTATGTTGATTTTTTTTTTATATATTATTAAATGAGGAATCATTTCAATTCAAAATCCAGTTAGTATTACGTATATAAAATTGAGACAAACACTTTTGAAATGTGTTAACAGCTTTTGAATAAGCAACATCACAAAACATCAGGTCAAATTCGGTTGCCATCTTGTTTTTATTTCACTTATTAAGATAACGTTGACACATTTCAAGCAGTCTAAGAAGTACAAAACCCAGCAGTGGCACTGACATATACGTTCTGTCAGTTTTTATCCAGCTGTTAATAATAAAGGTTTAGTAAATTTTGATAAGGAATTTCAACACATATCACAGTAAATATATGAAAGGAAATTCTTATATCATTATTAATATATTAGTTAATTTGAGCCAATCTTTCAACTAAAACCAAATATCTTACATTATATTAAAATGGTGAATATATGAGGTAAGTTGATCTAAGGGTGCTATTTACAAAACAAACTCTTATATCATCTATAATATAAATCTCACCTGTCTGTTTAAATGTATCTATGTATGTATATTTGCCTAAAACTTTTGACAGAGGCAACAGATTTTCACAGATCAGTATCATTTTGAAGCTCGACCCTTCGGACGACAAATATCGAAAAATTGGCTAAAAACATTCACCCTCAACAGGGCACTTTTTTCACCGATATTTTCGAAAGCCATCCACTCTTTTCGATTGACTAGCTTTAATTTAAACTTTCGCCACTTCCAGTTTGTCGATGGATGCAACAGCAAAGATATCACGTTTTTTTTGTCACATTCTTTTCCTCCTTCGTGGTATGGATTCAAGCCTGCCTACTACCACTTTTTTTTTTTTTTTTTTTTTTTTTTGCTCAACCCACAACTCCAAACACCTGGGCAACGCCAGGCACCCAGCCTAGTAGATAATATATCAGATAATTTGAGCAGTGGTGTGAATATAAAAGTATTCAATATCATAGTAAATATATTGTTTATTAATTATTCAATATTATAGTAAATATATTGTTTATTAATTATTCAATATTATAGTAAATACATTAGGTAAGTTTGAATTAACAAAAGACTTATAGCAAATATATCAGCTAATTTGAGAAAGGGTTTTCAAACAAAATGATGCTATATTGTAGTGAATGCATTAAGTAAAAGCAAAATGGAAAATGAAAATCACGTTACTCGCATCCATCCAGCTATGACGTCATTCTCTTCATCAGTTGTAGTTGTGAGAATGGTCTCCCAGGTTGTTGTGTCTCTAGTTCTCTTAGGGGTGGGGTGAGGTATCTTTACAAGATAAATATAACCTCCTCTATGACAATCTGCATCAGCAAGTGGCCATTCCTACAGTATTACAAATTGCAGCCTAAAAGGTATGAACCCACAATTTTTGGTCTAATGGATATTGTCGCAGACTCTGGAATCAATGATGTCGAGTTCAAACCCTATCACATTCATTGTGGGCATTTATGCATTAATACTAGGATCAAATAAATTTGAGGTACCCTAAGTTAGGGAACAACCAAAAGGACGTTGGATTATTCGGTCTACTGTTCTCATCTAGTGTGTTATGTTCACATTTCAGTCGATGTAACCTCTGACCTTCAAGTGTATCTTGTTGAACTCGGGAATCTTTCTGTTAAACTCGGGAATCTGCATGGAATTTTGAACAGAACCCTTTATTTAATCCATAGGAGTAGCATGTTCTTGTTCTGTCAGCTACGACTGGGTAGAAGTTCTAAGCAATTCACACGCTTGAAAAAGGTCCGAGGTTGCATCGACCAGAATGTTGCAAAAATAGCACTCGAATAGAGTAGTTCGAATAATCCAAAGAACAATCCTCATCTCAAAAATTTTGAACACCTAAAGGACATATTTTGCTGTAAAACTTTTCTTTTTTTTTTTAATTTTTGGTTGAATTATTAACACAATGAAAACGATTGTAACTTTACCATCACAGATATTTTTATTAAAAAAATTGCAATTTATTTATGAAAAGTTTTATCTAAAAAACAAATACTGTGTTATTTCCAAGCACCTTTTTGGTATATGCACAATTTATTAAAAAAAGAAAAAAATTATTTACAAAACAATTAAAATTTAATATTTTAAAGAATTATTAAAAAATAATGATGTATCATTGCTATATTTTAGGTTTTATAAAAATATTTTTTAAAAATATTTTATCGTATTAAATAATCTTTTTTAAATATTAAATTTTTTGCTATAAAAATATTTATCACAAGTGATAAAATTTGAAGACAAAAGTAAAAAAAAAAAAAATCAGCGATAAATGTGTCCTTTTGGTTGCGATTCATTCTGGAGTGCTTCAAATCTATTTGATCCTAATACTTGTCACAAGTGTATCCCAACTCTAAAATAGTAGCTCTTGTTCAATTATTGTATACAATATATGTTTTATAATTGTGTGTTGACATTAAATACTCCTCTGAAAAAAAAAAGTTGATATGCCATAAAACAAACCGGAAGACCTGATTCTGGCATAGAATAGCATCAACGTGAATTTAAATCTACATGTGGAGGAGTTGTGATATTTGCAGTCACCGTTTGTGTTTCAGTGGAAGGCACTTTTTTTTTCTGCTCTTTGAAACAGACTGCCAGAAGAGGCTTCAATAAGCTTTACCATATCTTGCCTTGGACAAGCATAAAGACGATATATATATATATATATATATATATATATATATATATATATATGCAATATCTTTTGTCCTTTTACATGGCTTGCTGCACTTTGCTATTTTTCTTTTGTACCAAAAAAGTCGATTGATTTCAAATGTACAATACTAACATACTGTACACGCAATAACCCTTATCCCCGAGTGGCTTCTGGGCCTTGATAAGTGGTGACTACCTTGTAAAAAAAAAAAAAGAAAAAAAAAAGTAAGTTAATGTATAAAAAGCGTTCAATAAGTAATGTCCTTGACCCACTTTCTCTTGTCTGATCTAACTGAAATGTGCAATGATTTATATCTCTATGGATTATGTAGCAAATTACAGCACTGAATTACTTATGGTTTCTGATTTACACGTGTTTAAACCGAGTCAGGTGTGAAATACAGTTTGCTGAGTATTGTGCAGTAACTCAGTTTTTGTATTTGAAACGGCGCACACCACAGGAGACTTTTGATGAAATAAAAAAATATACAGTAATAATGCCCCATCATATGAACTTATAAAATACTGGCATCTTGATTCAAATATGGCCGGAAATCTGTGGAAATAGCTTCTAGACCTGGTCACTCCCCTTTCTGAAATTAATGAGGCATGTTTCTGTCAAGTTGAGGCTGTCATTTTGAAAGATCAACATGTGACTGTTCATCAAATTGCTAAAAAAGTCAAAATTAGTACAGGGTCTGAGGAAACTATCACTCGTCATCATTTATATTTGCATAAACTATCTGCTAAATGGATTCCCAGGTTGCTGACACCTTTCCAGAAGTGAGAACATGTTAAGTACTCGAGGATGAATGTGGAGATGTGCCAAGAAGATTAGTAAAATTAGTTTAAAAAAAAATTGATTACAAGGGATGAAACCTGGGGCTATCTGTATAATGCAAAAACTAAAGCTAAGACAATGTAGTGGAAGCACTTGGACTCACTATCTCCAGAGAAGGCAAGGTTGCATCCCTCCACTGGCAAGGTAATGCTCACAGTCTTCACTTTGGAGGAAATCAAGAGAAGCTATACAAATCAGGGCGCAGGGTAAGATCAGCAAAGCCTCCTCCTGCAAGACCATGCTCTGGTTCACAACGTGCATGTCACCAGATCAGAAACATAGGTGTGTGGTTATGAAATCCTTCCCCATCCCCCTACTTTCCTGACCTTGCATCCTCTGACTTTCACCTCTTTCTAACCATGAAGTTTTATTTGAAAGGAAAACGTTTTCCAGTTGATACAACTTTGATTTCTGAAGTCACGCTGTGGTTAAAAGACCAAGTGGAGTGTTCTACAAACGCTGGGAGAAATACATAAATCTGCGTTGTTCTATGTAGAGAAAGATTTTCAACTGTGTCAAGTTTCATTGGTCTGCTACTTTGAAAAGTGGATAAAGAGCATTAGTTATTGAATGCTCCTCACTAGAATAAAATAAAAACAGATAGCAAACATGAACATGGATTTTACAAAAGTAATTGTATTAGGTAAGCTGATCTAGGATTCGAACCTTCCACAAATTTACATTATAATAAATGTATCAGCTAATTTGGGCTTGAGTTTAAAAATAGAGGATTCTACATCACCGATAGTGCATCAGACAAGTTGATCTTGAGCTTAAATAATGCATGAGATAAGTTGAATCCACAGAAGAAAGATTAACCAATCAACCTAACTCTGTTTGCATCTTATATGTATTCTATTTTACAGGAATAGTACGCGTCACTTATGCTGTTATCAGTTACGGCAGAGAAGAGAAATGGTGACAGCATCAATTGCACAAGATTGTCAGCATCCTCTTCAGTAGGCATCCATTTGCGGAGCAGCTTAGAGATTGGCTCATCCACTTATTCTCGTATTCTTTACTTGGGCTAACAACAAAATGCACTGATAATTCAGACACGTGCTGAACGAGAGAGGAAAATAAGTGATGATGAAAGAAGTGACTTATTTAGAGGAAAGTAAAAAAAATATACTTCACAGCCTATCAATCGAACTACAATGGTTTTCTATAAATGACGTGTGCGATTTTTGGATTATATCTTTATCTGTACTATTATATAAAAATCACTGTGTGTGTGTGTGTGTGCATGTTTTTGCGAGTTCCTTCCTCATAGGTTCCAAAACGGCTGAGCCTATCTTTTGCAAATGTCACACAAAGGAAATTTATATGTCTGATAGTGTTCTTAGATATGTTTTGTACAGAAATGAATCCGATAATGTGGTTAAATACGTTGCTATTATGAAAATCCAACACACATTCTACAGAACTACGTCTGCCAAAGAAACACCATCAAATTGATAGAACATGATTCCAAGAAACACTGTCAAATTGAATGAGCATGATAGCTTTTGCCAGTTTATAGAAGGGGCATTTTACACCACTAATTTATTTTATGTATATTGTTATTACTTAAACATATCAACATGATTAATTTATAATTTTTTAAATTTCAGACTAGCAGGGGTGTCTGGCGTTGCCTGGGTGTTTGAAAAAAAGTGTGAGCAGGCAGAGAGGCTCGAACTCGAACATGCAATGTGAAGGCAGAAAAGAAAGTGAAAGATACTGTGACATGTTACTACTACACCAAGATCGGAGCGTAAGTGTAAAACGTTGAAATTTAGTGATGTCAACCATCACATCATAGAGGATAGCGAAATGCTGAAAGCTTAACTGGCTGTAAGCCAGTTAAGCTTTCAGCTTTTGCTGTATTTGCTTCACCACGGTTGGGGGAAACCAGCTCCCTCTGGGGAGGAGCTCTGGCAGTGTCTTAATGAATAGCAATTGTCTGATATGAAGGGTATTCCCCACACTGATCAAAGGCCAGAAGCTGATTTGATTTGATTATTCAGTTTCATTTTATTTATACGAAAAAGACAAACAAACACTGGAAACCAGATTTGTTTTAAAAACTTGCTCAAAATAAATGTAGAGATGATGATCGTTTTCAAATCGTAGATATTACAATGTAGGGAGCATATAAATATATTCTAAAATATAGTACCCCCCCCCCTCGCAAAAAAAAAAAACTTGCGGGACATACAAAAACGCGTTTTACCTTTTATATATATAAATTATTAAAGCATCATTCATATTTTTCTGTAATATATTAAACATTCAGGACAATGCCAATCAAGAAAATATAAATTTTCTGTATCTTTGGTTAGTAGTTTGGAAATTTTAGCTGGACATGCACACACACAACTGCCCTTTATATAATAGATAACAAATGTGCCTTGTGTGAAACCATCTTATCGTGCACCAGAGCTATCTGCAAAGAACTTAAAAGTTCTACTGAAAAGACCATTACACAAAGCAATCCATGCAAGTGGCTTTTACCAGTGGCTTTCGCATATCTTTACAATTGTAAATGTTCAGCACTTATGAGTACAGGCATCACAGTTTAAAAATCACTCGTTAACCTTGCGACATTTAACTCTGCCATGAATCAAAAGAAGCTTCTTAAACTATTTGCTCTGATGCCTTTTCCTAACAACAAACTGTCATGCTATGCATTAGAGAGAGAAATCGATTGTACCATGGAGAAGAAAAGACATGGATTTACGGATTACAACACAACTTCCTTATATTCTGCTCGTTTAAAGAACCAATGCTATCAAAACTTTTTCTCAATAAGAATCATGTTGTAAAACATATTGTTTGGATCACCTCGGGCAACATGCTTAATGGTATTATGAGATCGAGATCATTAAATGTGTCAGGTATTGCAACATTGGACCCCTTCATAAAGCTGACTCAAGTGATATTGATATCAGGTTGTGACTAAGCCACCAAAGCCACCAAAGTGTTCAACAACCTAATGGAAAAAAAAAACAGGTAACAAAAATGAAATAACATATATATAGAAAAAGTTTGTTTCCCCTAATCTGTGAAACACAATACTGTGGAGCTGCTTCCCAGCTGAATATAACATGATCGTTTTCAAATCCAATGTAAACAAGTTCTTGATGAGCTGTGTTCTAAATTAAATTAACTTCTTTCCACTATCATTATCATCACTGTGTTATCGCATCTGACACTCAATAACCCTTATCCTTGAGTAGCCTCCGGGCCTTGATAAACGGTGACTCTATAGTATAAAAAATATACATGTATATTCAAACAAGCAGCTAATCCAATCATATGTAAGGTACGATTTTCTTCAGTAATATATGGTAAGCATTTACTAGTTTTTACTTTTCATTTTCCAAATAATAATGAGTAAGCAGCATACACACGTTGCTTGTTTATATTTAATACAAATAAAAAAAAAACCCTAAAAAACATGAAATCATTCTCTCGGCTGATTTTATCGATAGAAATGATGAGTAATCTGTTGGGATAAAAAATTTCGCACACAATATTACACCTGAACAATTTAATTGTTTCTATATGTGATCAGTTAAAGGAGGTATTTGAAAAACACTGGAAGGAAAGTACTATTTTATGAATCAAATAATATTATGAGCTAAACATTTGATGCTAAAGAACATCTGAAATCAATCTGGAATCACCAGCTAGTGTATGACAACAGCACAGATCTGTTTGTTGTAGTAACACATTGTCAGATTGCAAGATCACTTAAGCAGGTTTTACATACTACACTTGGGATTCCCAAAACGTCATCCATCTAACTACTAACCACACTCAATATCAGTAATCTGGTAGGAACCAGAATGTCGACCATATATATATATCTATCTATATATCTATAAAAACAGAGATGTGTGTGCCACAGACGATTTCTGATTGGTTAATCCAATAATCACATCTCCTAAAAAACTATGGTTCCTACGCTCTTACCTTTATCATAAAATATTATGGCTTTATTTATTGTCCATCTTGGAAGGGTTTAATTTTTTCATAACTTGTTATTTACAAATTAAAAAAATACGAAATTTACACAATCTTACAATCCAACCTACGACATCACGTCCGCACACACGAAAACAAACGCTGGAAAGATTATTATTAGTAGTACTACTACCCAGCACGCGCGCATACACGCACACACGTTCACAAGGTATTCCTCTTAAAAACATGTTCGTTTGAAGAGACGATTGTTTTAAGCTGTTGACACACATGTTTTAAAAATCTAGCAAAAATTAATTTTCCTGAAATTTTTCAATATTTAAAAATAAATTATGCCGGCTGATAAAATTTTAAAACTTTTTTTTAAAGCTAGAAAGATATATATATATATATATATATATGAAACTAAACTAAAAAAAAAAAACGCGCGTTCACTCGATAGATTCGAAAAAGTTGTCATAAAACAAATATATAACAAATAAATGTTATCAAAGGCAAGATAGATTACTTTCTACCAAACTGGATTTATTTTTCGTGTTTTTATTCAATGTAACATATTTATTCAGCTCGAAAAACGGGTTTGTATTACTGTACACATAGATTCGAAAAAGTTGTCAAAAAAACAAATATATAACAAATAAATGTTATCAAAGGCAAGATAAGTTACTTTTCTACCAAACTGGATATATTTTTCGTGTTTTTATTCAATGTAACATGTTTATTCAGCTCGAAAACCATACAGTGTTTACCGATGTATTGGAAAATTAAAGATGGCGGCCGATTCTCTCTTTAACACGGTAAGTTTGGAAAAAGGTGTAATAAATAAAAAACCGGTTAAAATACTGTTAAAAACTCGCTCAATATATGTTACCGTGACATAGGTTGACATATATTCGGCGGGTTTTTAATAGTATTTTGTATAGTTTTTTTATTTATAACACCTTTTCCCAAACTTACAGTGAATGAAGGGGGAGGGGAATAAAATAAAAACATTTTGGAAACAGATTAAGTTTGAAAGAAGTGCTTTGCACAGAAAGAAATTAATGAAAAAAGAATAAAATTAAATTTCTTTTCTTTCTTGATTTTTTTTAGTTTTTTATGAAAAGGGAAGTCAAAATTAAGACTATAAAAAAACAATTTTTATTAAGAGCGAACCTCAGTCGTCAGGTCTGTAAAAAAAAAAGACGTGGAATAATCAAGAAATGTTTTCTAATACAATTTTTTTTTACTTATGTGTTCATTTGTCTCTTTGAAGTTCGTTTGTTTAATATATCGGTTTGCAATATAATTTTGTCATTCTGTCAGACTCAAATTTTAAATCTATATATCTATAAAAGTGAAAGTGTGTGTGTGTCTGTGTACATTTCCCTACGATATAACTCTGTCAATTTTTAGTCTACAGACTCGAAATTTGATATACAGGGTACTGAGATTTGGAAAAATCTATGTGATCGGTTTTTAGCCAGAAATTTGGCGATTAAGGGGTCAAAGTTCAACAATTTGAGCTTTGAGAACTCTACCAAACTTCTCCGACAATTTTGGGTCTACACACTTGAAATGTTAGATATAGGTTCCGTGGACATGGATCTAACTTAATAACTTGATTTGAGGCCAAAACAATAAATTTTCAGGGGTCATAATAGGGGTCAAAGTTTAAAAAATTACCCCCTTTTTTTTTGCTCAGCATACACCTCCAAACACCCGGGCAACGCCGGGCACCCATGCTAGTCTATAATATAAAGCTGAATGTGTGTGTGTCCGGTCACCAATAGGCTCCTATATGGTTGACTATTTTAAAAAACTGATTACATATAATGATAGAAGATGTATCAAGACACAGAAATGGGTATGTTTGATCCTGCAGAACGGTGGTTCATTAAAATTGTGGGGTCTGCGTTCACGCCTGGTCCACAAAGTATGGAAATAAAAAATTAAGAAATTAAAAAAAAAACGTTCACAAGTGTTTTTTTATATATATGTACATAAGAATACTTTGATAAGTATGTTTTAACTTAAATAGGAATGGTATAATAAAATTGTGGGATCTGCGTTCATGCCTGGCCTCCATAGAATGGAAATATGTCACAAAGTTTAACAAGGTTTTTTAATATAGATCCACAGAATATTGTGATAAATGTTTCAGTGTAAACAGGTATGGTATAATAAATTATGGCATTTATCTATTTTATTTTTACTTTCATCATATTTTGCTTTGGTTTTGATACCCCCTAATTCGAAGTTATCTCTTTACAACTCTTCCTTTTCATAACCTACCATACTTTCATAAATCAGAGTCCATTTTCTGTAGGCTGTTTTTGAACCTAGTCAACGACGGGTACATTTGCTAGTATATATAACATATTTGGAAAGAAAATAAGTGTTAATTCAAACATGTCTTGAATAACTTTCTATGAACACAGGATATCACTTCCCTCAATGAATGATGATGATACTGATCAAATATCAGCTTATTATCAAACTACAAAATCGTTCAACATCTTCAAATTGACATGTATTTTCCAACGAGCAGCTTATTTAATGAAATGCAGGGAAGATCTACCCATGTACAATACAATATGGTGCGTCTGCTACTCGTCTCTCACTTGTGGACAGAGTTGAAAAGAGAGTCGTCAACCTGATAGGTCATGAACTGTCATCTAAGATTCAGCCTCTGTCACATCGAAAAAATGTTGCATCCCTCTGCATGTTCTGCAAGTATTTTAATGGTAAATGCTCTGACGAACTACAAGCACTTGTCCCCTCTTGACATGAATATCCCTGACAAACCCGACAAGCAGCTAAATCCCACCCCTACACAGTAGAGATCCCTAGGTGTAAGAAAGCCTTCTACTCCAATAGTTTCTTCCTCAGAACTGCTAGACTTTGGAACTCCCTTTCGGGATTCTGCTTCCCCAACTGTACTGACATGCAGAAGTTCAAGTGTGATGGGAACTTGCTGCTCATCTCCCTTCATAATGCCCCTGCAACTTATGTTCCTGATAGTCGCCCCTATTTCAAAGTGGCACTGTGCCTTGTTTGGGGTGAAAATTGAATAAAAAATAAATAAAACACCGGCTTATTACCATGCTACATAATAATTCAACATCTTAAAATTGACATGTCCATTCCATAGGGCAAATCATCTAATGAGAAGATAATATACTCTTCCTCAACGTAATATTGTGATACTGATAAATACAAGCTTCTTACCAAGCTACAACGTATTTCAACATCCTAAAATTGACATTTCTATTCTAACGAGCATCTTACCTAATGATAGCATACAAGATTTAATCTCCTTCAATGATATTGATCAAATATCGGTTTATTACCAAGTTACGGAAGTAGTTCAACATCCTAAAACTAACATATCATCGTTAACGTGATGCGAGAAAGGAAAACTACTCCTATGGATGAAATAAAGGATTTCATTTGAAATTCCATACAGATTCCAATGTTCAAGGAGATGCCCCTAAAGTTAGAGGTTACATCACCTGAAACGTTGTGAGAATAACTTCTAACTCATATGCGACCCATATGTTATATGTTAATCTAGTTGTATGCTATATGATAACAGCTGTTATTCTAGTTAAGTTTAGTAATCATAAAAACTGGTTTGAAAACGAGTTCTAAAAAAAAAAAAAAAAAAAAAAAATCTTTTCAAACTCTTTTCATCTCCTTGAGTTGATAGATAAATGCAATCTTCAAATTTTAAGAAATCATGAAAAGAACTAGTATCTGGAATAATGGTGTTTACTATTTTTAGCTTTTAATATCAATTTTGGTTTTCATTTGTAATTCTTCTACTTTTTCGATAATCCCATCACATCTGTCAGAGCCAAAGATGTGTGATGATGAGACCGGGTGAAACTATAAGGTGTCAGTCAAAAGGTATGCGGATAGAAATTCTAATTATAGTGAGCGGCACTTGAGGGATTATGTGCATTAACTGTGCGCATGCATGAACAGAGAATCAACCAAATGGACATTCCCTAAGCTCTCGCAAAGTGGCATAGCTCATAAATGAAAGATGAACGCAACGATATTTCTCATTTAGAAAGAAATTATAAGTCTGAAAATACCGAATATGCACTCGTCATGTTACTGGTGTGTATGAAAGTGCATTTTGCGGCAGTAGTCAGAATGCATATGCTATACAATATAATCAAGAACCAGACAGCATCAAATATCAACCGACTGACTGGTCTTCTGTCTTGAGAGACAATGAATATATTCTGAGAGTGTGAACATACAATGAGGAGTTTATAGTGAAGCTAGGGTTACACAATCTCAAACAGCACGTTTCCTGATCCGATTTTGCTTAAGTCCATTTTAAATCCAAATTATTCACAGCTGAGAGTATCCTGTATCTCTACAAACCCACTATCAACCCATGCATGGAGTATTGCTGCCACATCCGGGTTGGTGGGTCTACCACTAGTCTTTCTCTATTAGACAGGGTCCAAAAGAAGAGTCTCCAATCTAATAGATCCTGCATTATCAGCCAGCCTCAACTGCTGTTCTATTGCTGGAATGTTGCATTCCTGTGTATTTTAATCGAATGTTCTCTGATGAACTCATAGCATTTGTACCCTCTCAAAGTACATACTCCTGACAAATCCATTTAGCAACAAAATCACACCCCTTTGCTGTAGAGGTTCCTAAATGCTGGAAAGCCTTCCACTCTGATAGCTTCTTTTTTCATTGGACTGCTAAACTTTGGAATTATACCACTACTTCCTGCTTTCCTGACTGTACCGACGACATGCAAAAGGTTAAATTGTTCAACCAACATCTCACCGATCTCCTTACATAATCCCCTGTAAACCCGATCCCAAATTGTAGACCCTTACGTCCAAGTGGCAATACGCCATGTTTGGGAGTGAGCAAGAGTATAAAATTTTTATAAGTTCAGTGCCATAGAGAAATCCAGGTAAATTGGAAACAATTCCGAGATAAGCAAAAAGAATTGGTTTTATGCAGGAATTTTCTTTCTCCACGAGTGGATGCTGTGTTAAGTCTTAAGATTCCAGTTTAATGCATCATATAGTAAGTGTAATATTTGAAACACATTCTAATATTTACGACTAACTATAGATATCTGTGAAAAATACAGATTGCTGAAATATGGTTAACTATTTTTCTGATTCTAGATAAAGGATCATGGGTGCTAATGAGTTAAAATTTTAAAGCTTTTACTTTAAAGTTTAAAGCATGCGCAATCTCATTAATATTTTTTAAATAAAAAAATGGTCAAACATAGTCGAAAGCGACCCGAAGGTTCCCTTTTAATTAGCTACTACACCAAAATGTAGGGGAGAGCACCACTCCTTTCTCCAGATTATTTTATTTACCTTTGATATTCACCTTGTAATGCTGAGTTTTTAGCAAGAAAGCATCAGGTATAACTTTTTAATTATTTAATATAACTCGACCAAGGATTGAACCTTAGTCTCCAATCCATTAGAAAAGACTTATGTAAATTAGGCCAATTTTAGCACAGATAATTTTCTTTCTGATAGTAAAGTGATCGACTGCAGTCAAGGCTAACATAAAGGCACTATTCATAATAGAAACCCTAACTCCTTTCCCAGAAATACTCCACTTAACCTTGATCCTTACAATGCTAAACGCTTATCAGGAGGCATCTCTGTGCCTGTTTTACAAGTACTTTTACCAGAACGTGCTCAGATAAATTCATAGCACTGGTGTCCTCTCAACTTGCATACCTCCAACTAACCTGACAAGCAGCAAAATCTCACTCTTTCACTATTGAGGTACATAAAGGCCGAAAAGTTTAATACACAAATAGTTCTTTCCCTCGGACTTCTAAAATTTGGAATTCCCTTCCTGTTTCCTACTTCACTGACTGTATAAACATGCAGAGGTTTAAACGTAATGTGAACAAATATCTTGCTGCTCAACTCCCAACATGATACCCTGTATAAATAGTTCTAAATAGTAACCCCTTTTGTTCAAGTGGTAATATGCTTTGTTTGGAGTGATTTAGAGTAAAAAAAACATTACATTTTTCGTATGACTTGAACAAGGATTGAACCCTGGTCTCCCAGCTCATTAGCGAACACTATTACCATTATGTCAAATATTTTTGAAATATTATACTAAAATATTTCAAGAAAACTGATTGGATGCCAAAAAGACAATTACATTTTTTGAAATAGAAAAATACATAAAATAAAAGTTTAAAAATTATTTTTGGTAGTAAAAATATTCATAGGAAAGTCTCATTTTCTGTTTCTACGTTTTCATTTGATTTTTTGTTTTGTTTTCCTTCTACCAATTCAATCGGTGAATTGTTCTTGTAATTAACAAAACAATTTTTTTCTGCAAAATCTATTTTCCACAATTCTTCCTCTTTGCTAAATTTCATTAAAATTTCTGAGATTCACTAGTTCTAATTTGTTGTCCATTTTTTCTTTTCTTTTCCATCTCTCCTCCAACCTTTCTTAGAAGAATCTGTGGTTTTATCTATTTTCTATGTTGCTGAGGCGAGGATTCTGAACCAGCTGCACTAGAACTTTAATTTTCTCCAAACTCAGCCAACTTGACATTAATTTTGAAGTATGCTTTCGGTCACTATTTTATTGGAACACCAAATTTCAAATACTTTGTCAATGGTCTCAGGCTTTCCTACATTATCGCCTTCCTTTCACATTCCCCAACTAACCCATCATTCTTTTAAACCGATAAAAAAAAAGCAGTAAATCATCAGTAGAACTCGCTCGCAGACTATTGGTATTCTCTGGATTCTTAATGATATGCGAATCTATAACTATGAACATTGTACATAAACTTTATCAAGTACCCGACCTGATACAATCTAGTGCTACCAGATTAGACTGAAGATACCGACATCCTGACGTAAAATGCACCAAAAATTGATGTTGTTTTTCTTTCTTTTTTTAAAACTCAATCATGTTCGGCCAAGCCAAAAAACAAAAACAACACTTTTCCTCTATAAAACGAAACAACCTAACATCAAGAATAAGTATTTGAACATACAAAAATCTTGAAGAATACAAACTTTCTCCTCAATTACTGCATGTAGGATTAAATAACCATAAAAGGGTTGATATGCCATAAGAATAAACAACGAAAACTATCACATGCAATGTTTGTATATTCATGAAATAGTAAATTACACACATCATATACGAACACACACACACACACACATATATATACACACATATATGATGATTGCTGCATCTTTCCAGATGATCGCCGTCACACTGAGTTCTTCCAATCTTGCCGTCCATGCCACATATATACACACACATATATATATACATAGTGTAATAATTTTATAAGATCCAATTATCAAGCTTTCTCAGTTAGTCATTTATTACTTTTCGAAATGCAGCCATTGCAATATTGTTTCGTATTGCAACTAAATTATATTATTGACGTATATTTAGTCACATCCTCATCAGATATTTAACTTTATTTATGAGAAAGTATTTTTAACGCATTACAATTAGAATAAACTGAGTACATTTCAAGTAAATGATTGACATATGTATATATATATGCATGCAGGCATGTATAGCTTAGGGGTAGAGCACTGAGTTGTCATAATAGGTGTAAAATAATATCCAGTATTTGAATTTGTTGTGACAGCTGTGACTAACCACACTGACGAGTCTTGAAAAGACCAAACATATTTCTGGTTATATATATATATATATATCGAAGGAGACGAATATTGGCTGAAGAGAGCTTGATAAGGATACCTTAAACAGACCTTATTATCGGGCTTGAAACCGACGGTACCAATGACCTGTCTCAACTAACAACTTTCTGTACACAAAATATAAGTACGCTCTTAAAATTTGGATTTTCCTTTTAATTGAGCACTCTGCTGGAATTCTTTTTCCAAAAAAAAAAAAAAAAAAACTAATCAAATTATATATATATATATATATATATATATTATTTTGCTCAAGGCATTCCATCAGTTATTGTGGAATCCATTTTAAGAGAATACCATAAAGACTACTTTGAGCTCAGGACATCCATTAGATAAAAGAGAAATTCTCATAATTCAAGTGAAATAACTTCGCAGAAATATCGCTTTATGGTTATTCAGAGCCATAGAGTTTGGTTAGGCGCTATTTCCAAACAACTCAAAGTTTGTAAACGAAGCGCATTGGCCATAAGTCAAAGTAAATCTGAGGATGGATATTGGTTAGAATTGTTTTAAAGCATCCGAAGGTTTTCACATATAGAATTGGTAAAAAGATTTAATGGAGTGAGAGTGCTAGATTAACCTAATGGATGCAATTCAATACTATGTGATCGACAATGCTGATTTCTATTGAAATCGGATCTCTTGTGGTCCATTAAGCATGACTATCAGCCAATATTTATAGATCCACAATTTATCCCCAATTGCATAGGTAAATTACAACCTTGTATGCGATTAACGTTAACAGGTATTGGGCTTTGGTATTACATGACTCAAAATTGGTGGATATACCATAAAGTAGAAAAAAAACTATAAGAGTTAGTTGATCAGAAAAGATAGATACTGTAGAGTAATAAAACTAGAAAAAAAAGGAGAGAGAAAAAGAGGAAAGAAAACGAAAGAGGGAAATATGAAGAGAGAGAGAGGAGGAGGAGCTAGAGAGCGGGAAGGAGATAAAGAGAGCGAAAGAGATAAAGAGAGGGAAGGAGATAAAGAGAGGGAAGGAGATACAGAGAGGGAAGGAGATACAGAGAGGGAAGGAGATACAGAGAGGGAAGGAGGTACAGAGAGGGAAGGAGGTACAGAGAGAGAAGGAGGTACAGAAGGTGATAGACAGAGAGAAGGGGGTTGAAAGATGAAGAGAAGGCAGGTGAAAGACACAGAGAGAGAGTGTAAAAAATAGGGAGAGAGTGTGAAAGACAGAGAGAGGCGGTGAAAGACAGAGAGGGGTTGATATGCTGTAAAATAGAAGAGAGAGAGAGAATGAAAGACGCAGAAAGAAATAAAATAGTTGGAAATATTCGATATACATAGTGATCGACAAATATCCAAAGACACTTATGCCTATACGTCATTTGCATATTTTTTTTTTAAATTTCTGATAAACATTCATTTTACATGAGTAATTAGTAATTTTATTCACCTATTTTCTCATATCTACGCAATAGTTTTGTTTAATATTATTAATAGTAACAATATTAAAGCGATTTAACGAAAAGAAAATGATTACGATTGGAAACTTCCCATGCGATTATTTCGAAATTTAGATGACAACTTCCGGTTAATACATGAATTTTGTTTTTCTTCAGATAAGAATGCAACTGTATTAATTGCTGCTCGGAGTGCAGGCAAACTTTTGGCTAGCAGAAGATAATTCCAAAATAAAATTTGTAGGAACTACGAATTCTAAAGTTCCTTTCTTTCATTGGAATAAAACAATTGAAACAATCTACCCCTGTAACAGTATTTCTATTTTAGTATTAACTAAGAAAAAAAATGTGTGTGTATATATATATATATATATATATATATATATATATATATATATATATATATATAACAAGTGTGTGTGTGTGTGTGTGTGTGTGAGTTCGTTCGTTTGCTATGTGCTCCTAAACAGCTGGGCCGCTTTTTTTACAAAAATTTCACACAAATGTACTTTATGTACCTGACAGTTTTTTTTTGGATGGGCTTTGTATCTGAATGTCTTCAATAAGTATTGATAATCGAAAAAATCGAATGAAAGATAGAACAGGCGATTTTAACTAAAGTTAACACCTTATAAAGCCTAACATCACAAGTGCATTTGAGATATTTTATTACCACACAAGCAGAAAGGCCCAGCATATAAAATCAACAGTAATTTCTTTGATATGACAGGACGCATTCGAAATTAATGTTCTGCTTAGAGCACAACTGAACTATGATACTTAACTTTTGCATTTTAAACATGTATTCAAGCATCTATATCAAAAAAGTTTATAAAATCAACAGTAGATTCTCAACAGTGTAATGTAAACTGCAATGTATTGTGGACTAATTCATTGCAGAGAGGTATATGAAGTTTCCTCCCGGTGCACCGTGGTGGGTCCCCAAGTAGAGCAGGCAATCAATCGATTTGATTGAAAAATGGGCAATCTCACAAATTTCGAGGACAATAAAATATGAAAAGGTGAAACATTTGCTGATTATCTTTCAATCCCGAGCCACGTCGGATTTCTCTGTAAGTATATACATATGAATATATAAGTAGAGGTCTATATAGATATAGCTAGTAAGATTACATATCTAAAAAACAAGAATAGGTTTCAAGATCCCCAAATTCACACTAGAACTGCCCGCAATGACCTGTTGCGTAACAAAATACTTGGCAAAATTCAGTACTAAGTGATAGTCTTCTGGAGGTTAAAGGTTAAATCCTCAGATAGGCCGATATTTAGAATACACTGGCAAATTGCATAAGACTTCTACCCGATTATGGCTGACAGACCGAAGGCATACTCCTCCCATTGATTAAATAAAGGCTTTGTTTGGAAATTCCATGCAGATTTCTGATTTCTACAGTTCAACAAAATACACACGAAAAGATCGAAGATTGCACCAACCGAAATGAAATAATCCAAATAATACATCTTTTTTTTAGATCCTGTTGTGTTTACATTGTGTTTTTTTTTTCAGTTCATTCTAAAATCATGCACTTAAAGCCGCCTTGGTTGTTGTTTGGAAAAGAAAAGAAGTTACAGACTCCATAGATATTTTCGTATTCTGTGAGTTAAGAATACGAAACTATCTATGGAACCAGTAACTTTTCTCTTTTCTTTACCAAACAACAACTAACATGCCTGAAGACGACCGAAGGATAACCCGACCGAAACATCACACAAATAATACTCAAAATGAGAAAAACAGTTCGATCAATACAAGTGATATATACAAAGTCTAAAGTTTATTTTTTCAATAAAATCATGAAAAACTGAAACAATTTATCCCCCCCCCTCCCGACCGTTTATTTCTTTTTTTCCTCTTTTAATACGATTTTTTTTATTTGCTTCTATTTGTCTTCTGACGTGTCTGTCATTTCCCAATGTACATGCAATCAGTCGGCATGAAAATAAAAGATAATAAAATGGAAACAAAGAAAACTATTTTTCTTTGACTTAAATCAGTTACAGTTATGTATTTTTTTTAAATACAACTGACATTGATAAAGGAAATCCAATTTTCTTTCATTCCCAGCATGCGTCACCTTTGATAACATTTTACTCTATTCAAATCATTGCTCATTGACTGCCCCACCCCCAAATGGTCTTATGCCGTTGGCTTTACTGCTTTCTTTATTTCTAATAAGATTTTAAGACCCTCCGGAAATGTCAACTTCTATTCAAAATAAGCTCGGAATTTTCCCACTATTATTCCGGTAAATTTCCTTTTTTTTTTTTTTTTTATAACTTCTGATGTTTCCATTTTCCTGCTGACTGCCCATCTGTCTATTTTTTTTTATTTTTTTTATTATAGATTATTATTATTATAGATTATTATTATTATTATTATTATTATTATTATTATTATTATTATTATAGATTATTATTATTATTATTATTATTATTATTATTATTATAGATTATTATTATTATTATTATTATTATTATTATAGATTATTATTATTATTATTATTATTATAGATTATTATTATTATTATAGATTATTATTATTATTATAGATTATTATTATTATCATAGATTATTATTATTATTATAGATTATTATTATTATTATAGATTATTATTATTATAGATTATTATTATTATTATAGATTATTATTATTATTATTATAGATTATTATTATTATTATTATAGATTATTATTATTATTATTATAGATTATTATTATCATAGATTATTATTATTATTATAGATTATTATTATTATTATTATAGATTATTATTATTATTATTATTATAGATTATTATTATTATTATAGATTATTATTATTATTATTACAGATTATTATTATTATTATAGATTATTATTATTATTATTATAGATTATTATAGATTATTATTATTATTATTATTATTATAGATTATTATTATTATTATTATAGATTATTATTATTATTATTATAGATTATTATTATTATAGATTATTATTATTATTATTATAGATTATTATTATTATAGATTATTATTATTATTATTATTATAGATTATTATTATTATTATAGATTATTATTATTATTATTATTATAGATTATTATTATTATTATTATTATAGATTATTATTATTATTATTATAGATTATTATTATTATTATTATTATAGATTATTATTATTATTATTATAGATTATTATTATTATTATTATAGATTATTATTATTATTATTATAGATTATTATTATTATTATTATTATAGATTATTATTATTATTATTATAGATTATTATTATTATTATTATAGATTATTATTATAGATTATTATTATCATAGATTATTATTATTATTATAGATTATTATTATTATTATTATAGATTATTATTATTATTATTATAGATTATTATTATTATTATAGATTATTATTATTATTATTACAGATTATTATTATTATTATTATAGATTATTATTATTATAATAGATTATTATTATTATTATAGATTATTATTATTATTATTATTATAGATTATTATTATTATTATTATTATAGATTATTATTATTATTATTATTATTATTATAATAGATTATTATTATTATTATAGATTATTATTATTATTATTATTATAGATTATTATTATTATTATTATAGATTATTATTATTATTATTATTGTTATTATTATTGTTATTATTATTATTATTACTATTATAGATTATTATTATTATTATTATTATTATTATAGATTATTATTATTATTGTTATTATTGTTATTATTATTATTATTATAGATTATTATTATTATTATTGTTATTAGTATTATTATTTTTATTATTATTATTATAGATTATTATTATTATTTTTATTATTATTATTATTATTGTTATTATTGTTATTAATCTTGTTATTATTATTATTATTTTTATTATTATTATTATTTTTATTATTATTATTATTGTTATTATTATTGTTATTATTATTATTATTTTTATTATTATTATTATTATTATTATTATTATTATTATAGATTATGGGATTCTGATGAAAAAAAAAGTATTTTGTTTTGCTCCCTTTAATATTAGAAAAAAAAAACAGAAAGGACGATAAATTCAAATTTAAAACTTAATAAATATAGAACAAATATGTAATCTTAAAAGAAAAAAGAATCGATATTAAATTAAATCTTTATGAATATATTTTACTTTGTTACTAAATCTTAAATTCAAATGTAATTTTCAAACTACAAATCGAGTAATCATGTAGAGTCATGTCTTTTGAAAACAAAATGGACCGAGGGCTAACAATTTTTGATTACTTGACCTCATATTCCAAATGTTGTTTTTTTACTTTTCTTTCCAATGCAAAAAGTGTAAACACATTTGGAATTATTTATTTATTTTCGAACTGTAATCCCCATTTTCATAGTTGTTGTTTCACCATGCTCCGTTAAACTATTCTTCTGGCCTTCTTCAGGTGGTTAACCGCAACGGGAAAGGAATGCTGAGGGTTTTTTTTTAACTGTATCCTCAGTAATTACTGTCTTCCATAGATTTTATTCTCGAAACATCAAAGACATTTATCATCCCGGTTATATGAAACAGTAAGTTCATATTTACTGGTTTACATATGTAATTGATGTTAAAAAATAAAAAGGTATACAAAGATTTATAAACTCTACAAGACCTTCATTTGTTTGTTTTTCTTCATACGTCACATCACTTCAATACCTCGGTATTCGACATTGCTGCAGCCTTCTTATACACTTACACATTTGCTTACCAGCAAAGCGTCAAACAAACTACCTTTCCTTTTAAATCTTATTAATTTTGTCTGGTTAGCTTTTGGAGGAAATGTTATTTTTGTATGCATGCATGACTACAAATATCAATTTGTAATATATATTAAAATTTTATTAAATTCTCATTTAGAAAACGCTATTAAACTATTTATAAATATTTTCAAAATTAAAAAGAAATCCAACTACCAAAAAGTTGGATTGGATTATTTGTAAAAAAAAATGTTTAAAAAAAAAAAGTAAAAGAACAGCTCAATTTTATTATTTGCTAATCACCATGAGTTTCATTTTTCATTTAGTGTGGATTGTGAATACAGGGGACTTATTTTTTGTCATTCCTTCCAATCCAGGCCAAATTCGTTGATGGAGTTCCAACTGTTGAAAGATATCCAATCAAAAACATTTTCTCTTCATCTTCTCCTTAGCTTTCCTCTTTTTTGCCTTCTAACATACCCTTAAAACCAAACTTTTACAAGCCAGCTGTTGATCATTTTACACGGCTAAAAAGTTTAAGGGTTTTACTTTTGATTTGATTTTTATTTTCACCAATTTATTGAAAATTAATTATTATTTGAAAAAAAAAAATCAAAATCTGGTCTAAAATATAATGAGGGATTTTTTTTGAATAAACACCAATTCTCAATTTCTGATTTCAGAAACAATGGCCATGATCATGTAGGTATTTTCCATTTTACTATATTAGCATTTTACTTTCACATTCAACCTCAAATATTTCAATTTAAAACTCTTGGAAAACTTTAATATATAAGATACTAGCTGGTTTACCAGCATTGCCCGGTCGTACAGTACACTTGAACATGATATTTTAATTTATGCATATTGCATATGTATTATAGAATCAATCCTCTATTGATTATTATACATTACAAGGAATAATTTGCCCGGTAGACTAATTCGAAAAAAAAAAAAAAATTAAAAAATTAAAAAAAATAATAATGATAATGTCGTTCATCAAATTCCGTCTGTGTTTGTTTACAATATCACGTCAGCTGATATTTGGGCTTCACGATCTTAAAAATAGCATAACGGAATATTTTACATTACACTGGAAAATGTTGCACCAGTGTAACGTAAAATATTCCTCTGTAAAAGTTCTTTTTTATCTATAAGAGAGGAAAGACTATTTTTAAGATCGTTATTTTTCTATTTATCAGATAAATTTCTATACAAAATATATCTAAGAACACTGCCAGACATATAAATTACCTTTCTCTGAAATTTGCAAAAGATAGGCTCAGCCGATTTGGAACCTATTAGGAAGGAACTCATACACAAAGTGACTTTTATATCGTAGTAGAGATTCAAATTTTGTTAAATTTTCTGATATTAAACTATTTAGTATATATGTTAAAAATAAAAATGACATTTTAATTCTATAAAAAGTTTGCTTTGATTATTCATAAAAAAAATTGTAAATAAAAAATAATTCTCACCATGAAAAAAAGTTTGATTATATTATTTGCCAGTAATTAAACAAATTGTTGAAAACAAGTTATTATTTAAAAAAATTTTTTTTAATCCGGACTAAAATAAAATGGGGGGATAGTTTTGGATAAACACCGGTTTCCAATTTCTGATTTCAGAAACGACAGCCACGATGAAGGGGATACTTTCTATTTTATCATAGTAACATATCACTTTCGATTCCACTTGAAATGTTCGATTTAAAACTCAGAAAACCGAAAGAACTCAATTGATGTGTCATTTAGAGCGTTGCAATTTCTACTGGAACAGGTTTTACCCTCTTAACCAAAAATTGCAGGTGTTCGACACACAACTATCATGTTTGAAGCGGCGTTAAAAGCTGTTTACATCTTTCTGAAGGAATATAATCAATATTGATTCGGCTGTCTATCCTCATTGCTAGGTAGCAAAAGTAAAAAGAGAGAAGAGGAGAGGTGGAATAAGAAGAAAGTAGTTCTTTCAGGTAGGCCGTATTTATAGGTAATAGCAGCTGGGATAGTAGAGGTTGCAAGTTTTCGTGTTAGCACTTCAGACATGCCAGTTAGTTACCTCCCTTCCTTCTGCCTTCTCTAGTGTTTCTTACTAGATTGGAGCAATATTTCACGTTGATATTAACACACTTTGCTGGGAATAAATTGTATCATCCTCAGCTCTATAATAAAGATCAATATATATATATATATATATATATATATATATTCCCAAAACCTCTGGCCTTGATAAAGGGGAGACTAAAACTTCCTGTTATGGTTTTAAATGATCTGAAATAACAGCAAGAGTTGTTATATTTCCCTTCTTTTGGAAATAGGGTACGAATATGAATATCTCCAGTATCAAATAATCCTTATAAACTGTGAAATTTATTTTATATATGAAAGCCAAAGAGGGGAGATATAACCTATAAGAAATACTTGAAATCAAGTCTCCCCTGTTAAAAACCCGGATGTACCTCACTATTTTAATTTTTTCATATTAATGAGTTCAATTTACGATAAAAGAGGAGGTACCATCTTAAATCGCTGCAAATCATTTCTTTGTTTGCATATTTTAAAACTAAACATTAATCCGAAGTGACTCTTTCAGGGCATTCATTGTCACGTCCAAATATCAGCTGACATGATATAGTAAACAAACACAGACGGAATTTGATGAACAACATTATCATTATTGCGTTTTTATTATTTTTTGCGAATTAGTCCGTCAGGCGAATTATTCCTCAAAATATATAATAATCAATAGAGGATTGATTCTATAATAATACATATGCAATCTGCATAAATGAAAATATCATGTTTAAGCATATTGTACGACCGGGCAACGCCGGGCTACCAGCTAGTACAAATCTAAAAAAACTGAACTATGCTTTCCCCCAACACTTCAAAATACTCCAAAGAAACTTAAAATTAAAAAAAACATTGAAGGTGTCTGAATTTTTACAAATCTTTACTAACATTATATCTTGCTCTTAACATAAATAATGCTAAACTGTTCTGTTCAGTTGTATGTGAGAAGAGGAGGCAAGTACGAGTATGTGTTTGTCGCCTAAGCATGGCGCATGTGGTTCAGGTTTCTGTCAGACCCCAGCCCTTTGGGTAAGTTTTTTTAAGCTTCCAGACTCTTAGCTAGTAGAGCGAATGACCCCACCCCTCCCTGGTAATAAAGAGCCTCCAAGATTCCCACTCCCCACTTTTATTTCTTTTCATCCTTGGCCTTTATCCCCAATGTGAACTCGTCTTGGAAGGACTACCGACTACCCCACCTCTTTCTTTTCACCCACACTTAGATCTCACTTCCACTTAGAGATTGACTTGCTTGTTTTAGGCAAATCAAAAAAGTGTGTGGTCTATTATTTAGAAAGTGTTCGGAGGGTCTAACTAACCAATATTTGTTGCTTTTGTTTATTCCCCCATTCCATTGCCCCTGAAATGTTATTAGTGTAAATAATTCAAAAGAATTTTTTTCAAATTTGAGTTTATCTTAAGTAGGACAGCCCTTGGAGTGAATATGGTATTGTGGTAACAGATATTTCTAGTTAAGAGTACAATAGATAATTTAAAGTATTTGAGATCAAGGATGACTAACGGCACCCTTCATTCCCACACTTTTGAATGGCCGCGTGCCTAATTTGTTCATAATGTAATTTTATATTTTGTGCAAATAAATATTTTAATTTACCTATCTGTTCCATTTTAAAGATTTTTTCATTAAATGGCTTTAATATTACTTCTTCTGCTATTAATATTAATATGAATGAAAATATTGGCTATTTTTTTATAACGACAGAACATATACTAATCTTTAATGTGTTGACAGTGGAGAAATTTTCTTACTGCCTTATAAATTGGCTCATGTACACTGTAGTATCTGTACAACCACTAACAACGGGGGTGGAGTATCTGTATTTATGATATATTATAATCAGAGAATAAATTTCATATTGAATATTAATTGTTTGAATTTTCTGTGGTATTTGTAATTATTGGGTATGCAACAAGTCTAATAGATTTACAGGTAGGTTGAGAGAAGAAAACCAGATTGTGTGCAAGAAGTGTATGACCATGGAGATGGCTGAGAACTCACATGTGCAGAAAATATATCTGAATGGCGAAACTATTGAGGTTGTCAAGAAGTTTTGTTATCTTGGTGATATCATTGGAACATAGGATGAAGCAGGTGCTAGCGTAATTGCAAGTGGCTGGAGTAAGTTAAGGGAAATTTTGCTATTATTAACCAGCAAAGGATTACAACTGTTGATTAATAGAAGAGTTTATCAGGCATGAATGAATAATTAATTTATGAACGTTCATTTTTCAAAGGAATATGCAAAGTAATCTTCATGTAGTCGCTCGCATATCCATGACTGAGTATATTGTTCGTTTTAATAATTTTTAAATAGAAATGTATATAGCCTTTAGTCTGAGATCACAGTTTAGTATCTGTTTAGATGCTACACTTAAGTTAATTTGTCCTTGGTCAATGGAGAGGTAACGTTTCTAAACTAAGGCAATCTTTTATTTTTGCCTACTTCCAGAGTACCCCTTTTTGGGGAGCTAGTTTTCTCCCACACTAAAATTGACCTTGTGTCACATTCTGCCTTCGTGAGGAAGCAAATAAATACCAATAAGAAAAGCAGGCTCTTAATATCAATGTCAAAGCAAGAAATAAACCACCTTTATAAGTATATAGATATATATGAAGAAGGTATTAAATATACTGAAATATTAGAGAAACTAAATAAAACCCATTTCACAGGCAAAGATCTTGGCATCTTTATTTACATGAACATAAGCACGCATCAATAATTTTGTTGTCTCATGGGGGGTGGGAGCACTTATTTTCCACCAGATATTTGTTTACATTTTCAACGTAATCTTTTTCCATGCGAATGTGTTTAATTCAACGGAGAATACTGATTAGATAAAATGAATATTAGAAAGTAAAATTTTGGATCGATATTCATCTTTTGTGAACTTTCGTGTTTCCCGTTATAATCTTTAATTGCTTTTGTCTATAATTAAAAAGAAAAGGTCGACATTTGAGCATTTCAGGTTTTGAGGGCAATCTTTCTGTTTTCATTTTTGAAGACTTCCACTAGGAATAGGGGAGACAATTCAAGATATTCTTAAAGGGTTTCAATAAATTTCTCTGAAAATGTTAAAGTTTTCGGTTATATTTTGGTAAAGGTAAAAAAAACATTAGATTACCAAAATAATACAAAATAAAACATTAATTCTTTGAACATTTATTGAATAAAAATAATTTTTTTTTTTTTTTAGATTTTATAAAATGACTAGCAAGGAGACCCGACGTTACCCGGGATTGAATGATGATTAACAACAAATGTTTAATAATCCCATATTTTTATTGTCATCAAAATTGGTGAAATTGCCCATTATTCAATCAAATCGATTAATTGTCTGCTCTAGTTGGGGACCCATCGCGGTGCAATGAGAGGAAACTTTACAGGCCTTCCCACAGCAACTTAGTCCACAATATATTGTAGTCTACATTGTACTGTAGAGAACCTACTGTTGATTTCATAAGATTATTTTATATATATATATAATTGCTTGAATTAAAGTTTAAAATTAAAAGATCAAGTATCATGGTTTAATTGTGCTTAAAACAGAAACATTTATTTTGAACGCACCGTGTCATATCAAAGAAAAAACTGTTGATTTCATATGTCTGGCCTTACTGCTTGTGCAGTGATAATGGCTTGAATTTAAGTTTAAAATCAAAAAGAATCATGGCACAATTATGTTTTAAACAGAAACATTCATTTCTTACACACCCCTGTGATATAAAAGCACATACTGTTGATTTTATATATTGGACCTTTCTGCTTGTGTGGGAACAAAAGTTCTCAAATGCACTTGTGATGTGTAACTTTGATCAAAATCGCCTGTTCCTTCTTTCATCAGATTATTTCGATTATCGATACTTATTGAAGACCTATCTAAGAATACTGCCAGGCACATATAGTACATTCTTGTAAAATTTCATAAAAATGGATCCAGCAGTTTTCGAGTCCATAGGGAACAAACTCACACAACTACACACAGACAAAGTTCCCTTAATATAATACTAGCAGGCCGCCCGGCATGGCCCAGTCATAAAATATGCATAAATACTACATTTTATTTAATACAGAAAGTGAGACATATGCATGCGAGTATTGTTTTTTTTTTCTAAACAGTTCACTTCATGTAAAAAAAAGAAAAGAAAAAAGAAAAAAAACAAAATCCAAACCTAAAGACAGTGAGTAAAGTACGATAACCATTATGCCAGCTTAACACAATCTTTAAAAAGTGTTTTCAAACCTATTTATTTTTACATAATGAATCCGTCATGTAAACCATTCAAGCATGCTCATTTGTGGAACAGTTAGCAAACAGATAAAAATCTGAAGATCCTATATACTAATTTTTCAATTTTGACCCCTTAGCAGCCCGTTTTTCCAAATGAAAACTGATTAAAAAGTTTTCCACATGGCTGAATATGCTATGTACCAAATTTTAAAAGTCTGTTGAGTATATAGGTTGAGAATTGCCCTCACAGACACACTCATTCTCACTTTAGAATTTCAAACAAGCATTTTTGCTTTTTTTTTTTTTTTTTCCTGAAATGAATAAAATCATAAAAATGTATGACTTAAAAAAAATCTTTCTTTTTTACAAAATTAAGTTTTCGTAATCAATCAAAATAATCATTAAAAGTTATAAATAGTTTGAATAGTCATTATTAGAAGGTATATAACTTTTTTATTTTTACAACATGAAACTAGAATTGTCTCCCTTGTATCAAGTGAAAAAGTATAAGAGTCAAAGATTAAGACGAATTTGTCTCTAAGATTGAATACTGCTGCCACATCTGGATAGGTGCTAATCAGAAAATTAACTTTTTCCTTTACATTGTTCCAAGCCGCGTGTTTGTGAAGACATTTCAAACAAAAATTAGGAAATCTTGCTTAATTTTTTTTATTGATTCTAATTTTTTTATTCTAATGATTATAGATCAAATCCAATGAAAATCTGAAATATTGTAAATTTTCAAATGGGAGGTTGTACCCATATCATGTCCCCTAAAAAACCTTTAAAATACTCTAAAGAAACTGAAATTTGAAGAATATTTATTAATTAATGTCTAATACATGCTGTTGAACTTTTACAAAAATTGGACCTATGTAAATTTTCACAAAGAGTTTCTGCCTTTTCTTTGTCCTCTTGACAAAACTAAATTAAACTAAATATATCCCACATTATTCATTCTTACACCTAGTAGAATATACAAAAATACATAGTATCCAGAATCGACTTAGCAATTTAGGGGGGGGGCTGATTCTTTCTGTTCTCGGCAGCCTATTTCTCGCAGAAGACTTTGTTAGCCTTTCTCTAAGTATCATTATTTTCGTGGAAAAATGTTTGACTGAGTTTTGATCTCTTGTCGCTCCTTTTGAAAATTTCATAGTAAAAACTCATTGACTACAAAGAACTTTTCTTTCTTCCTCCCTGTACCAAACATCAAACGGAATGTGTTCACAGCTTTAGAAAAAATAATTTAAAAGTAAACTTTTAAATCTACATCAAGTAAAGAATGATGCTATAATTTTTTTATGTTATGTTAAAGAGAGTTCATAATTTCTAATATCTTTACCCAAGGCAAGACTCGTGAACCTCCATGCACAATGAAAAATGATAAGTGTATATTTTGAAGCTTTCCTCTCTTGAGATTTTCATATAGGTTTTTATTTTATTTTATTTTAAAGAGAATTTGAACATATATATATATATATATATATATATATATATATATATATATATATATATATATATACTGACACTAGAAGATGTATCCGGCATTGCCCGGTATTAAACGTACAGTTAATTTTTTTTTTTTAATGAAGTATAAAAAAAAACGGAAAGAAACTAAGACGTGCATGCGAGTATTATGTTTTTCTAAACAGTTCAATTCTTGTAAATAAAAAATACTCGAGCAAAGACCAAAACCTAAAGACACTAAGTAAAGTCCGATAACCATTAGACCAGCTTTTGATGAGCTTTAAAAAGTGGTTTTAAACCTCATGAAACAGTTGACAAACAGATAAAAATCCGTTGACTCCCAATTCCTAAGTTTTCAAATTTGACCCCTTATCTGCCCGTTTTTCCGGATGAAAATTGATTAAAAAGTTTTCCACATGTCTAAATACCCTATATACCAAATTTCAAGTCTGTAGATAAAAACTTCATTGAGTATCTAGTTAGAGAAGTGTCCTCACTTACACACACACACAACACATTATCACTTTTTATAGATATATAGACAGTACAGAATAAAAATGCTAGTACTATATGGAATAAAAATATTGACAGTGTACGGAATAACATATAGGAAAAGTGTCTGATTGGACTGTATCTGCCCAGAGGAGCAAGAGGTATAGGCCTCTCAAAAATTGACCATCAGCATCGTGCCACTATTGTTAGCACCAGAACAAATTTGATGAGCTGCCAAAAATCCAAACCTCAAAATCGTACATTAACATTATGAAACAAAAACCAGCAGAACAACCTCTATCACAAAACTGGACAAAGATTTTGGACAAAACAGTCTTACAAACGAGACAGAATGAGAAAATAAGTCTGCTACAGAAATAGTAAAAAAAAAAGTCAGCAAAAATATATCAACAACGTTCATTGCAAAATAACTGTAAGAATGGGTCAACGGATAGCTTGCAAAATATTTTATGGATGAAGTCATGCAGGACTATATATCTAATGAAGACTGTATAGACCAACTAAAAAGAGGATCACTCCACAATGATCAAAAGAAGATTATAATGGTTACCCAAGTTCAAGGCTTGATGAAAATGCTTTTAAGAAGATAAGCGGTCTTAGCAATGACAACAAGTGCAGGTTCTGTCACACAAAAGTAAAGAGTGAGGCCACCTGACATCCAGCTGTAAGGTTCTGCTGGAGGACGGCTACAATGCAACACAATGGAGTGTGTAAATCTGAACTTCGGGCTAAGATCAAGTGTAATACCTGTTCTGATGCTGCATTAAACTTAATTTGTTCTTAATCAATGTAGGGGAAACCCTTTCATACTAAGGCAATTTTTATTTTTGCCTACTTCCAGCGCACTCCTTTTTGGAGAGCTGGTTTTCCCCACATTAAAAACAACCTGTGTCACATTTTGCTTTTGTGGAGAAGCAAATAAATACCAATATCTCCATTGGACGATCTATAAAAGGTTGAATATTAAATGCAGCAGTATGTTCTGAGAACATATACCAGAAAGAGTAGTTGGAACCATGTAATATGCCACCCACTATGACTATGCGATTCCTACATCTACGCACCTAGAAAATGGGACTATTAAACCTGACATAGTGATATGGGACAAGAAGAAAAAAGAGGCAATCTTAGTAGTGTCCTTAATGATGCTGGGTTAAACAGAGATGAGAGAGAAAAGATAATGAAATACCAAGGTCTTATGTTTCACATGAAAAAAAAAAATGGGATCTTGGGAAGATCATCATTCTACTAATTATAGGAGAAACTAGAATCATGCAAAAGAATTTCCAAACTATCTGACAAATATATTTAGTAAAGCAATTGAAAGAAAGATACAAACAATTGCACTTAAAGGGACGGTTGAAATGTATGAGATGATGGGTAAATGTTTGGCAACCGATGAAATGCCCCATCCCCAGCTTGAACAAAATAAGAAAATTAAAACTAGAGAGACAATAAATAAGATTATTAATTTTGCATTAGAAAAAATGCTATTTTTTCAGCAGTTTTTAAGTGGTATACTAGTATATATTTGACTTCACATCTAAAATGGAAGACTTATATCAAACCTGAGACTAAAGTTGTTGAAGAAAAATGTTTAGATCATTCTACTGCTCCTGGAAGTATCCAACTCGATGCAACTGTCTAGCCATATAAGTATGAGATACGTCCTAATATACGTTTCGGCTGATGTAACCTCCAACTGTCTTCAGGTACATTCACACTGGATGTTATTGGTGAATGATATTTTTCTTCCCCAACGAACAAAGCCATTAAAAATTCAAAACGCAACTAGCGCCAAGTCTATTTCTTTTTTTAAAAAAATTAATCCAGGTCACAAATATACAAACTTCACATTTTCTATCCCCTGTCAGTGAAAGAGACGTCATCTTAAACGGGTCAGTTTTTATTTTTGTCCACATCTCCTTTTGGGGGAGCTGTATTTTCACAGCCTTAAAAACCAACCATGTGTCTACGTAACTTTACCTTCATAGGAAGTGAAATAAATAGAGATGGGAAAACAATTTCATGTTATCATTTTGACAGATAGATTAAAACCAAAGTTGTAACACTGAAAGAATCCTAGTTATTTATTTTGAAAAAAAAAAAAATTGCAATATTTATTAACAAACAAACCAACCTAGACTTCCTTGGTCATTAGGTTGGGAGCAGAGTAGGGTATCTGTTCTGATACTACGCTTCATTTTTTCTGTATTCGGTCAGTGAAGAAATCTTTCTAGAGTGAGAGGATGTTAATTTTTGTCCTGATCCAGAATGCCCTTTATTCGGAGACCTGGACTTTTCCTCCATTAAAAAATGACCTTGTCCTTAAGTCTCCCCCCCCCCTGAAAAGGCAAGTAAACAAGGATTGACCAACCTTTTTTTTTTTTTTTACCAAACGTCAAATCGACGAACTAAACCTCTTTATAAAGATGCAACTACACATCTCCACAGAGAAAAAACAAATGTCTGCTTTATGAAAATTGAAATATAATAATGCGTCACAAAGACTTTTCTATCTCCCTTGCTTCTGGCTTTTTTATTCTTCATTAATTTCCATTTTATGTTTTGGGTTATAAAATGTGTTTGTATTCTGTATCTGTGCTTAGAGCTTATTAGCCCAACCTCACCCCAATCTATGATATGGCGGATGAAAGGATGTACTAGAAGACTACATATTGTAAACAAGCCAATGTATTAGTATTGTTTTTTAATCACCAAAAATCGAAATATCTGACAATTTTAATTAATTTTCCAGCATTTATTTTTGTCCAGGCGTTGCCTGGGATGGAAGAGAACAGAATGATTTAAATATTAAAAAATATCCTTATTTATATTTATAAAAGCTCTATATATCAATATAAACATTGTAAGCCGTTTACACGAATCAGTCAACGTTTCGATGCATCCATTTTACAGCCAGAAAATAAGGTAATAATAAAAATACTTTATTTTTAATTCATTTTCTGGCTGCAAGATTCATTTGGGAATCCTGATAATCGAAATGTCGAAACATTGATCAATTTGTGTAGACTCCTTACAATGTTATATATATATATATATATATATATATATATATATATATGAGAGTATCTCCTTTTTAGGTCTGTTCTTTATATCCATAGCTGTCAAAGTATATTTTATAGAAGAAATTTTCACAAATATCTGAGTTTTCCACAGAGTCTATCAGGAAAATCTTTGAGAAACTTTTCTGTATAGAATCTTGAATCTTGTTGATTCCTTTTTACTACTCAATTCTTTTCGTTTTCATCCTTGTACTTGTTTTTCTATTCTTTTTATTTCCTATTCTTCATTGTCTCATTTCAAGTTTTATCTTCATCTTTGCTGAATAGTTTTTATTACTTTTTCGCGTATTATACTTCAAAATCAGTGTTTAGCAAACTTTCTTGAATACAGTAGTCACATTTCAACGACTCACCGTATCTACATACATTTTAAGCAACTCACTATATATATCTATATGTATAGCAACCAACTCTATCTATATGTATAGAAACCTGTTATATCTGTTTACATGTATAACGACTGACTATATCTATCTACAGATATGGAAACCCACTATATTCATTCACTAATACATATTCAATATATATTAGTACCGAAAAATACGAACAGCAAAAAAACAAAACAAAAAAAAACCAAAACAAAAAAAAACAAACAAAATACGAACTATAAAATACAAAATTATAGTCCATAGATAAGAACTCGAGATAATGGATCAGTTTAAATACCTTGGAGTAATACTCAGTGAAGATGGTTTAAATATTGAAGTCCTAGCAATAACGGCGATAGCAATGGAAAAATTAAAATGAAGGACAAAACTATCAGTCTATCAATTAAATTGAGGCTACTACATCGGTGAATTTCATCGATTTATTTATATGCATGTGAAAAAGAGAACTGCAAAGAAAAATCCAAGCAGTTAAAATGAGATGTCTTAGAAAAGTATTCAATGTCTGAGCCATGGATCACATCACAAATTAAAATATATATGCCACCACCATCTTGCACACAAAACATTTTGAAAAACTGTTATCAATAAAGAAAATAAAAATTTGATAGTATGTGCATGTTACAAGAGCCAGTGGTTTGTCAAAGACAATTATCCTGATGTCAGTGCAGGCAGAGAAAGCAATAGATGGACTACGTTATTGAGTGGATGCGAGAAAGCTTTGTCATAACACAGGCCCTTGCCCATGACCAACAGAGATGGAAGTAAATGATGCGATTGGCTCCACCCATCCTGAGTGAATGCCACCAAAAAAATATATTTAATAATATATATAACAAATACTGATCCAGTGTGTCACGGATGGTCTAGTATGTAATCTTATTTTTGGTTTATTATCATTGAACAGACCATGCGATATCATACTACTGTTCTCATCTTGGGTGTTATGTTCACAACGTTTCAGCCGATATAACGTCCAATCTTCTTTAAGTGTCTCTTGTTGAACTCGGTAATCTTTTTGTTGAACTCAGGAATCTGCATGGAATTTCAAACAAAACCTTAGATTTAAT
Source organism: Euprymna scolopes (assembly GCF_053919585.1). Classification (NCBI taxonomy): domain Eukaryota; kingdom Metazoa; phylum Mollusca; class Cephalopoda; order Sepiida; family Sepiolidae; genus Euprymna; species Euprymna scolopes. The sequence continues at coordinate 33,421,784 of NC_136508.1, read as the reverse complement.
ATACGTACATAGCAGGTTCTCATTCTATCAGCTGTGATTGAGTAGAAGTTCGAAGTAATTTACAATTATATTCTGAATATTAGCCTGCATTGAGGATTGAACCTTTAACCTCCAGAAGAGTGTCACTTAAAACTGAATCTTACCAAATACTTTATCACAGGAGAGACGTTGCGGGCCTGTCTTTGTTTTATGATTACTTCCATGGCAAGTGCTCGTCTGAGCTTCAATCTCTGGTCCCCCCCCCTCGCCAATCTTTCACGATAAACACCCGTCTAGCTGAAACCACTGTCAAAAATTTTCCCCACTCTTTATCTGTGCCAAAACCAAAAGTTTCTTAGAAGTGCACGCCTGTGGAACTCTCTTCCGTTTGCCTGTTTCCCATCTGACTACAACCTGGATATCTTCAAGTCCAACATAAACAAATTCCTGATGAACCGCCCCCTTAAGACACTTTATCAAATCTCCAATACTAACGTACTGTACACACAATAACCCTTATCCCCGAGTGGCCTCCACGCATTGATAAGTGGTGACTACCTTGTAAAAAAAAAAAAATTCTCATGCCTCGTAATACATCTTTTACTCTATTATGCATGTATTTATTTAATACGACAATGAAAATCTTGCATAATCAATTTAGAGAGCTTTTGTTTTCGACATGTTCATTTATTGTTCTATGTGCATCTTTTGAATATAATTTATTATTTAATAACCTTTAAAAAAAATAAAAACGATTGTGGCATAGTTCTGACACCATAATTAAATATCTAAACAAAGATGCGTCCATTAATTCTGATTGTTTCGCGATAAAAATGCTATTTTAATCCAAAGAATAACGAACCAACTGCAGAGACGCTTATAGAAGAAAAATGAGAGAGAAAAGAGAGAAAAGGCAAACAAATTCCAGCGTTTTATGTATTTCTATTTTCGTGTTGATCAAAAATAGAGATAAACAAACAATTATCTTGAGAGTTTGATAAAATATTCATCAAGATTTAGAGAGGAAGAAGACGAAGAAGAGTTGGCGAGATGAAAGCCAATGATATCCATCACTGGCAAGAATCACTCAGCAGAGACATGCATATTCATTAGAGACAGGGAAGGCGGGAGGGGGTGAATTTAGCTCATTGTTCCAAGTAAAAGATAGTTAAATAACACAAGAGGGGGAGGGGGAGGCAGATTAACTGTCGTTCTGAATAGAAGACAGAAATGAATAACACAAGAATTCCAAATTTTGTCTTACAGCATATCGACCACTTTTTTTTTGCCGAAACAAGCCATCTATTATATAAAGGTCAGTTCTCTGGGTTTATGCGTTTGTATTTCGAGCTCAAATTTGAAAATAAAGCCAACACTCACAAAGTTGGTATTTTCTTGATCTGCATTGCCCCGGATGAATAACATCTAAAATGTAGGAGAAAATGTTCATTCTTTGACCCAACAATGAATGCAAATTTCGTTAGAGGAGGGTGGTTTGTTTTCCAGCCTCTAACTAATGAGAAGTAATCATGATTTTTTTTTTTTTTTCAAGGAGCTATTTTCCTTACACTGACTAATTCTTGGAGGAATCTAATAATGTGTGTGAAGGGGAAGAGAAAGAGAGAGAGTTAGAAGTTTTAATATAAATATGTTACACCTTGATCCGGGTAACGTTGGGTAGCCCTGCTAATCTATATATACAGAGTAGATTCTTTGTGAGTATGTTTGTATATCTAGCTAAAAGACAGACTACAAAACAAACATCCACAAATTGGTATATGCTTGATCAGCTTTGCCCTGGATGAATATCTAAATTGTAGAAAATAATATCCATTCTCTGCACAGGTTTTTGTCAGAAAGGGCCGGTTTTTCAGTGTTGTTATATACTAAATTGAAAAGAAAATGTCGACTCATTTCTAAAGGAATCTATTACATAAAGGAGAGTTGTCTGTGTGTATGTCCACCTAGAAAAGAATGTGCTAGACAGATGATAAAGAGAGGATTAGAGAAAAGAATAGATAACATAGGGGAGGAGGAAAGACAGAAAGACGAATAGAGAGAGAGAGAGACAGAGAGAAGTTTTAATTAAAATATGTTACATTTTTGCTACTCAATGTGTTAAAAATTAAATTTATTTATAAATATATCTAGGTAAAACTTCAAGGGAATGAAATGGGGATAGGATAAAAAATAATACCGGTTAGTAAAATCTCCCAATCCTTTCTAAAGAATAGACTACTTATCGATTTGTTTATAATCAAAAACAAGCAGATTGATCTCTAAATGGAAGTGGAACTTAAGTTGGAAGGAATTAAATCAGAAAGGAATTTGGGAGTGGAGTGTGTCCTTCAAAAATGAATTAAATTTGAGGAGGTCAAGGTCAAAATAACAAGGCCGAAAGCCATTGGTCGCATGCTCTCGTGTAATGAATGAATGTGTGAATGTAGGATTGACATGAAATTCTTAAAGATAAACTAAAATGACCGAAAAATGGGCTGAAATGACTTAAATAAAAAGTAAATGACTTAGAATGACTTTAATGAACTTAAGGATGAATTGAATGACCTTAAGAATGACTTGATTGCTTAAAAAATACCTGGAATCCTTCAAAAACAACTTGAATGATCTGGAGAACGACTTGAATGGCTTTGAGACTGACTGGTTGTAAAGTGGGTGATCATTTTACATTAAATTAATACAGAAAAGTGATCCCCCACTTTATATCACAAAGTTACAGACATAAGTACAGCATGTAGTAAGAACAGATACTACACTTTGATCCTGGCCTGAAGGCCAAGAAAAGGGTATTATTTCCTCCCCCACCAAGCAAATTAGGCACAAGGCCGATTTTTAATGTGAGGAGCGAAGGGGAAATGGGGACCAGCTCCCCGGGGAGTAGGGGAGCTGGATAGTGACAATTGATATGAAGGGTTTCCCCTACATTGACCAAGGTCTTATACGTGGGGCTGCCCCCACATATGGTCTTTGCTTGTAGTATCTGTCGGATAGATACTACACTTTGATCTTGGCCAAAAAGCCAAGAAAAGCGGTATTTATTTGCTCCCCCACTGAGCAAATTAGACACAAGGCCGATTTTTAATGTGAGGAGTGAAGGGGAAATGGGGACCAAGGTCTTATATGTGGGGTCGCCCCCACATATGGTCTTTGCTTGTAGTATCTGCCGGAACAGATACTACAGTTTGATCTTGGCCAAAAGGCCAAGAAAAGCTTAAAAAGCTAAGAACAGCATCTATTAACAACAGACCTTTGATCTTAACCAAAAAGGCCAAGCACAAAAGTGTTACGGACAGACCGACGGAGTGACTTATAAAGTCGCTTGCACGCGACTAAAAATAGATTGACTTGCTAAAAGGATAATTTACTGCGTCCACTAGTCTCAAGCAGAAAACGATATGCATAATCAACTCCTTTTCATACACACAATTGCGCAACTTCTATTAACCTATACTACACTTTTATCCAAACTTGAAGACCGAGAAGTTTTTTTTAATTGAACTGAAAACCAACATTTATTCTTTTAAGATAAAAAGATTTTTGGAAACGAAATTTACAAAAATGCAGTTTATATATATATATATATATATATATATATATATTAGCTCTTTTTGGAAAATGGTAATTTCGATTCTTCCGAAAAAGTAGGAATGATGTAAATTGCAGAATATATAAGAAAATCACGTAGACTTTTGTAAGAATCTATTCATAGCAGAAAGTTCGGTTTATAATGGCACTATTCCTACATTTTCAACTTGAGAAAACAAAACCCTTTTAAAAAAGAAATCAATGTATCGAATAATTTTGACTCAAAATTGAAGATACAAACTTGTGTATCGAACTTTTTTGCATTCATTCACATAGACATAAGTACAAAAGGGTTGCAACCGCATACAACAATGCAGCATAATGCACTTATTGTCTGCAGATAATATATCAATAAGTCTTAAGCATATTGATGAGAAAAGTTTTTTTTTTACAGAGGAGTGTTTTTCATACATATCTTTATCACATAGAGGAACTCCTATAAAAATATGAATAAAAACAAAAATACATACTGGCAGGCCGGCACCCAGGATAAAAAGGGCCCCTCAACTCGTTTATACACCAGGCGGGAAAAGGTAAACAATGGTATAAACCTTCCTATCTCTGGAAACGGCACTCTAGTCATGGCAGAAGCCAACCAGGGTCAGCCATCAGACTTTGATAAAACAAGGTCCTGACCCACTCTCTATCCATCATTTGTAGCAACAACAAGAAAAAGCAGGAAAATAATAGACTTAAAAGCACGAATATGGTTTGTTGTGCAGTGAAAGGTACTTTTGTTTTTCTACTACTACTACTACTCAAAGTTTGAAAAATGGAGCAAGACATTAAATGAAATCCTGTCCGACAAGATCACAGAGACTGACTTCTCCAAAGAGAACATATATAATGTAGATAACTTCTAGAATTTTATCTATTTTTAATATATGAGAGATTGGAAAAGCCGAGAGGAATGCAGAAACCCGGAAAAGTGAAAGAAGAAACAAAAACAAACAGAGGAGGTAATATTGAGACAACGGTAACAAGTATCTATTAATTTTTATATTTTATTCATTTATTTATTTTTTAGATAAAAATAAATAATAATCACCAGCAAGCTAGGTTCTGATATGTTCAGGATAGTGTGAAGTCCTTGGATGGTAAAGGTTTTTTATTAATTTTGTGAAAAAAAAAAAAAATTTTGAGTGATATTCAAAATGGCGGAAAAAATTAGGTACATACAAACAGCATTTTTTAAAAATGTTTATTTTTGTACCACCAATTTGTATGGTATATATCTCACAATTAATCAAATTAATTGGAAGACCAGTCACGAAATTTTCAAGTGTCTAACAAATTAACATTAACAAATTATTAGCCATTAGCTATCATCTATTTGACTTCTGTAAGCGTATTTCACGTTATTATGTTCACATGCAACATTCCATCATTATAGATGCTTCTTTTAACAGTTGGTAAATGATAGTCATTAAATCTATCTATACATCTATAAAAGTGAGAATGTGTGTGTGTGTGTGTGTATGTGGGCACTTCTCAACCTATATACTCAACGAATTTTTGATCTGCAGACTTGAAATTTGGTATATAGGATATGCAGACACGTGGAAAACTTTTTAATTAATTTTCATCCAGAAAAACGAGCTGCTAAGGGGTCAAATTTGAAAAATTAGGAATTGGGGGGGGAGAGGTCATCAGATTTTTATCTGTTTGTCAACTGTTTCACGAGGTTTGAAAACACTTTTTAAAGATCACGGCAAGCTGGCGTAATGGTTATCGTACTTGACTTAGTGTCTTTGGTTTCTATTTCAGCTCAAGTATTTTTTTTTAGTTACAAGATGTGAACTGTTTAGAAAAAAAAAACATAAAACTCACATGCACATGTCTAAGTTTCTTTCCATTTCTTACTTCATTTTTATTAAGGAATTTTACATCATGTTTAATACCAGGCAACGCCGGGTATATCTTCATATCTATAAAAGTGAGAATGTGTGTGTGTGTGTGTGTGTGTGTGTGTGTGTGTGTGTGTGTGTGTGTGGACACTTTTCAACCTACATACTCAACAAATTTTTTATCTATAAACTTGAAATTTGGTATATAGGGTATTCAGACATGTAGAAAACTTTTTAATTTGTTTTTATCCAGAAGAAAAGGCTGCTAGAGGGTCAAAATTGAAAAGTTGGTTCTTGGGGGGGGGGCATCGGATTTTTATCTGTTTGTCAACTGTTTTACAACTGCACATGCGCTATGTGAAACATGACAGCTTCTTTATGTTAAACTAACTAAGTTTGAAAACACTTTTTAGAGAACGTGGCAAGCTGATCTAATGGTTATCGTACTTGACTTACTATCTTTAGGTTTTGGTTTCGATTTTAGCTCAAGTATTTTTTTTTCACTTTTAAGAAGTGAACTGCTTAGAAAAAAACATAATACTCACATACACATGTCTCAGTTTCTTTCCGTTTCTTACTTAATTTTTTTCAAAGGAATTTAACATTATGTTTAATACTTATGGTATTACTGTTAATAATAAATAAGAAATCTATATTAATTAAAATATAATATTTATGTGCATTTTACGACTGGGCGACGCCAGGAAGCCTGCTAGTACTTAAAGAAAATTGATGAAAACAGTCCACGATTAACCTAATTTTTAACCATTAAAAGAAAATAGATGAAAACGTGCCTGACAATGATTTGAGGAAACATATGGAACAAGAAATTATAGAATGAAATTATTTGTACCAAATCACATTTATACGATTGGAGAGTAAGACGACTCAACGGCGCAGCACATATGCTGAGCAGCAATCCACTAACTAGTAGTAATGGGATGATCCCAATATATTTTCTGATTCCGATACAATTACCAAATCCTCACACTACTACCCACAGAAAATTATGTTTAATACATATCTGAAAGTGCCTTTACAAAAAAAAAAAAAAAACAGTAAAGTGTCTTTACAAAAAAAATAAAGCCAATGAAAAAAGTGCCTTTACAAAAAAAAATAAAGCTAGTGAAAGGAATTCCATGTTTTTCTTAAACTGTTCACAAGTCACGCACACGTTTAAAAAGCTCATTTTGCAACGTCATGACGTCATAAGCACTCATAACCGTGCGGTTTTTCTTTTTAATGAAACTAAATGTAAATTCCAGGAGCAATGTTTCTTTCCAGAACTATCCATCTGTGGAACACAATACCACGCGATTGCTTTCTAGCTGACTATATGATATGGCCGTTTTCAAGTCTAATGTGGACAAGTTCCTGTTGAGTCGTCCTCTTAAATAAGTAAACACTACCCAAGCTCCACCATTACCGATAATCACGGTGTTGCCTCACTGGCCAACTAACACTCATTAACCCTTATTCTCCAGTGATTTTCAAGCCTTGATAAAGCAATAGCCTACCCTAATAAAAGAAAGAAAGAAAGTACAATTTCAGTAGATTCATCAGAATACATTCTGTGGAATTACTTGTAAATGAAGCATAAAGATGCTACTCTGTGACAATACGATCTACCATAGCACAAACACACACATGCCTACTAGACACTATCCTTGAGTTCCTAAGGTCTCTCTGTATAGGGGTTTGCCAGAACAACCTGGCATGAGGATACGTTTTCCGAGAAGTAAACCCTGACCAAATATTCAAAATCACATAGTATTCGCTGCTCAAATAATATCTCCTCACTATGGCTAACTTACATTAGCTTTTACGAGGAATAGTGCATCTTCTCCAAGTGATGTTACTTCAAGTAATAACACAAAGCTGGATACTTCACCAGACTAGATAAATTGTTGTCCTGGAATCCAGTAAGATCAAGAAACCAAAACGAAAGATATACTACAACATATGAAATTGGTTAATTGGGAAGAGGAAAATTATGTTCTCAGTTTCTTTACTAACTCAGTGTTTGAGAGATAAAGAACGTTAATGGAACATTCGAATATCTATGTATCTCATATAGAGTTCAAGTGTTAGCCCCAGGTAGTGGGCCCCTTGATTTCTGAGAACTTCGACTCAAGTAAAATAAAACAAAGAGAGAAACACACACGCACGTGCGCGCGCGCACACACACACGCAACTTCCTGATTACTAATAAAAACATCTGTTTCAATCGCACAAATCAATAATGAATCATTTATTCATTTTTTATTTTCTATTTATTGTTTTTTTTGTCCTTTCCGTTATTCCTTTCTTGTCCAACGTTTCCACATGTCAGACTCACAAAGCATAAATGTGTCTTTCAAATTCGTGACCACCCCCACCATGTTTATGCCCACCATGTTTGGTACTGCCGCATCGTTCAGTCCCAGTAGAATTGGCATTCTGTCTGGGACACATGATGCAAATTTCAAGAACAGCAAAGGTACAGAATAGCCAACACTCGATAACTCATAAACAAAAAGCAAAGAAAAACACATTATTTATATAAAATGCATTATAATATTCTCGAACCAGTCTAATTTTAACATTTATAACATTTTTATTTCATATTTTTTATTCTATAAAATCTGTCTTATCGAAAATCGAATTTAATGGAGTCCATTAATTGTAAGCATCGATTGCTGATAGAACAGATGTTATAGAAAAAAGTATGAAATAAAAGATATTACAAACCTTAAAACTAAATGGGTTAGGTAACAAATTTCATTTTAATGCATTTTATGTCAATTATGTGTTGTCTTTTGGAGGATTAATGAGTTATAGAGTGTTAACTATTCAATATTTTCTCATGAAGATCCAATAAAAATGTTCACTAGTGATGTGCTAACACATCTAACTCTGTGGTGTGCTAAAGTATTTATGAGTTCTTTTGTAATACTGACCAGTGGTGTGTTAATACATCTAATTCTGTCGTGTGTTAAAGTTTTAAATATCTGAAAAGAATGTAATAGCTCCAAAGAAAAAAGTTGTCAAGATTAAACATCTCTTTATATTTTATCATAATTTCTCACTCATTATGAGTTTGCACGCGAGTCAAAGCCAGTGATTGTTCACTAGTAAAAAATAAAACGAATCTGAGTTACAACAAGTCTTCCCACACAATAAAATCAAAATGAACTGCATAAAAGTGAAGATTAACAAAATCAAGAAATACAGTAAATGTAGGCCGAAATAATTCTACATTCTTTTAGAAGATTATAAACATTCCAAAGTTCTTTGGTTTGCCTTTAAGAATATTAATTTATTTTTAATTTAATTGTCGGTTTTTTAAATTCTATTTAAATGGCAAATATTCTTTAATATTAAAATGCAGATGAGAATAATTTTATCAAAGATATCAATAAAATTATGTTCCAGTCAACAACGAACTATGAGTCCCATTTTAATATTTAGCACTAAAAATTATTAAATATTTAATTATTAAATATAAGCATAAAATTGTGTAATATAAACATAGAAATTATGTAAAGTAAGCATTAACAACTGTGTAATATAAGCATTAAAATAATGTAATATAAGCATTAAAATAATGTAATATAAGCATTAAAAATTGTGTAATATAATCATTAAAATGATGTAATATAAGAAGTAAAAATTTATTTAATATACACAAGTTTATTTTAGTCAATTTGTCTCTCAAATTTTTCTTTCCATTAACAATCATCAGACGAAAATTGATCTGATGAGTCTGATGAGTCTTTGTTGAAAGATATTATGAGACAAATTGCTCGAAATAACCCACTTATATTAAAAATATCTTATTCATCAAACACTTATTAAAATATTAGATCAATTTATTTTTGAATATTTCTTTCTTATTTATTATTGGGTTTTGAGACAAAGAAAAAAGAAAAAGAAAACAATGTTTGTTTACAGTGAAAGTGATAACAAAAAAAAAATATGATAAAAGAAAGGAAAAATCAACATAATATGAGAATAAAATAAATTCCCAAATAGAATACAAAAACAACAAAATCTCAAAACATGACAAACACGAACAAAAGCAAAACAAAAGAAATTTGAATAAAAAAACAAAAACTATGATATAAAGGACAAAAAAATTATTTCCAGATATAAATAGAACAAAAATTTGATAAATTAAACAAAAAGAATTAATCTAAATGGCATAAAACGAACAAAACATTCCCCCCAAATAATATAAATAGAAACAAAGGTGATAAAAAGAACAAATATCCATAAATGTGATAAAAAATAAAAGCACAAAATTGCTCTAAATGTCATCCAACAAAAAAAAAATCCATAGATATGATAAAAACAAAAACAAAAAACAAAATTATCCTAAATGTCATAAAAAGAACCAAAATCTTATAAATATGATAAAAAAAACAAACAAAAAAATACACCTAACGTCTATACATGTCCACTATATATATACAAAACGATATAAATAAAATAATGTAAGAATGGAGAATGGTTAAACTGTTAAGACCAGGCACCATACTGCACTTTTCCATAGTCTGAAAAACACTTCATAAAAAAGCATCATAGCATGACGATAATGTTCAATAAAGCAAACACATTATCACAATATGCTTAAACATAAACAAGTTTTATGAAGAGAAAATGAAAATTGACGATTTTAAGAAAATATTCTCAAAACAGATAATATTATGCTAAACATGTTTTAAAATTAAATGATTGAATATTTATTAGTTCAATCTATATTGTTATTGCAGTAATGTGATAAAATTTGGAAATTTATACGGCATACTTTAAAATTAAACCTCCATCATTTGAAATCAAAGAGGAAAAGTGAAGGAGATATAGAAGTATCTCCTGCTATATGTTTAAGAAAGGAAGGAGTATTCTTAAAATTATTTAAAAGCAAATTAAATTTTTATTTCATTGATATAACAGGTACAAAGTCGAAAATTCATATTTTTTCCTTAATTTAGGAGCACAATTGAACCATTATACTTGACATTTGCCTTTAAACTTGTAGTGTGTCCACCCTACGGATAATAATGAACTCTTCCACTTATTATAAAGACAGAGAATATGTCTCAGTGTTAGCACACGGTTCATTTATTTTTGTATATAAAATGTTTATTCTCCGACTCCCCACATTATTGTCATATTGAATTTTAAGTAGGTTATTTATTGCGTATTTTTGTTTTGGTGAAGGAGTCTGGTTAAGTTAACCAATATTAGTTAGGTGAAAATTATCTCCCATCCCCCAATTTTGGCCTTGTGTAATATTTAATACTCATTTAATATTTGTACTAAATATTTTTTATAAATATTAAGTACACAATTATGCACGAGTTGTATACCCGTGGCAGTCAAACTGATGTATATCCACACTCTTCTTTTGTTGTATTAGTTTTTTTGTCCAGATATTTTACGTCCTCTAATTACCGAGGTGCGTTTTTCTTTCGGACTCTTATGAGGTCACGAGAAAACTTTAATTAAAGCCAAAAGTTACTTTATATTTGATAGTTTAATAGCTTTTAAATAACTTTTTATTTTAATGGAACATGAAGCCACTTCATGTAAGGAGCACAGGACATGAAGCCACTTTATATAAGGAGCAAAAAATACTACTTCAAGATCAAAACTAGTCAATGATATATATCTATATGGATAGATTCCGGCCCAGAAAACAGCAATTCTTCCTCTTTTGTCAAAAACATCGCTCAGGGATTATGAAGAATAAAGGAAAAAATAAGGGAAACGAGAGTTACAAGACTGTCGAAAGTAAACAAAGGTCAGTTTTATTTTATTCTTCTTATGAATTTCAAAGGCAATGATGCAAATATTATGCCAAACATTTTTTTTTTTTTAAATTTTTATTCATCACAAATTTATCCAAATGCCCCAGCATCATGATATTCTGCTTAACATCCATTTTATATGCAGGCATATGTTAAGTGGGTTTTAGAACTAACCTATCTCTGGACAAGACTCCATCCACTAATTCAATAACACTTAATTCATCATTTCAATCAAAATGACCATAAAAACATTAAGTGCTTCTATATTATAATAACAAAAAAAAATATTGAATTTCAAATGAACCAAATGGTACCTACATAATTACCAAGTCTCAAGTAGTAACATATCCAAAAAATTACGAAAAACGATAAGATACACAAATAATTATTAATTAAAACAGAAATTTGTGGAATGAAACGAAATCACTATGTTAGAGTTACTAAAAAAAAAGATAAGTTGACAGGAGAGATAATTAAGTTCTGTTGCTTATGTCAAAATGTCGGACAAATTTTATTCCTCATCTAAGCTTTATCGAAAACTGTTTTTCATTAATTATTATTTTTCTAGCTTATTGTTTCTGTAAGTTTTGGATATGTAACTATTTGCGACGTGATGTAGGTACAATCTTTTTTTGTTTGAAATTCAATATTTTTATGTTATTTTAATATAGAAGCACCCAACATTGTTTCCTTTTCTGCACACTTCTCTATATATTGTCCAGATTTAATATTTCTCTGAGCTCACAGATCCAAGCCTACTTCTAAGACTCATATTACACATCTCATATAATTCTCATAGTTCTCTCCATGCAATGCATGTCTTCACACCTCACTGGCCAAGCATCGCTTCTATACATCATCAAACTGCATGGACATACTTGATAATATTTCGTAATTCTAAAATTATTTTGAAATCTTAAAACAAGCATATATAATGTAATTACTTGTTTTTACGTTTAAAGGCAAAGGTCAATTATTATTGGTTTATTTGTTCTGCTAAAAGGAAAACAATCTTTTTACATGATATTAGTACATCCAAGACCTAAATGTTTTACTAAACTTTTATTAAAAGAGAAGAACTTGAAAGATAGATATGTTTTCATTGGTTTATTTGTCAATTTATATATTTTTACATGTGCTTTTTCCTGCACTTATACTTTGATCAGTAAGCCTACTGGTATAAGCAAAATGTTTCACACAAAGTCAGATTAATCTGAGTGGAAAAACAGCGCTTTTCAATGATCAGGGTCATTTAAAAATTGCTCTCCCTCCTTTTCTCTCTATCTCTTTAACATTGTCACCAATAAGGCGGCACCACAAGAGATGAGATTAAGCAAAAGCAAGAACAAATGCAATAAATATATTTGTCTTTTTATGACCTTGATTAGAGGAAAGTTGTGTATTACCTCCCCTGTTGTCTTTTTCATCTTCTGAACGATTTTCTTTAATTCATAAAATAAAAAAATAATTCAAATATTTAAAAATAATTCTTATAAAAATGATATTTTAGAATATTTTACTTCCTAAAAATTAATCAGATATTATTTTGGATTTGATATTCATTGAGTACCAGAACATGAGTGTATATTTTTAAGGTATTTTTCTTGATTTGTTTGTATTTCCTTAAAGTAAATATTAGTATATGAAATAAAGTATAAAGAAAAACGATTTATAATAGTTAAATCTGTTTAAAATTATTTTAGTAAAGATAATGAAAACATTTCAATTATTCCTATTTTATTTATTTTCCTATAATCAATCGAGTTATCTAATTCAACCAATTTATGGTCCAAAATCAGAGGACCAAACAAGTTTTGCTTAAGTTTCTTTATTAGTTTATCAATTGTTCTTATTAAGAATTGTACACTTTTTGATATTTTGAATAACAGGGGAGATAACCTTGTTGTTATATTTTAGCTATTGAAGTTTCTCTATAACAGTCAATGGTGTAAATATTTAATATATGAATTAATAATAATAACTGCTACTGTATTTAAATATCATGCTCCTGGATAAAAAAAAAATATATATTATTATATTAGCTTCAATTATGAGAAAATTAGGGAACAGAAAAAACACACTATTTTAAATTTTTTCTGTGGGGTGTTTTTATGGAGAAGGGGGGGTCTTTTTTTTTGCTTCAGATCAGATGTTAGTAGTAAAAATTTAAATAAATAAAGAAAGAATTAAATAAATTTTCCTCCTTGTAACCTGCTGTGTTGAAAAAAAAAAAAAGATAAAAAAATAAAAGATAAAAAGAACAGACTGAAGACATTGTAAAGACAGTCACAGATTAAGATTTCTTTTTCCTTTTAGGGATGAATGACCCCAAATTTGACAGTCAAAGACAAACACACTACAAAACACGTTTTTGGTTTCGGAACGATATGACAACACAAAACCAGACAAGCAGAAAATATTGGAAGCAAAAAGACAAGTAAATAAATGAAATCCAACATTGAATTTTTGATAAGATCAATTACAATGAAAATTGCCTCTTGGCAGGAGTTTTTCTTTTGGAGCAGAGGGGATTTGGAGTATATTCAATACAACAATAGCAATAATAATAATAATAATAATAATAATAATAATAATAATAATAATAATAATAGTGAAATAAGAAAGAAAAAAGGGGTCTAAATAAATACAGAAATTTCTTTTGAAACTAACAGCAACATATAAAGCAGCGCGAGTCAGGAAAAAATCTTGTATGATCTCTAAATAACTTCCAACCGTTTAGAAGATGAGGTAAGACAGTATCCCAAGACATAGAGGAATAAAAAACAGAAAATAAAACTTTCAAAACAAATGAAATGATATAGAAAAAAAAGAGAAAAGAAAGGAAACTATTAGAGATTGTCCAATAGTTATTTTGCCAGATCAATATATATATATATATATATATATATATATATATATATATATATATATACACGCACACAGACATTATATATATATATATATATATATATATATATATATATATATATATATATATACGCACACAAACACACACATTATATATATATATATATATATATATATATATATATATATATATATATATATATAAGGTACAAAGTAGGGAAAAAGTGTACACAAAATAATGTGTAAATAATACATGACAAAACTCAAACATAAATTCTGCAATATATACATATTATCTATATATATATGGATGAAACATAAATATATTTTATCATCTACCTACATTATATACACACAGATAAATATGAAATACACAAGTATATAAACGTACAAATACATTAAATACACAAAAAATCACATACACTATCCACATATATATAAATATACACATAAATTATATACATTTGAACATTTACATAAACTATATGCATATATAAAAAGTAACATACATATACATTATATAATTATAGATAAAAGCATACACATACACTATTCATATATATGAACATGCACATCCTGTATACATAGATAAATATAAACATACACATTATATAAATATAAAATACATTATATACTTATATAGATTACACGCACATACGTATATGAAAACACACACACACATGTATACATATATATATATATATATATATACATGATACACATATACAAAAAAAAATTGTATACGTTAACTACATATATATATATATATATATATATATTACATTAATATATATAAAAATATATAACCGTATATATATAAATTACATACATATATAAACATATATATACACATTACATATAGATATATAACACATTATATACATATACATATATATATATATACATTACATAAATATATATACACACATTACATACACACATATATATATACACATTACATACATATATAAACATATATATATACACATTACATACATATACAAGCGGATATATATTCATTACATACATAAATATATGTATACATTACATACATATACATATATACATTATATACCTATATACAAATAAACATACATATAATCATGCAACAATATATATGTAAAGATACATACATATAGATTATATATACATTGCATACATATGTATAAACATCTATATACATTACATACATATAAATATCCATATATATTACATAAATATATATATATATAAACATTCATATACATTACATATCTAGATATATATATAAACATTCATATACATAACATACATATATATATAAACATTCATATACATTACATAAATATATATATATACATTCATATACATTACATACATATACATAAACATTCATATGCATTACATATATATATATATATATACATAAATATTTATATACGTTACATACATATAAACATTCATATGCATTACATACATATATATATATATACACAAATATTTATATACATTATAAATATATATAAATATTTATATACATTATATACATATATACAAATATTTATATACATTACATACATATATACAAATATTTATATACATTACATACATATATACATATATATAAATATTTATATACATTACATACATATATACATATATATAAATATTTATATACATTACATACATATATACATATATATAAATATTTATATACATTACATACATATATACATATATATAAATATTTATATACATTACATACATACATATATATATATAAATATTTATATACATTACATACATACATATATAAATATTTATATGCATACATATATCAATATCTATATACATTAGATACATACATATATCAATATACATTACATGCATACATATATAAATATTATTATACATTACATACATATATATAGTCATATACATTACATATATATACATTATATTTATATATATATATATACATTCATATACATTACATATATATATACATTACATTTATATATATATATATATATACATTCATATACATTACATATATATATATACATTACATTTTTATATATATATATATATATACATTACATAATATATTCATATACATTACATATATATATGTATTCATATACATTACATAGATAAATATATATATATATTCATATACATTACACATATATGATGATGATGATGATTGCAACGTCTTCTCAGACGAGTGCCACTCCCTCAGACATTTAAAATCAATGAGCCCAAATGTCTGCGGGTACTGGTCTTCCGCTTTATGGTTTTTTTAAATAAGAGATTTGCTTCTAGAAAGGTTGCCTTCACCACGGCTTACGGGAGCCCTCTTTACCCCAATACACATATGCACGCACACAAATATACATGGTGCTAGTTGGCCGTTGACCCAGATAAAGAGTTCATTCGCCCTTTGGAAGGTCTTGTTTTTAATCCTTCAGGATTACACACACATATATATATATTCAGATACATTACATATATATATATATATATTCATATACATTACATATATATATATATTTATATACATTACATATATATATTTATACACATTAAATATATATTTATATCCATTACATATATATATAACTATTTATATACATTACATATATACATATTTATATACATTACATATATATATTTATACACATTAAATATATATTTATATACATTACATATATATATATAAATATTTATATACATTACATATATATATATTTATATACATTACATATATATATATTTATATACATCACATATATATATATATTTATATAGATTACATAGATATATAATATTTCTATACATTAAATGCCTATATATATATTTATACATTACTTACACACACATATATATATATCCTACATATATACAAATATATATATATATATAAATCCTACATGCATATATATATATATCCTACATACATATATATATATATCCTACATACATATATATATATATATCCTACATATATATATATATCCTACATATATATATATATCCTACATATATATATATATATATATATATATATATATATATATATATATATATATATATATATATATATCCTACATACATATATATATATATATCCTACATATATATATATATATATATATATATATATATATATATATCCTACATACATATATATATATCCTACATACATATCCTACATACATATATATATATATCCTACATACATATATATATGTATGTAGGATATGTATGTAGGATATGTATGTAGGATATGTATATATGTATGTGGGATATATATATATCTATATATCTATATATATGTATGTAGGATATATATATATATATGTATGTAGGATATATATATATATATATATATATATATATATCCTACATACATATATATATATATCCTACATACATACATATATATATATATCCTACATACATACATATATATATATATATATATATCCTACATACATATATATATATATATATCCTACATACATATATATATATATATATCCTACATACATATATATATATATATATATCCTACATACATATATATATATATATATATATCCTACATACATACATATATATATATCCTACATACATACATATATATATATCCTACATACATACATATCCTACATACATACATATATATATATATATATATCCTACATACATACATATATATATATCCTACATACATATATATATATATATATATATCCTACATACATGTATATGTATATCATACATACATACATATATATATCATACATACATATATATATCCTACATACATACATATATATCCTACATACATACATATATCCTACATACATACATATATCCTACATACATATATATATATATATATATATATATATATCCTACATACATGTATATGTATATCATACATACATACATATATATATCATACATACATATATATATATATCCTACATACATACATATATCCTACATACATACATATATCCTACATACATATATATATATATATATATATCCTACATACATGTATATATATATATATATCCTACATACATATATATATATCCTACATACATATATACATATATATCCTACATATATATATATATATATATCCTACATATATATATCCTACACATATATATATATATACATCCTACATACATATATATATATATATCCTACATACATATATATATAAATATTCTACATACATATATATATATCCTACATACACATATATATATCCTACATACACATATATATATATATCCTACATACACATATATATATATCCTACATACATATATATATATATATATATTCTACATACATATATATATATATCCTACATACATATATATATCCTACATACATATATATATATATCCTACATACATATATATATATATCCTACATACATATATATATATATCCTACATACATATATATATATATCCTACATACATATATATATATATACCCTACATACATATATATATATATATATACCCTACATACATATATATATATATATCCTACATACATATATATATATATATCCTACATACATATATATATATATATCCTACATACATATATATATATATCCTACATACATATATATATATATCCTACATACATATATATATATATCCTACATACATATATATATCCTACATACATATATATATCCTACATACATATATATATATATATATATCCTACATACATATATATATATATATCCTACATACATATATATATATATCCTACATACATATATATATATATATCCTACATACATATATATATATATATCCTACATACATATATATATATATATCCTACATACATATATATATATATATCCTACATACATATATATATATATATACCCTACATACATATATATATATATATCCTACATACATATATATATATATATCCTACATACATATATATATATATATCCTACATACATATATATATATATCCTACATACATATATATATATATACCCTACATACATATATATATATATATATACCCTACATACATATATATATATATATCCTACATACATATATATATATATATCCTACATACATATATATATATATATCCTACATACATATATATATATATCCTACATACATATATATATATATATCCTACATACATATATATATATATCCTACATACATATATATATCCTACATACATATATATATATATATATATCCTACATACATATATATATATATCCTACATACATATATATATATATCCTACATACATATATATATTAATATATAAACCTACATACATATATATATATATATCCTACATACATATATATATATATCCTACATACATATATATATATATCCTACATACATATATATATATATCCTACATACATATATATATATCCTACATACATATATATATATATATCCTACATACATATATATATATATATCCTACATACATATATATATATATCCTACATACATATATATATATATATCCTACATACATATATATATATATATCCTACATACATATATATATATATATCACATACATATATATATATATATATATATATATATATATAACTACATACATATATATATCCTACATACATATATATATATATATATATATCCTACATACATATATTATATCCTACATACATATATATATATCATACATATCTATATATCTTACATACATATATATATATATATATATCATACA
>NC_136508.1:33268785-33401805 GCF_053919585.1 Euprymna scolopes | reverse complement strand
GACGTGAATTAAAAAAAAACGTTTGTCTAAAATATTATATTCGGTTTATTGGAAAGAGCATAAAATTTAACATTGATCCTGAAAATATCGTAAAAATAGAATCAATAGAATAATTTTGATAGATTTTTAAAGTTTAAATATTGAAAAATATTGAGTTCGTAAAATTCATTACGGTTTTTTAAAAAATAAAAAAAAATATTTCTATTACTTTTAAAAACAAATTTAATAGTTTATTTTGAAAGTATAATCCTTAAAGAAAATAAACAACCCACTTTTAAAAGAGAAGACGATTAGAAAATATATATATTACCTATATATATATATATATATATATACATTACATATATATATATATATATATATATACCTATACACATTGCTTTATATATATATACTTATATGCATTACTTTATATATATACATTACTTTTTATATATATATATATATATGCATTACTATATATATATACATTACGATGTATACGTATACATTACTTTATATATATGTATATATATACATTATATATACATTATATATATATATATAAATATATATATATACATTACCATGTATATATATACATTACTTTATATATATGTATATATATTACTTTATATATATATATACATTACTTTATATATATACATTACTTTATATATATGTATATATATACATTACTTTATATATATGTATATATACATATATATATATACATTACCATGTATATATATACATTACTTTATATATATATGTATATTTATATATACATTACTTTATATAAATATATATATACACATTACCATGTATATATATACATTACTTTATATATATATATACATTACCATGTATATATACATTACTTTATATATATATATATACATAATTTCTTTATATGTATATACATTACTTTATATATATATATACATACATTACTTTATATTTATATACATTACTTTATATGTATATACATTACTTTATATATATATATACAGACATTACTTTATATTTATATACATTACTTTATATGTATATACATTACTTTACATATATATATACATACATTACTTTATATGTGTATATATATATATATATAAATTCATTACTTTATATATATATTCATATACATTACGTACATATATATTTATATACACAACGTACATATATATATATATATATATATATATATATATATATATATACATTACGTACACGCGTATATATTTATATTCATTACATACACACATATATATTTATATTCATTACGTACACACATATATATTTATATTCATTACGTACACACATATATATTTATATACATTACGTACACACATATATATTTATATTCATTACGTATACACACACACATATATATACATTTTCATACCTTTCGTACACATATATATATATATATATATATATATATAAACATTTATATACCTTACATACATATATATATATAAACATTTATATACATTACATACATATATATATATAAACATTTATATACATTACATAAATATATAAAATGTGTAGATACATTACATATATATATTTTATATGTACATACATTACATATACATATTAAATATGTATATAAATTATATATATATATATGAAATATTTATATACATTACTTACATATACGCATATACATACATTAAATACATACATATATATAATCCTATGCATACACATATATAAACATATAGATACATTGCATCCACCTGTTTATTAAAATATACATAGATTATATATGTATTACAATATACTTACATTACATACACATATGTATTAACATATACGTATATTACATATACATATGTATTAACATATACATATATTACATATATATATACGTATTACAATATACATACATATATATATTAACATATACATACATTACTTACACATATATATAAACATATACTTACATTACATATACATTAACATATACATACATTACATCCACACAAACATATATTTACATTACATATGCATATATATTAACATATACATACATTACATCCACACAAACATATACCTACATAACATATACATATATATTAACATATACATACATTACATCCACACAAACATTATATATATATATATATATATATATATATATATATATATATATATATATATATATATATATATATGCAAACGAGTTAGGAGAAATAATTAAATACAGACAGAAAGAAAATTCAAAGGAAAGTTTGATCAATTTAATTCGGATCAACCTATGTCTTCAGAAAAAGTAATGACTTTAAATTTATTGATTAAAAAAGAAAGGCCAAAAACTATCCAATCGTGCATTTATAAACATAAATAGGACCTCAATTGCACTAACACTCTAGTAATACACAGGAACACTTTCATCCAAAATTCTGACCTTACAATCTACACCCTTAAAACTGAATCCTTTCTCCCATGCCGCAAGTGCATCAAAATTGCTATTATTCTTCTATCATTACCATCCTATGTAAACTTTTGGTTTGGCTCTTAACAACAAAACATTCTGGCAAAACTCGCACTGAAACTATGCAATGTACCTCGACACATCATTATCAACTCTGGTACCGGCTGCTTAATACTTAGTTATATTTGATTTCATGCAGTTTTCTATTGACTTTTTGATTTTTGTCATTTTTTTTACTCTTCCTTTTTTTCTCATCATCTTTCTTGCACATTTTTTGACAAATAGTTACATGCAATAAAAAATATCCCATTTTGTGTCCTCTTTCCTATGTTTTTGCAACAAATTTCAGATTTTCACTTTTTCTGAAGATATTTGTTTATCTGAAGGAAACTGGTTAATCCCTTCTTTTATATTTCTTTCTTTGTTTAATTGTTTTCCCTTTACTTTATTTTCATACATAATGTCTGTACAACATTTTGTGATATATTGCATATTTTAGTGTCACACACAAACACACACACACACACATATATATATATATATATATATATATATATATATATATATATATAAATATATATGAAATAATTTTTCAAAAAGCACATAAAATAGACAAACAAACGCAAAGATACAGTAATTAAAAATATTGCCTATCAGTATTGAATTTGTACCCCAGTTATCAATCAACCATTTTCCCAAGAAATCTAGATTGAATTATTGCAACATGTCACAAAAACAAACTTAAAACGACATTACAAATTTTAAGATACAAGACAGAAACTAAATATTTTTATTTTTACACAAACACTGTTTTTCTTTAAAATCATGAAGACAAAAAAATACATAGATGGGAGAGATTTTGATTTAAAAATTAAAGATGACAGAGAATTAATTTTCAAATGAATTAACTTAACAAATACTCTTTTTTAAATGTCCCAGATAGTAGCCCCCTACATCACAGTGGCACTGTGCCTTGTTTGGGGTGAAATTGCAATAAAAAAATAAAATAAATTAAATAGATAGCATGTACAAGACGGGTGAAATTTATTAAAAAAACAAATATGAAAATGTTATAGTCTAGTCATCTTGTATATTTAATTACATACGTTTTAATTATTTTAGGCCAGGTATATTTTGCAATAAAGAATGTGTGCAGATTTTGAAAATAATATAAATCATCTAGAAGTACTGAAATAGACATTTTGTAGCGATAATTAAGTCCTAGAATGTTTTTAAATAGTAATGATGAATTTCACTTTCATATAAAACAGTAATAATAATATTTAACGTTTTAAGGAGAGTAGGAATAACAAATTTCACCTTTGTATAGAACAGTAATAATACTATTTCACGTTTTTAGCAGAGTAATAATAATAATAGATCTTCCTTTTTAAATAGAGTAGTAATAATATAATTTCATACCCTAAATAAAGTAGTAGTAATAATAAAATTGGGAAAGTCTTTGCTCAAGATAATTTAATTTGATTGTCGCGATTCGGTGAGGTTAGTTTACCTGCTAGCATAAAGTATATGATTTACTAAGTACACGTTACAGTGTCTGTGGGAGGTACCAGGGTTTCATAGATCAGCAGACGCTATAATAGAGAGTTCTTAAATAAAATACTTGATATTAACTCTTGCAGAACCTTACAACTATGTACTATATTGATTTTTTTTCCGACTAAATTGTGATACATACTATGAATTTATCTTGTGAGCTTTTAAAAGTTGGACCTAAATAGCATTCAAGCTCACATATCAAACTTCGATTCTGACCAGACAATTTTCTTTTGTTATCACTGTACCATTTTATTAGTGCCATATTTGATTAACTTTATTCCTTACAGATTATTTTTCAAATTATGACGAACAGGTAAAATTAATACATCTTTCAATTATAACAAAAAAAAAAAAAAAAAAAAATCAGGAAGAAAACTATAAAGAGTTGTCTTCCTAACAACTAATTTTTTTCTGTACAAGTTTTAAAAATATGCAAACTAATACAAATTCAAAACTAAAATGACATCATTGCATCCTGGGCAACGCTGGGTAGCTACAGCTAATGTTTCATTTTCAGTCGAAGTTCTCAGAAATCAAAAGACCCCTTCTTTGGGCAAGCACTGAATCTCTCTATAAGAGATACAAATATTCATACATTCTATTAAAGATCTTCCTTAGTAGTCAAATGTTTGAGTTGGTGAAGAATTTCAGAACATCAATTTTCCTTTCCCTAATCAACCACTCGAAGATGTTACAGTATATCTTTCTTGTGGCCTTAGTCTTACCGGATTTCAAGAAAAAGAATTCACTTAGTCTAGTGGAGTGTCCAGGTTAGTATACGTGTGTGAGGACACTTCTCAACCTATATACTCAACGAATTTTTGATCTACAGACTTGAAATTTTGTATATAGTGAATTCAGACATGGGGAAACTTTTCATCAATTTTCATCCAGAAAAATGACTGCTAAGAGGGGAGTGGGGGGTCAAAATAAAAAATTTGGTACTTGGAGGGTCATCGGAATTTTATCTGTTTGTAAACTGTTTCACAAGTTTTGAAAACACTTTTTAAAGATTGTGGCAAGCTGGTCGTCATTGACTCACTGTCTTTGGGCTTTGGTTTCGATCTCAGCTCGAATATTTTAATTTTTTTTTTTACAAGAAGTGAACTGTTTCCAAAACAATATACTACTTGCATGCACATATCTATATTAATGGCACGTTTAATACCGGGCAATGCAAAGTACATCATATATATATATATATATATATATATATATATATATATATATATATATATATATATGTGTGTGTGTGTGTGTATGTATATAATAATTATAATTTGGTATACTACAATCTTGCAAACCGTTTCTATGTGCATACATTTCTTCAGATGAACAAACTGAAATAGTTTAAGTATAAATCATCTTTGAATAAAAATGAATTGAATTTATTATTGCTGTCTTCTAATATATAAAATAAAACAAGATTTTAAAGGTTATACTTAAATAGCATTTTGACTGACAAATTAAATTTTCATTTGTTATTGTTGTGCCATGTTATTTGCAATCGACTAACATACTTTGCTACAAAATTTTAAAAATACTTAATCAGATCCAACACTTTTCTAACATGTAGAAACTCTTAAATAGTCACCTAAAAAGATTAACTAAGGGAAAGAACAATTTTTAGTTAGAGTTATCATTCTTTATTTACTGTTTTTTTTCTTTTTTTACCCATTGTTCTTTCTTAGTTGTGTTCTTGTTGAATCAAAACCTGAGCCTAACAAAAAATGCGAGAGATATAGAACATGGAAATATTTTTTTTACAAACATTTACGTGTTATGGATACACAGCAAAGCCAGGTTAGTAAGCTAGTATATATACATAGTTATGATAATATATATGACATTCAAGGTACACAGAATTATTTTGGTTTCACTCCTGCAAGGACTCGTCAGACATTTTAGTTGCGTCCTTATGGGGATGAAATGCAGAAAATTTTGTATAGCTTAATTGCCATATATATTTTCTCAATTTCACTGTTGAAGTAAATACTGAAAATTGATAACAAAATATTATATTCCCTGTGGATACAAGAAATATATATACATATACATATACATATATATATATATATATATATATATATATATATATCTATGTATATATATATCCCAGGTTAAAGGTATTCCAGAGTGATAGCTAATGAATTTAACGAGGTTATTAAAAGTACTCAATAAAAGCAGAGCAAGATATATTTTCATTAATATACAAATTTACATGGCCGCAATACTGGACATGCTAATGTTTCAGACAACTGGTCAGTTAAAACCATTTATTAAGTCGCCTGACAAGGACTTCCGGTTTTACCCGACCACTTGTTCGAAACATTACCATGTCCAGTGTAGTGACTAGTTAAATTTGTTAATATATATTGTATATACATGCTCACATACTTTATGTTTTTATATCAATACTTATACTTTAGTTAAGCATTTAATTTTATCTATTTTTTTATTAAATCATCTTGAATTCAAACCTTATCAAATAATAAGAATTTTGTTAAAAGTTTATTCAACAATATTTTATTCATCTAATAAAAAATCTTTCTGTTGGATTTTTGTATTTTATTATGCATTTGTTACTAATAAACGTATATATTCTAAAGTCTTACTCAATTTTCAGATAGAAAAAACATTTATAGAATAATATATACATCCATATACATAAAATATATAAGAATATATAAAATTAAATTAATATTAATCATTTGGAACATGCCTAGATAATACTTGCTAAATTCATATGCAAGTCATTTAATATACTCGACTATCTTTATATAATAAATATAATACATATAATTAGTTATGAATGTTTGTGGATGTATGTATGAGATGTATGTATATCGGACAGATATACATGTAGATACGAATGAGATGATGTCGATAGGAATAATTTGCTTACATTTGAAAATATCCTCGAGCCTTGAGTTACTCTATACAAATTTTGTTCAGGAAGTCAAATTATTTTTAATAGAGCCTTGGGCAAATTCGAATATATATGCAACTTGGCTCTCAGAGAACTAATTTCAACAATGGAGAAAGGTGAAATCGGTGAAGAGAACAAAAAATCCAATAAAAAAAATAACAATAACACACACACACACACACACACACACACACATTATATATAATAAAAGTATTCTATTATTACTTCGTGATAAGAAGAAACAATTTGGGACTTTTCCAAAAGATATATCGTAATTTGGTTTGCTTTTGGCAAATGTGATTACAGCTTTAGAAAAAAAAAAAAAAAATTGAAGTAAACTTTTAAATCTACACCAAGTAAAGAATGGTAATTTAATTTTTTATGCTATCATGTCAAAAAGGATTACTAATTTCTAATATCTTCACCTACGGCAAGACTCACCAACCTCTACAAACCGATGAAAAATAAGTGTATTTTGAAAGCTGCCCTTTTCTCTAAATATTTTCATACAGACATTTTTTTTTAAGAGAATTGAAAATAAAAAAACATATATTCTTTTTTTTATTTATACTAGCAGGCTGCCCGGCCATAAAATATGCATAAATATTATATCTTAATTGATGCAGATTTCGTATTTATTATAAACAGAAATACTGCAGGTAATAGACGTAAAATTAAGTTTCTTTTTAAAAAAATGAAGTAAAAAAAAAAGAAAAAAAAAACAAAAAAAAAACAGAAAATAAACCAAGAAGTGTGCATGCGAGTGTTATGTTTTTTCTAACAATTCAGGTCTTGTAAGTAAAAAAAAAATACTTGAGCTGAGATCGAAACCAAAACCAAAAGACAGTGAGTAAAGTACGATAGCCATCAGACCAGCTTGCTACGATCTTTAAAAAGTATTTGCAAACCCAGTTATTCTTAACATGAGAAAGCTGTCATGTTTTACGACCACACATGCACAGTTGTGAAACAGTTGACGAACACATAAAAATCTGATGACCCTCAAGTACTGATTTTTCAATTTTTACCCCTGAGCAGCTCTTTTTTTTTTTTTTTCGGATGAAAACCGATTAAAAAGTTTTCCATGTGACTGAACATCCTATATACCAAATTTCAATCTGTAAATCAAAAATTTGTTGAGTATATAGGTTGAGAAGTGTCCTCACACACACATTCTCACTTTTATATATATATATACATATATTTCATATTTTTATTTAACATATATATGGATTAGGATTATTAAAAATATTTTGCATTCGACAAAATGCTTATCTTTTTTCAGAAGTTTTCAAGTGGTATACTAGTATATATTTGATTTCAGATGAAACCTGTGAGTCTTGTAGTCTTGCAGGCTGATAATAATCAAGAAAAATACAATGGTATAATTAACAAAACGAGTATGAGAAAAAGTATAAGTTTATCATCACCATTCTGGGCTCATAACTGCCATGAATCGAAATATTTCATTCTCTTTCTCCACAGAAAGATGTGACACATGGTCGGAAGGTGGAGAGAGTTAGACCAGCATCCCTAAAGGAGGAGACATTCTCGCCATTTAAAAATCGCCTGTGTAGCCCCGTCAGCATTCTCCAGTCAGAGTGCTTCAGGCAGTAAACAATAAATTTACTCCATCTGAAATACGGGGAGCAAAGTCTGAAAGGATGAATCTTCTAGAACTATCCAGAATGAATGCTTCAGCCCGCCAGATGAAAGGCACCAAAATAGTCCAGTTTCTGCCAGCCAGATTGCTGAGATCGGATATTCAACTAGTATAGGCAAGCAATTGCGATCTGACACCAAATGAATGGCAAAAGTCACTGTTATTAACTTCCCACTGTAGGAAGAGGTGACACAAGGTCGAAAGGTGAGGAGAGTCAAGGTAGCACCCCTAAGGAAGGAACATTCTGTTCATTTTCAATTTGCTTGAGCAGCTCTGTCAGCATTTTTGGTCAGGGGGCCTTAGGCAGTAAGCAATATACACCATCTTAAAGACAGGAGGCATGGCTTGGAAGAGTGGACCACCAAGAACTACCCAGAATGAATGCATCAGTTCACTAGCTAAAAGGCTACCGAAAGGACTTAGTTTCTGCCAGATGGACTGTTGCAGAATTGGTAATAGTATCGAATAAGGAAAAATATTGGAATCACCCCATCACTACTACAAAGGCTTTTCATCTAACACGACTCAACTGGATGCTGTCAAATTTGTCAATGCAACTAGCGCAGTTAATAAGGGTGATAGCTTTGATGATTGTAACTCATAATGAATTCATTAATATCCACTCTCAACGTCTCATGGATGAAGATTTGACAGAGCTGGGGAAGTTTGCAATCTCTTTGCCTTTGTGGATTCTAAAATTTTATAAGCATTTGTCATCCTTTGATCTCTGGCTGCAATTTCTATAGGTATTTTTAGCCCTGAGATCGATAATTTTATAGGCATTTGTTACTCTGTGATCAATAGTATCTATAGAGATTTCTAACCCTGCAAAATATATCTACTGATATTTCTAACACTGAGGTCTATAATTTTTCTAAGCATTTGTTACCTTGAGATTTATAACTTTATAAACTCTTTTTCACAATAGCATCTGTAATTTTTATAAACATTTGTCAATAAAATCTATAATTTTAATAAGCCTTTGTTTAATGCTTATATAATTTGAATGATAAAGTTTAAGGGATAATGTCATTGGCATTTTCTGATCAATTTCTTCTTTTATGTTATTTGATAGCAAGCATTATTACTTCTTGAATTAGATGTTGTATAAGATATTTCCCTTTAGATTTAATATTACCATATTATAAACACAGACGACATGCATCTATGGGATGACTACAGTGACTAGTTAAATATTATTAACTCAATATATAGCTCGATAAATATAAGATATATAATACATAATATGAGCTGCTGTTATATTTTATAAATAAAGGGTGACTGCAAAAGAATATTTTATAAATAAAGGGTAACAGAAGAGCTACAAGGTGCCTTCAATAAGTTTCCAGACATTTTTTGTACATGCATTTAAAATTGTCAAAAATTTGTGAAACTTCAAGATGTTATTGCTATACATCTTATAAAATGACTGACCAATTTTATATAATTTCAGATTCAAATGAACAACTATGGTAAAAATTAGAATACACCCTACAAGTGCCTGATTGTCACAACTGGTGAATTTCAAAAATGCAGTCTGGACGTGAGGACAGTTTAGAAGAACGCTATGTAATAAAATTCTGTTTTAAGCTTGGAAAACATGCCACAGGAACGTAAGGAGTGCTTCAGACTGATTTTGGACCATCTAGCATGAATCGAGCATCAGTTTTTGAATGGCATAAAGGATTCAAGAAAGGCAGGGAGTCTGTGAGGGATAATGATGTGTAGGAGGAGTAAGGATGTCAGAACACCAGAATTGATTGGCCAAATAAAAAAATTTCATGGATAAGGATCGTCTATCTATAGAAACAATATGTGCACAGTTTGATGACAGTAACTGTACACACAATTATTTGCAAGGAACTGATGATACAGAAAATTTGTGTGAAGTTTATTTCAAGGGTGCAGTCCACAATTCCATCCTTATCACAGACCAAGATGGGCATCAAGACAGTTCCTATAATCCAGACCTTGCTCCCTGTGACTTTGGGTGATTCTCTAAGCTCAAGGAAAACCTTAGAGGCTGTCATTATGAGACAATTGAAATGAAAGAGGCTGTGACAAGGGTCATTAATACACTCACACAAGAGCACTTCCATGGACCCTTCAGAAATGGTTGGAACTATACAAGTACATTGCAGCCGGATATGATTACTTTTTTTTTATACATAGGCGTCACCACTTATCAAGGCCGATAGGCCACTCAAGGATAAGGGTTAAAGAGTGTAGAGTAGGCAAAAGGACAATATAGTAATCGATAGTAATGGAAGTTCGGTAAATTTGTTAACTTAAATGGAACGGATCATCAGAAACTTGTTCACGTTGGACTTGAAGCCAACCATATTATAGACAGCTGGAAAGCAGGAAAACGGAAGACAATTCCACAGACGTGCAGTTCTAAGAAAGAAGCTTTGATCATGGAATCTATGTTTAGATTTAGGCACAGATAAAGAGTGTGGAAAATTATTGATAATGTTTTCAGCTAGTCTAGTGTTTCTTGTGAAAGTTTGGTGAGGGGGGACCGTAGATTGAAGCTCAGTCGAACACTTTCCATGAAAATAACGATAAAGCAGAGACAAATTCGCAACATCTCTTCTGTGAGATAGAGGTTGCAGCGAAGAGAAAAGGACATCTCCCACCAGGCCACAAAGTCTATTTTGAACCCTATCAAGGCAGGACAAGTCTTTTCTACCAGCTCCTGCCCATATGTGGCAACAGTATTCCATCTTTGGACGTATCTAGCTCTTTGAAGGAGACTAGAATTTCATGTGTGTACTCTCAAGAAAAGTGTCCATACAAAAAAAGCCTGAAAACTTATTGAAAGAATCTTGCATTTGGTTTCTTTAATTATACAGTGTTAATTGAGAATTAATCATTGATTCATTTATTTACAGAAAGAAACCATATTTGTTTTCCTTTAATCTTTTAATTCAAGTCACAAATTACTTCTATTCAACATTTGAACATTTTCCAAATCACCTTTGATTTTCGAACAGTCATGATAAAATAAACAAGTCAGCCATTTTAATATATTAATACAAAAAAAATTATCGGAAACTGTTTACTCTGTGACTATTAAAAATTCAAATGTCATTTTCAAATCTTTTATACAACCGAGGTGTGTACTGATGGAACAATAACAATGTACCCCTATCGATTAAAAAAATTAAAGAGGTCTGTTCAAAATTCCGTTCAAATTCCTGAGTTCAACAAGCTGCACCTAAAAAATGTCAGATTACATTAACCAACATATTGTGTCATTTATTTGCATCTTGGGTGTTATTTACAACGTTTCAGCCGATGTAACCTCTAACTCTAGTATCTTTTCAAACTTGGAAATGCTTATTTAAAATTAAAATACCAGTATGGCATTTTTGAATGGAGCCTTCTTTCGATACAGAGATAAATTGTTCTCGCTCTATCAGCCATAACCTGGTAGAAGTTTTAATAATCGTTATTTATATTCTTAGTATTACCTCAACTAATGATTGAACCTCTAACTTAGGAGATTGGTACAAAGAACCGATTGTTACTTAGTCCTTGTATCCATTGTGCTATGAATCAGTTTTATTGTAAAGGGTATATTTTATACAATTTATTGAACACGTTTCTATATAAACCATAGCTTGTTAATTTCTCCCAGAAAATAATTTATCCAATTGCATTTATTTTAGCATAGTCGGTATTTTAAAAAGGACGAAGGTGTTTTTGTATTCGCCCATTATAGAATTTACTTCCTTTTGTTTTGATAAATAAAAATAAAATTTGGTCAATAAATAAACTACATAGTTTAACAATAAAATAATGCCAGATATGTGGATCTTATCTATCTCTATAAAACTAAAAGTCTGTGTGTATGTGTTCCCTATAAAGAACAAGATTAGAGAATCTACATAAAATCTACCAGTATATTCTCATGTAGAATTAACCGGAAAATACAAAGAGAGTGTTTCTGAGTTTCTAAGTGCATACCTTAAATGAGCTATGACAGGATAACTCCTTTAAAACTTTAAATATATCCTATTTTAATGAAATTTAAATCATATATGCAAACTAGCTGGATACCTGGCATCGCTTGATCAAACGATCTGCTTAAACATGATATTTTAATTCATGCAGATTGCATATGCATTATTATAAAATCAATCCTCTATTGATTATTATATATTACAAGAAATAATTTGGACGGTGGACAAATTTGCAAAAAAAAAAAAAAAATAAAAATAATAATGATAATGTCGTGCACCAAAGTTCGTCAGTGTTTGTTTACAATAAGACATCATGGCAGGTGCTCGTCTGAACTCCAATCTCTGCCCCCCCTTGCCAATCTTTTACAAAAAACACTCGTCTAGCTGAATCCACTGTCAAAAAATTTTCCCCACTCTTTATCTGTGCCTAAATCAAAACGTAGATTCCATGAACAAAGCTTCTTTCTTAGAACTGCACGCCTGTGGAACTCTGTTCCGTCTGCCTGCTTCCCACCTGACTACAACCTGGATGTCTTCAAGTCCAACGTAAACAAATTCCTGATGAAACGCTCCCTTAAGTAGACACTTTATTAAATCTCCACACTAACGTACTGTACTTGCAATAACCCTTATCCCCGAGTGGCTTCGGACCTTGATAAGTGATGACTACCGTGTAAAAAAAAAAAAAAAAAATCAGCTGATATTTGGACTTGACGATGGCTGGCCTGGAAAATTCCTTTCTGATTAAAATATGTTAAGAAAAAATGATTTGAAGCGATTTTAAATGGTATCTCATCTTTTATCACCAATTGAATCCATTAATAAGAAAAAAATTAAATAAAATTGTGAGGTACACCCGGGCTTGAACAGGAGTTCATTTTATTTGTAGTCAAATACTTTACCACTGAGCTATATCTCCAAACGACAATAACTTCTTTTTTTATTTATTATTTCCCTTGGCCGGTATATAACATAAAATATTTCCCTGTAAAAATTCTTTTTTTTTTTTTTATCTATAAGAGAAAAAGACTATTTTTAAGATCGGATTTTTTCGATTTTCGATACTTATCGGATGAATTTCTGGACAAAACATATCTAAGAACACTGCCAGACATATAAATTACCTTTGTGTGAAATTTGCAAAAGATAGGCTCAGGCGTTTCAGAACCTATGAGAAAGGATCTCTCACACGGACACTCACACACACATAAAGTGACCTTCATATAATAGTAGATATAGAGATATTTCTGGAGAAAGTAATGGAAGTAGTCACAAATCTCTGTCTTCTTAATTTAAAGGAGCTATAGGGATTGAACCTCCTTTCAAACTTACAACTATATCCTAGCTTCATGAAATCCAAACCCTTTGTATAAGACTGCTACAGAGAGTTTGCCAACATTTCAGCTTCTTGACTCCATTAGGGAAGGGGGAGATAAGAAGAACGTCCCAATAAAAAAATAAATATGGTGTTATGAGTATAGTGAAGAAGTACATAATAATGATTTTCATTCAATCCTGAGCAATGCCGAGTCTTCCTGCTGTATTAATTAAACTTAAGCAGTGAAATTGTATTATTAAAAAAGTTTGAATTAAAATTATTATATTAACTCCACTCAGTAAAAGACACTCAACTTTTGTCAGTTATTAGTTATTAAAATTACTATTAACTAAACTAAAGCCGGCAATTTAAACACTATTGGTTTTTTAATGCTTTAATTAAATAAAATATATCACCCATGTTCACAGAGTAAACATTTTTTGGAACTTTTGGCGGCATCAAAATTAATTACAATTAATTAACAATTAAGAATAATAATTAAAAAAATTTAAATATGAAACGTTTAAGTAATACCTAATATACAAGGATTAATTTAAAGTGCAAATTCATTAAAGTTATTAATTAGAAATAATAAATAGGTCAAAGATATACGTGATTGAGAGTAACCTCCCTTGGATAAAACTGAATAGGTTATTTCAGAAATTCATTAGGAGAGTAACCTAAATTGACTATAAGATGAAAAATTGCTCTCATTGTTTACGAGGTTACAACTTCAACACAGCAGTTCTTGTTGTTGTTGATGGTGAGCTTGTAAGAATATTAACAGTAATTGTTTCTTATGGTGATATATCCATTCATATAAAGTTAAGTATGTGTATATGCTTGTATGTACTGAATTTTATTCTAAACTAATTAACCGATCATTATGAATTTTGGAACACAGCTGCTAGATGTAAGGTTGGATCATGGGAATTAAAGTTTTATGCAAATGAGGCGCAAAGGGAAATTGTTCTGTTTGAACAAGTTTACCCATCCTGGGACCGGTACTCTTCTAGTAGTGCAGCACGCTATTCTAATGTCAGTTGTTGAATACTATCTGATTGTTCACTGCTTCTGTTCACTTAATCGGTATTAATAGAGTGTAAATTCCATAACTTCTAAGCTAATTGCCGGTGGCCTGGGGATTGAATACCAGTCTATGGTATCAATGATGACTTGGTGACTCAGTTCAAATCCCCTGATTGGCAGTAATTATTAATTCCTACACTGATGCAAATTTAAGTTTGAAATAAGTGCGAGTAAGTTTAAGAATAATTATGAATATTTTAAAAAAATATTATCATATGCGGAAAGAGGTCAAAAGTTTCAATAAATGCCTAAAATTCATGCTGATCACCCCCAAATCTACACAACAGGAATAGATAAGCACTTTAGGATTAAATGATGAAAAAAAAAATGATAATAATGAAAAATTGTATTTAGTACAAGAATGTGAGCATCCTAGATTTTAAGCACTTGATTACACTTCCCTTTAGCCCTCACCCGTCTTTTCTTCTTTTCTTCTTTCTTTTTTTTCTTTTGATTTATTCAGATGAAAAACTTTTTAGAAATGAAGGACTATTTAAAATTTGATTTCATAAGAAAAGCTGGCCTGAAGACATTGCTTTTCTAAAGGAGTTGGAGCAGAAACATGTATGCACATATGTAACCAATAATATATATATATATATATATATATATATATATATATATATATGGTATAACTATAATGAAGAAGGAAGTTTCATGGGAATATCAAATTCAACAAGTGATTCCCAATTCTTTATATATTTCTATCAGGGTAGATTATGACGTTAGGTTTTTGCAGTTCTTGCAAGGGGTTGTCAACATTCTCTTACATACAGTGCTTGATATTCCAAAATGATCATCCATCTGGTACTGATCAGGCTCAACGTTGCTTAACTTTGATAATCTAATAAGAACTTGTGTATCATCATGATTTTGCTGTATTGATATGAATTGAATTTTCAGTAGTAAAGATTTAATTAAATTTTAACAAGAGGAGTGCCAAGTTGAATGTTCAGAACAATGAAGACCATCTAAATATTCTAGGAATGATGGATGACATGAGCTGGAAGTTTATTTAAAATGAAACTGGTTTACACAAAGCCAGTCTCACTCTCGTGTCCCAACCAGCCTGATCCAGCAGCAAGACACAGTTGAGACAGCTAGAAGCTAGGTGTGATGCCTGAGCTGCCAGAAGTATCAACGTCTTTCTACATATAGTACCTGGTATTCTTAAATGGTTACCCATCTAGCACTGACCAGGCTCAATATTACTTAACTTCTATAACAAAAACAGGTGTGTTGATGTGATTTTGCGGTGTACAGATAAATTGAATTTTAAATTGTTAACATTTAAGTAAATTTTAATGAGAATGATGCACAGTTATTTTAAACTGTGTACACTTTGGAGGCTTGATCATGAGCGATGTAACCATTTTGCCGCCTGGGACCCACTCCCCTTGGTTTACCACTAGTTAGAGGTTTTAACATCTGAAACGTTATGAAAATAACAACCCAGATGAGAATAGTGATCTGATGCCTCCGTTCAGTTTCAAGAGACAATGGCTACCACCTGTAAGGGTAGCTGTGGGTGTAATTGTTAGGTAAGGGTTGCACAATCTCCAACCACACCTCTCCTGAATCGACACTGCTTGAGTCCAGTGGCAAGAAGAAGTGCTAGACGACTGGAATCAATGCCGAAACAAGCAGAGAGCACATACAGCACCTGGAATTCCCAAATTGTCACCCATTTTAGTAGTGACCAGGCTCAACGTTGCTTAACTTTGGTGATCTAACAGGAACCAGTGTGTCAAAATGAATTATGCCGTATACAGATGCAAATAGTTGCCCAACTAATACAAATAATATAAAGAGTTCAAATTAAAACAGTTCTCAATTTTTTTAATAATTTTGTTTTGTCTTTTAAATTCACCATTATGTTATGGAGAAAAATAAATGGAAACCAATTTTTATGGAGATTTGTCTTTTTCAATTTTCGATTTTCAGAAATGCGAATGAAATTAAATAATAACAATAATAAAAGACAAAAATACAAAAGTCATTAAGAAAAATAAATTAGCAATTAAATATATTTGAAATTTTACTGCCTTTTGATTTTGAACTTTTCTATAAAGAAATTCTTTTCTTTCCCCCAATTTTAATTTCCTCTTTTAAACTACATAATTAAATTGGTCTCCTTGTTTCAAACTAAAAAAGAAATAATTCTGTTTTTGGCAATTATTCTCAAACAGCATCTCTAGAAAAGTCATCTTTTTGGAGTAAATTTTTCGGAAAACCTGATCGATTCAGTCTATTATAATTAGAAATTCTATTAAAGTTAAAAATTACAACACACCATAGACTCGTGATGCAATGGATATAAGTGTTAAGTAATAATCAGTTCTAAGTGACAGTATTCTAGGGGTTGAAGGTTCAATCCTCAGTACAGGCGATACTAAGAATACAATTAACGAGACCAAGCTACTTCTGTGGATTAAAGAATAGAGTTCCATTTGAAATTCTATAGAAATTCCAGAGTTTGATAAGAGGCATTTGAATGAGGTCAGAGGTTACATCGGCCGAAATGTGGTCTGAATAATATCCAAGATGAGAACAGTAGTCTGAATAATACAAACTATCGATTTTTATCTAAAAATTAAAAAAAATTAACACAATGAACCAATTCTTCATAAAGTAGAAGAAAATAAGAAAAGTCAATCTTTTTCCCCCACAAAAACGACGATTGATTTTACTTAATCTACATATCACTAAAACTTTTATTTGCTTGTTCCTATTAACTTGCCTCCCCACGACGGTAGAGTTAGACACAAAGTCGATTTTTAATGTAGGAAAAATCTAGCTCTCCAAAAAGAGACACTCTGGATTGGAAACAAAATTAAAAATTGCCTGATCAAAGTCAGAAAAGGTGAAATGCAGTATCAGAACAGATACTGCACTTTGTCCCTAGCCAAAAGGTAAGCTGAAAGTATTAAAGGTTAGAGAAAAGTTAAATGAGACGAGAAGTGGTGGGAAGAGAAGACTAGAGGGAGAAGTTAGTAGTAGCATCAGCAATGTCAGAGGAATAGAATAAAATGGGCACAAATAAATGATATGAGTCCCTATCTGTGTTAGACATAAGGTTAGTTTTAAATGTGGGGAAAATCCAGCTCTTCAAAAGAGGGACAAAAATTAAAAATGCCTCAGTCTAGAGAGATTTCTCGTTTACTGGCCCGAAAACAACCAGAAAATTTGCTGAATTTACTTTATATATTAAAGTAGCTGTTTACCTGATGACGCCCGGGATACAATGAAGTCACTTTTAGATTTAAATTTTTATTTGCTTGCATACTTTTAAAACTTATATATAAAAAAAATAATATTTTAGTTGTAAGGGAGACAACTTTTTCGATATTTTTTTAATTAAAAATATGAATTACCCATTTTGATGATTTCATTGTCACGCTTGAAAAATGTCTGCATATTATCAGTTGCCCACATGGGACAACATGTTTTTTTAAAAATTATTTGGAGTATAGTACATTAGTATAGCACTGACAACATAGTAGAACAGTGAAAAAAAAATTAATGAGTATTTATGTTTTAATTGCATGCTTAATGATTGTGAAAAAGTTTTATATTTTTAATTATTTCATGTTATTCATTAACAATTGATTGTATGATATTTATTTACCTGAAACTAATTTACTTTTTCTATTCATAATTAAAAAACAAGAAACAAGTATCATTGTCCATTGTCTATTGACTGACATCATAACATGATTAAATAATCCATTTACCAAAAGCCATGTCGTTATCATATGGCATGAATATTTCAGAACGTACGTGTGAATTCTCATCTTAATAAGAGAAACTGTACATCTTTGA
Organism: Euprymna scolopes; assembly: GCF_053919585.1. Taxonomy (NCBI): domain Eukaryota; kingdom Metazoa; phylum Mollusca; class Cephalopoda; order Sepiida; family Sepiolidae; genus Euprymna; species Euprymna scolopes. The sequence goes on along the minus strand of NC_136508.1, from coordinate 33,383,034 downwards.
TTAATTATTTTTCTGGCAAAAAATTATCAGATAATTTTTGTGTGAATATTACAAACCTCTAATCCAGTTTTTTTATCTATGTTATTTGAAAGAAAAAAAAAAGGTTTCTAATTTAAGCCTATGTTTAATATATACAATAGAAGGTAAGCATGGAAATTGATCAATAAAAATAATAGAACACACGTTGAAAACTAACTGATTTTTTTATCTATTCAAACAACCTTAATCTTTTGTGTAGAATGACTCTTTTGAAAAGAAACAAATGCTTTTATATATCAAAGAGTCAATAACGGTCTGAGTATAAAGTAGGAGAGAGAGTATGAGTGTAAAGAAAGAGTGTAGGGTGATGAAGAAGTTGGAGGAAAATATATGGGTGTTTCATTATACATTAATAATTAAGGTCATTTGAACCCACCGAAATATCGATTACCTTTAAAAATGTGCCGGTGTTATTATGTTTACTTGTATATTTCCATGCTTATCTACTATTGCATGTACTAAAAAATTCCAGTTTTTCAGAAATTTGAATTCATGTTTCAAAATATTAAACTTTCTTTCAATTAAACTTATGTGCAATGTAACCAAAAGTCTTTCTAGAAGGATATACCCAGCTCCCCCAAGAGGGCACTCTAGCTGGATACAAAAATAGCCAAGGATGAACTCATTGGCATCCGATGGTAGAGACGCATCAAGCGACTGATAATTGACTAAACTTTTTTCCTGAAGGAGAAGGTAATGCCTGCAATGGTGCATCTCTAAAGAGCAAACAAAACCATAATTCATTTTGATATATAGAAAAGCTGGAGCAATGTCAGCCAGATCATTAAATGCCAAAAATATACTAAGGTGAATTCTCATTGGTATGAAGACCCAATACAGAACCTAACACTGTGATCATATACCAAGGTGCCTAGTAAAAGCTTTTTGCAGGAGTGAGAAAAAGCTTATGGTTATACCAGCCAATTATATGTCCTGAACAATCATTATGAAGAAGTTTGGTCGGCTGAGATCTCAGTTGGCCATACTCTATTGAGATGAGGTATAGTTTTTATCAGTCCTCAGAGATCCGCCCTTCCAGGCATTAACTTCTCTTTTTGAGAAGGAATTAGTTTACTGTTAACCACCTAAAGCGTTCCTGTTGGGGGATACCAAGAAGGCTGCTCAGTTTATTTTTGTAAGCCAGAGTGCACCTCATTGGATGCATTAGCTTTGCCTCTCTCCATCACTTTCTTGTCTAGTGCCTCATCTTCCTGCAGTGATAAGAATGTAAATGTAAAGGCCTAGAGGCTGTCATGCCAAGTTATATTTCACCTTTAAAACGATCTTATAAATTTTAAAGAAAACAACAGTAGATTTTAATCTCTCTCCAAAATCTGATACAGAAGAGACATATATAAATTATACAAGACAGCATTTAAACAACATATGACGCCAACGACAACAATACACAGAACGATATACAAGTGATCAGCAGGACAACAATATTAAAAAAAAAACTGCGCGGAGATATTTTCTTTTCTAATAATGATAGAACAGGAGTTTAAAAAAATTCACAGCAGATGCGCTTAGCGGGATTTACAAACACAAGGAAGGTTATCAATAAGCCATTTAAAAAAAATATACTGGTAATTAGGTTTTATGATCATTAACAAGAATCATCATTAACAATACAATGGTATAAAAAGAAAACAACATTTTTAAATGTTATAATAAATTATCACATTTTCACAAGGGGAATAAGTAAATATATATATATAAATATTTAAAGAAAAAGACTAAACTGTGTATAAGGGGAGGTAATCAAAAAACCATGGTGCCATTTTACAACATCATAGAACGACTCACATGTAACATTTAGGAAGGCAGATGCCTTAGGGTCCTCCCCTATGCCATTTGTGGGATGACACGTATACCATCCCATGTCGTTTTTGATGACGGATGTGATGACAAGATTGCCGCCTTCAAAGGTCTTGATGCGATCTCCGTAGTCAGGAAGAAACTTGATGTTTTCATTGTCTTTAAACCAGTTGTATGTAATATTGCTTGGATAGGCCATCGCTCCACATTGAAACTTGATTCGCTGGCCTTCTATTGCCGTCATATTTTCTGGGGGTACCATGATGTAGGCAGCGCCTGTAAGAGAAAAAGTATTTCTAGGTTTACAATACTTTAAACAAGCGTTTCTAGCTGCTGCTGATAATATAGATTAGGGTTTCCCAAACTTCAGAACACCATGGAGACCCTGAGCAGTGCAAAGATTTTTCACGGGCACTAACAAGATAATTGATAAAATAAATATGAAAAACATTAATTTCAAATTTTAACACTAACTAATGCTAATGTTTCCAACCATTTGTTGTTTTTGATTAACTAAAAATTGTTGCATTTTTTGTTAACTTATTTTTTATTTGCTTTTTCATGAACCATCCTGAAACTATCTACACCTGTAGTTATGTATTATATCTCTTTCTAATAAAAAAGGTCAATAATTAAATATCTACAACCATTTAATTTTTTTTTTTTTTTTTTTTTTTTTTTTTTACACAGTGATCACCACTTATCAAGGCCCGGAAGCCACTCAGGGATAAGGGTTATTGCAAGTACATTACGTTAGTGTGGAGATTTGATGGAGTGTTTACTTAAGGGGGCGGTTCATTAGGAATTTGTTAACATTAGACTTGAAGATATCCAAGTTGTAGTCCGGAGGGAAGCAGGCAGACGGAACAGAGTTCCACAGGCGTGCAGTTCTAAGAAAGAAGCTTTGTTCATGGAATCCGCGTTTTGATTTAGGCACAGATATAGAGTGGGGGAAATTTTTCACAGTGGATTCAGCTAGACGGGTGTTTTTCGTGAAAGATTGGCGAGGGGGGACCAGGGATTGGAGTTCAGACGAGCACCTGCCATGAAAATAACGATAAAACAAGGATAGGCTCGCAACGTCTCTTCTGTGAGAGAGGGGTTGCAGGGTAGAGAAAAGGGCATCCCCCACTAAGCCACGAAGTCTATTTTGTACTCTGTCAAGGCATGATAGGCTGTTTTTGGCAGCTCCTGCCCAGATATGGCAACAGTATTCCATCCTTGGACGTACTTGGCTTTTATATAGATAGAAATTTAATTTTTCCATGTAAAGCATTTGGTCTTTGCTCATACAGATTCCCGAGTTTAATAGAAAGATTCCCAAGTTAGGATACACCTAGGTTGCATCAACCAAAACGTTTTGAAAAGAACACACAAGATAACAGTAGTTTGAAGAATCCAAATAATATGAATTATAAAGATGTTCTAAAGTTTTTTATATTATTTAGTCTGACTTATAAAGGAGAAAACCATCCAAGAAGAAGAGTTAATGAGATTATCAGTTGAATGATGAATATTACTATGAGAAGCTTGAAACCGATGAGTGGAATAGACAAAACTGATTATGTAAAAGGAAGGCTCAACAAGTATTTATTGACATTAGACTTAAAGACGATCATGTTGTAGTATGCAGAAGAGCAGTCTCGTGGCAATGTGCCCCAAAGACGGAATTTTTGATAAAATAACTGTTCATATAAACTCTGTTTAGTTTTACTTTTTGGTGCACAAATAAAGGAAAAGTTATATGCTTTTAATGTTTTACAAGGATAAATCAAAGATTGGAGTTCAGTTGAGTGCCTTTTATGAAAATAATGTTTCGGTTATTTGGGGGTTTTGTACTGCTTATTACTATGACGTTAGGTTATTTTCTTTAGCTTAAAAATCAGATTGTAACATTGAAAACGTTTTAATTTTCTGTTTTTATTTAAATGTTACGATTTCGCCTTTCCCTAGAGCAGAGAAAGACTAGCGACCCCTCTTCTGTCAGATTGGAGCTGTAAGGGACAGAAGAGATTTTGTACTCTTATGAGACAATGAGGAGGCTCCCTATTTGGGGAGCTGGGGACTGAACTTTGTGCCAGACTTGTCACATACTTGTGGGGAGGTGTGCAGCGATGGGTACCACAGTTATCTAAAATGTCGGGCCTGCCAACTCAAGAGTTTGACAGGTAATTGGTGCGACCTGAGATTGTTTATGTAATCAGGTGCACAGTGAAAGGTCAAACCTGGTTTCTGTCCTCAGAATTGAAAAACAAAATATTTTAAATGCTTTGTTTTCTTAGCATGTATATCTCTTGCTTTCTTTCTCCTTTTCTTTCGTTCTTCTCTTTTTTTATTGCTCACTTTTATCTCTTTTAAAGAGAGAGGAATTGTTTATATGGTTGAAGCTGGGACTCTGAACAAAACGGGTTGCATGCCAACGATGCTTATACCAGTTTTGCGCCAGTCGACGATGGACATGGATCTATAATCAATATGCTCCTTTTTGTTAAAAAATGAAATAATTTTAGTTTTATATAAAAAAATGTCTTTGTTCGGTGTTTTCGACAAGTGTTCAATTTCGGTAAGCTGTCCCTGTCATCAACGATGATAGAATGCTACCCATTATTATGTCGACCAAAAAGACCACAGACGAGACCCACTAGCAGATGTAGTCGATATCTGATCGACCACAAGGCAACCCTATCGGACCTTTGATGTTTCTATTGTTCACCTGCTTATCATTTGATCATGTTTAACACCCGGGGCGCTAGGTGCCGTTCCAGGCCGTAACAGCAGTTCAAGAAACGTCCCCACAACAAACCAAATAACTCTCCCGACAAATTATCGTGTTACACACTGTTAGTTAAGAAAGAGTGTTCCGAGAGCCATTTCCAGATGAGACAGCACTACTCCATCTTCAAACCTTTCTAACTCAAATAACTAGAAAATTTTTTTTTTTTTTATGATCAGTGTGGCATCTGTCCTCAAAGGAAAGTCAGGCAAGGGGTGGTTGGAAGGGTCCAGTGTGGAGTTTGAGGCAAACCGACTGGCAAGCATGTTAGCCTTGTCGCTTGCTGAGCAAAGAACCTCGTGATTGTTGGTCAGCGTGAGAATTGTTGATTGCCCATTATTTACTACAGTGTTGTACATTTTCCAGAAGTCACGATTTCCTAATTTTTGTGCTTCGATGCGTTTTTTAATGGTTTCAGAAAATTCTCTCTTAGCTGTCGCTATTTCTTTCTTAACGTTACTTCTAGCTTCTATATACTTCTGTTTGTTTGAACTGGACTTATGTCGGTTAAATCTGTGGTATGCATGCTGCCTTTGAGCAATGGCAGTTGCACAAGTAGAAGTAAACCATTGGGAAGAGTGGGGCTTGCTATAAAATTTCTGCATGGGAACATGTGCGTCCATTACTGTTTTGAACCATTCAGTGGTCTCATTTGCGCACTGTTCAGCAGGAAGAGAAAAAATATTTCCCCATGGGGCATATCTGATAAGATCTCTGATGGCTTCCCAGTCAGCCTTTTTATAATATCTCGTTGTTTTGAGCACTGGCTCTTCAGTTTTGGGTCTAGAATTTAGGGCGATTTCTACCATTATCACTGCATGGTAAGCGTTCCCGAGTGGGCTGTCAGCATTTGTTTATACAATCCTGGGACTGTAGTCAGAAACAGATCTAGAAGTGATGCATGTTGTTCTTGCTGGTCAGGGAAACGGGATGGAAACGTAACCATTTGTGATAGGGAGTGAGATATAGCGAAACTATGTGTTGAGCTGCCCGCTGTATCTGTGTGAGTAGAGAATCCAAGCCAGTTTTTGTTGTGAACATTAAAATCACCAAATACATGTACTTGTGCGCTAGTGTCGAGGGAGAGTGCTGTGTCTATGCTGTCAGAGACTTTGTTTATTATGGTGCAGTCCTGGGTCGAGGGAAAGTGGTAGAGAAAATAAAAGTAGCTAATGTTATGTTGTATGTTTAGTCTAAAGCACATAAAGGCTTTATCGTCCGTTTCTAGGTTTGTTTCTCTAGTCAGGGGGAGAGTGTTACGAATGTAGACTCCAAGTCCGTGCATATGTCTGTCAGAATCCTTACGACAGAGTGGGAGATATCCAGGCATGTTAAAGTAGTTAGAGGGGATGGAGGAATGTAGGTTAGTCTTGCTTAGTGCTAAGATATCCGGGGTATTTGTTAGGAGAAACGCTTCAACATCAGCTAAATTAGTTTTAAGCCCACGGATGTTAGTGAATGCAAGCCTCAAAGGAGTAGGCAAGTTGAATTTGTTCGTCCCTAGGCCTGGTTTAAGCTTATTTTTTTATTGTACTGTCATCATGTTTTTAAAGAGTTTCAGTTAGGTGAGAGGGAGCTGAACAAGAGGTGATGCAGGGTATCAGACATGCAACACAAGTGGACCATTAGCTGACCTTTCTTCAACTAGGACTGTGGCCTCAGGAAAGCCCATCGGGGATGAGTGCAGGGTCCCTTTCCATGCGCGACATGGCACTACAAACATCCCGATATTATACAACTGTTGATGGAGCAGCCGCTTTAAGTGCTACCAAAGAGTTAGGGCTCCTGTACTACCAGTTGGAAACAGCAGCCAGGAACTGTTAATCCGGTACCCTCAGCCCATCAGAAGAAGATCACCCCAATCTAATTGCACAGGCATGTGTGGTACTCAAGCACTCCAAAGTGCCTAGTTTTGAGGGGTGGGATGTGTCGGGAGTGGGGGAACAGCATTCATTGCCCTAGACAAGAAACAAGATCTACCACTAAGTGTTTTATCGATTCACTTGTGATAGTATCTCTGCGCCTGACTAATAGACAAAGAAGGAGTATGGAAGCCGGCAATAGACAGAGCCTATCTACTCCTTAAGCAATTTAGGTTTGCAGACCGGTAATTTGTTTGAGTCACCAGCTCTAGGAAGGTTGTCATCCAAGACTGGAGAGGTCTCCCTCCCCTTTGGTTTAGTTTCAGAGTTTTCCTTCTCCTAGACGGGTCATCTGGGAAGATCTACTGGGTCCATCAGCCCTGAGAGGGTTTGCTCTGCGCCTGGGTCCTAATCCAGGTATTTCTGCGACCCCGCGTGGTTAGTTAATGTTACAGGGTTAGTTTGTAGAGGTTATATATATAATGAATAGTTACACTCCTCAAAGTGATTTAGGGGCATGCAGTGGAAGCAGTTTTGTGGGGAGGTTTGTTAAAAAAGCGTTAGTGCAGATTAAGACTTTTACCTTTAGGTTTTTCCATTTTTTTAAAAATTTTATGTTAGTTTAGGTTCAGGATAACGTTATAGTTTGAGTAGGTATTAGGAATTGAGCTAAGAATTTTGCCCAGTCACTGTATATTTATATTTACGAAGGTTAAGGTGTAGGTGCAGTACAGTAAGGGTATAACTGGAGGTACATTTTAAGTCATGGCGGATTCCGTATGTATAATTAAGTAAATAGATATTTGGGCAAGTTTTCAGTAGATGCAAATAGATAGAAGTTGTGTTAGTGTTTCTACTATTGAGGGGAGATAATTTCAGTTTTCATTTAAGAGTCATCGAGCGTTTTGCATGACAGGGAGTATCGGATTTGGTTTAGTATTGTTCGTTGCAAAACCATCTAGGAAGAGGCAATTGTTATGTAAGGATTTTAGTATTTTTGTCAACCAACATCAGCGGCATTTAAAAACAGAAATAGGTTTTCCTTTAAACTATGAGATTTTATTTCAAATAACATCCGACCCAAGCCCCATCTTTTCAACTCTTCGGCCTAATTTTCACAAGAAATATAAATTAGAACAAATACATTCAGTACATTGCCAAGACTGCAGGCTCCCTCTACCATGTTAAAAATTATACACACCAGAGAGCATCCTATATTTTTTCAAAGCAAATATTCGTCCATTCATGGAGTATTGTTGTCACATCTAGGTTGGGGTATCTACCACTAGTCTCTCACTCTTAGACAGGATCCAAAAACGAGTCTCTAATCTAATTGGTCCCTTACTGTCGATCAAACTTCAAACTCTAGCTTCTGTCTCATTACCGCAATATCACATCCCTGCACCTGTCTTACAAGTACTTTAATGGAATGTTCTCTGATGAACTTCTAGCACTTGTCCCCCCCCTCGACGTACATACTCCCAACTAACCCGACAAACAGCAAAACCCCACCCCTTCACTGGTGAGTGCCATAGATGTCGGAAAGCCTTCTACTCTAATAGTTTCTTTCTCAAACTACTAGACTTTGAAATTCTTTCCTTGTTTCCTGATTCCTTGACTGTACTAATTTGCACAAGTTTCAAATGTAATATGAACAAACATCTCGCTGCTCAACTCCCCAGTCTTCTATTAAAAATGATACCAAATAGTAGCTTTTTACATTCCAACTAGCAATATGCCTTATTTTGGGGGTGAAAAAGGGGTAAAAATAAACTATTTAAGAAATAAATTTCTTTTCAATAAACGTTGATTTTAGGCCTGAAAACTGAAGTCCAGGAAAAAATAAATGAACTTAAATAAAAAGAAATGTACGAGCGAGAAAAAATAAACAAAATATGTAATGATTTTCTTTTGGTTTTGTTGCAGCTGATGCCCCTTTTGGGAAATAAAGAAATTAACTTCAAGAATGGATAGATGTTTTGTTAAATCTTTCTCTCCTTGGTTTCTTTTTCTTTGTTTTATTTTCCTTTTCATTAATTTTTGCGTCTCAAAAAATAAATCTATTTTTCAATAAAGTCGGATTAAGAAGATCGATTGCAGAATCTCCGATCAAGACATGAAACAAAGCGAAAAACATTTTAGAGTTTGTGTTAAATTACATGAAATCAGTTGAACCTTAATAAACTGATTTTTTTTGTTCATTGTAATTATTCTGATTTACATTAGTTTTAAAAAGTTCTTTTTTTACTTATTTCTATATAACAAACTGATAAAAAAAAACCCTAAGTAATTTATCACCTCCCTCTCTCTCTCACACACACATATAAGAACAAATAGTTAATAAAACATGTTAAAAACACTTTGAAAAAGAGTTAAAAACATATTTGATTTTAAAAAGGAAACACTAAATAAGTGGATAGTCCTTAATCCATGGAGTTTCAAAGAAATACTTTCCTTCTAATCAGAGGGTAGAATTTAGCAAAATGCGGGATCGGATTTTGCTTGCAAAAGTATTTGAGTAAGTCATAGATCTTACTTGATAACAAAAAAATGAAGCAGAGGGAATAGGGTAAGAGTGTAGCCAGCAACAATTGTTCACTTTTAAGACTTATCATTTTTAAATATTTTCATCACGCATTTCGGGCCATATTTAGCTCTCTTCAGATATTTTGTAGTCAAAAGTTTTTTTTTGTGAAAAGTTTATGGAATTCCTTTTTGGAGATCATTTTAGTTTGGCTAGCATGATTGTGCTTTCGAAAGATATGTGGATGGGATTTTGATGTCTCCAGTGAGATAGGTTAAGAGTTCATTCGCTCAGTGTTAAGTCCATTTGGTGGGTAAGAGATGTTGTCTATTTGGTGAATATTTTTATGATTTTTCCCCTTTAGATGTGTGTCAGTGCGTGCATGTATGTGTGTAAGAATGAGTGGTTGTGCGTTGTGTGCGTGTATGGGTTAGAATCTGATTTCTTTCCACATGTGCGCGTGTCTCTGCACATGCCTGTGTGTGTATGTGTCTGTGCGTATGAGAAAGAGAGAGTGTTTGTGTGTGTGTGCGTGTGCACGTGGACATGGCATACGTATGCAAATGTTTTGGTCTGCACACGTGAGTGTATGTATGTGGGTGTGCCGTGCTGAGTTGGTTTTGTGTTCCCTGTTATTTGTTTCACCGCGAGGGCTTAGTTAGGCACAAGGTCGTTCCCCAAATATATATATATAAATAAAATGGAAAATAAATTATAAATATATAAAAAAATTAAGAGTAAGTAAGGGTATACATACATATATAAGTACACCCACACCATATATATATATATATATATATATATATATATATATATATATATATATATATATATATATGTATATGCTTTGAAAATAACATACGAAAAAAAAACCTAAGAACCCTTTTCAACAACAAACTCATCAGACGTTAATCGTTGGTATATCAAAAGATGCAAAAAAAAAAAAAAAAATTAAATTTTCACGCAAGAGTAAATACTCAGAGATATACGAGTAAAAAAAAAGGCAAATGGGAATTTGTGTGAAATATATTTACAATAACATAAAATATATGTACAGTTGAGATGAAGTCTAATGATTTAATAAATTCTTTCTGGCAACAAAGAGAAGGCTTGCATGAAAAAATTGAGAGTGACTCCAAAATTGATTGCCAGTGCATTGCTGGCTATGTGGGTCGAACCTCCTTAAATTTGCAGACATACATCAACCAACATATATCAGCAGAAATTAGACTAGGTAAACACCGCTGTTTCCCCCCCCCCCTTCTGTCTTGGAATCTGCTAGTGGCCAACATTTAATTGAAAATCCAGCTTGTGCCAATACCTATAAAATGGACTGTTTCAGAATATTGCATTGGGCTGACTCTCCAAATCGTTTAGAGCCAGTCTCACTGTTTTCACGCAAGTCTTCTCTTTGTCGACAGAAAGAATTTGTTAAATCATTAGACTTGTGCAGAGATATATTTTAATAATTCCCATACCTCCTCCATCTTAATTGTACATATATTTTATATTACTATATATATATATACTAGCATTTCAGCGCAGCGTTTCTAGGGTGTTTGCATGTGTATGTTGAGCAAAAAAAAAAAAAAAGTGGTAGTAGGAAGGCAGGCTCGAACCCGTACCACAAAGGAGGAAAAGAACAGCGTAAAACCTAACGTTTATGCTGTTACGACCGCCGCCAAACCGGAAGCAACATTTTTTAAAATTAAGGCTAGACAATCTAAAGGAGAGGATAACTTTTAAAATCATCGGCGAAAAAAGTGACCCCCACCCCTGTAGAAAAGTGCCTAGTTGAAGGGGAAGATATTAATGTTTTTAGCAAATTTTTCGATATTTGTCATATGAAAGGTCGAACTTTAAAACGATACTGATCTTGGTAAAATCCGTCGCCTCTATTGAAAGTTTAAGGCAGACATGCAAACATACATACATACATACATTTATATATTGGTAACTAAAAATTTTCGACCCAAAATGATGAAAAAACTTGCCATATCTCCAAATACCCTTTATGTAAAATTTCAAATATTTAGACCAGAAATTGTCTGAGTAATTTGGAAGAGACCGAAGAGGTCAATTGTTTTTTAACTTTGACCCCTATTATGACCCTTTAAAATTTATTGTTTTGGGCTCAAATCAAGTTATTTAGTTAGATCCATGTCCAAGGAACTTATATATAAAATTTCAAGTGCGTAGACCCAAAATTGCTGTAGGAGTTTGGTAGAGTTCTCAAAGAGCAAATCGTTGAACTTTAACCCCTTAATCGCCAAATTTCTGGTCAAAAACCGATCACATCGATTTTCCCAAATCTCAATATCCTGTACATCAAATTTCGAGTCTGTAGACTAAAAGTTGACAGAGTTATTGCGTAGGGACAGACACACAGACACGTTCACATTTCTATATATATATAGATTTTACACAAATTCTCATTCACGTCTTTTTTTACTCATATATCCCCGTTTATTTACTCTTGCATAACAATTTAATTCGCTTTTTTGAATTTTTTCATATACCAACATTTAACTCTTGATGAGTTTGTTTGTAAATATTATTTTCAAAGCACTGTATCGTTTTTGTACCCTTAAAAAGTTATATAGCTGGCCGTTGATAATCCATTAACCTTTTAAATTCCAGACAGTTCTCAAAATATTTATTTTGATGGAATTACAATCAAGGATCTAAAATCTATTTAAAACAGTACTACATAGATAAAACACAAAAACACATTACGCCTTAAAATCTCAGTTTGGTATAAAATTTAACATTTTTTGTTAGCTTTTTATGATTTTAATATTTTCTATTTTTACCCCCTCAAAATGCTACCCTCTAGCACGTACCATCCGGGATAAACCGCACCCCCTCCCTCCCGACACTTTTTGCTTCGCCACTTCATGAATAAAGAAATTAACTGGTTATTTTCATTATATATATATATATATATATGAAACAAAAAAAAACTTAGATTGAGTGAGGCTACAGTAAATGTCCTGTATCGGCAAAAATGATCAATGATGATGCTGGAGAAACCTATAAAAAACGAAGCTGAAGAAGATTTAGCAACAGCTGCAAAAAGAGCTTACCTCAAGAAAACTGTAACTCTTGAAACAAAAAAAAAAAAAAACGCTTAGATTTAGCTTAGATTTTAGCTGCACATGCCGCAGCAAGAAATTGGAAATTTCTGGCAAGAACAATTGGCGCGCCTTTGCCAACAGCATACAGTTGGTTACACAAGGGTGCTATTAAAATGACTTTGGGAAAGGAGCAAGAAAATATAAAATTACGCAAGAGCATAAGAATTTTATGACCAAATTAATTGAAAACTCTTGCAGCGTCACTCTTGAAGACATTATAAGTTAGTTGAAAAGTATGTGGTTCGTGTGACGAAAGAGTGCATAAGAAAGCACTTAGTCTCGATGGCTTTCACTTTAAAAGCCGTTCATTATGAACCAGACGCTGCCAATAATAATATCAATAAGGCGAAACGGAAGGAATACGCAGTAGCTTTATTAGAATTTCAGTCCCCAAATCCGCCAGTTCTTTATACGGATGAAATCAATTTCAATCTTATTTTAATAGAAAGTTGCTCTAAAAAAAGCACAAGGTGCACTACAGTTGCAGCCGAATCCAGGAAAAATAACATCCATGTTATTAAATGTATTAGTAATGATGGATTAATTCATCATAAAATTAGAAAATGTTCATTAAAAAAGAGGATGCAAAAGAATGATCTTTCGAAAGAAAAATTAAATTTATTAAAGGGAAGTTGGCTTTGATTTTGATAATGCTCTTTGTCCTACTTTAAATGAAGAAGTTGTGGAGAAGGACGAATTTAGGCAACACCAAAGTTTGAGACTTGCCCCCTACAGCCCAATGTTAAATCCGATTGTAAAGGTTTGGTCAGTCATTTAAGCGGATGTAAAAAGAAGTATGGCACACTCAATTGTTGGGAATTTAAGAAGTGATGACCAGGGATTTTTGACTACTAAAGAATTCTGCCTCAGCAAATAAGTGGTGATCTCCAAGGTAATTAATATTTCCTCTGAGACTTGCACTGACTTTGTATCTGTTTTATTTTTTAGTTTACATATCACCATTTTAGATTTACTTGTTAGTGAAGGTTTTTGTATTTATTTAGTTGAATTTGTTTTTATCAATAAAAAGTGCTTAATACTAAGTATTAATTATATAAACACTTGTGTGGCTTACACAGCTGCAGACATATTTCAGTAAGATCACTTCATCAGAGCCAAAATAATGATATACCTAAATATATATAAGAAAATATCAAACTATGCAACATGATTTGAAGAGAAGAAAAAACAACACCAGAAAAAGGAATAGAAAGGGAAACCATTGCTTACCTTCAACTACCAAATTGATGAGCTGTGATACGGAACCAACAGTGTTGGAAAATGTGCCCATGTACACACCGGCGTCGCTGCGGTGCACATTTCGAATTATTACTTTGTAGCCTTCTATACGAATCCGAGATGAACTGAGCAGCGGTTTGCCATCTTTGTTCCACGTGAGAACTGGTTCAGGTGATCCCGATGCATTGCAGAACAGTTCTATCGTCTCTCCTTGCCTGTGATGCAATGATTGTGGAGAGCAAACCACTATACGTGGAGGAACTGGAAAAAGAAAAAAAAGAAAATACATAAATAAAATAATGCGAATAGTAAAACACAATTATCTGGAAAGACAATAAAATTTACAAAGAAGAAAAAAGTTATTGTTGGATGATTCTACATCTCAATCTCTAGACAATCTTCTACCTATATAAGAGCCAAATACGTCTTAATATGAAGTACTGTTGCCACATCTAGGGAAGAAATGCTAAGTAATGGCCCTCATTTTGATAAAGCACCAGGCTTTGAAAAGCTTCTGGGTCTGACCTTTGCTCTTGACCTGAAACGGGAGACTTACATCAGATCCATTGCCAAATTCGCTGGAAAATTAGTTGGACCTTTTCACCACTTTGAAATCTAGTCAGCAAGACACTTTTCTCCACCCTACTCCCTCTTTCTCACAGAAGAGACATTGCATCTCTATCTGTTCTATTCTAATTTTCATGGAAGTGCTTAACTAAGTTTCTATTTATGATCCCCCATCCGTAGAACATTCGCAGTTAACACTTATTTACATTGAAAGCGACCATGTTGTAGTCAGCAGGGAAGCAGCCCTGCAGTATTGTTTCATGGGAGAACGGTTCTAGGAAATAAACTTTTCTCACTGAAATTTCGTTTAGTTTTAGGCACACATTGAGAGCAGGGAAATTGTTGACAACGGTTGTAACTAGACCAGTGTTTGCTGTGATTGTTTTACAGTGAGGGGACCATAAATTAGAGCTCAGTAGAACATCTCACATATGCCTCTCCTGGCACTGCATTGATTGTGTGATAGCCTCTTCAGTTTAGAAATAGGCTGGTGATTGTTTTAATAGACAAATCCACTTATTTAACAATTCATAAAACAAGACAAAAGTATTATAATATTATTCCTGTGTTTTTACCTGGTGGATAAAACATTCACTTAATATATGAAAGATAAATAAAAAATAAACCCTGAACATGAAACAAAACTCCAACTTTTGGAGAAACATAAGTGCAATGGACTTCTTGTCATTGAAAAAGGTATTTTATAAAATCACGCGATTTTGTAAAATGGAGACATTCTTTTTTAATGGATGAGTTAAAAATCATAAGAGATTTTGATATCTTCAAAAAAGAAACAATAACACGATGAAAAGGAAAAGAGAGGGCGATATAGAGGGGTGAAGAAGAATGAAAAATAGAGAGAAATAGGTAAATTATAAAATCCCATGTGAGTTTATAAAATGGAGAAATTTTAAAAAAATTTTAATTGAAGAATTTAGAATGACAAAAAGAGGTTTTAATATCTACAAAAAAGAAAAAAAAAGAACTTGATAAAAGGGAAAGAAAGGAAGAGAAAAAGGTAAAAAGAGATGAAAAGAAAGAAAGGAAGAGAAAAAGGTAAAAAGAGATAAAGAGAGAGAGAGAGAGAGAGAGAGAGAGAGAGAGAGAGAGAGAGAGAGAGAGAGAGAGAATTTTATATCCTGGCGTTAAAACTAGAATGTCAGATTCCAGATTAAGGATGCTGCATGTACAGCAAGTAAATAATTGAACAGTTGCGTGTCTTCTTGTGGATGTGAAAGATAAAAGGATGCAATGATTAGTCATCATAATAAGAAAAACAATTGAGATAAGGACTTACATCTGACGAATGAGTCAAGAACAATCGAATCCACTGATCAGAGGAGGGGCAAAATGCAAATGTTATATGTTTCAATTGAGTTACACATACATATATAGACTCGCATGCATATTAGCTAAATAATATACAAGTATATATATATATATATATACATATATATATATATTTTTTTTTTACACAGTGATCACCACTTATCAAGGCCCGGAAGACACTCAAGGATAAGGGTTATTGCAAGTACATTACGTTAGTGTGGAGATTTGATGAAGTGTTTACTTAAGGGGGCGGTTCATTAGGAATTTGTTAACGTTGGACTTGAAGACATCCAAGTTGTAGTCCGGTGGGAAGCAGGCAGACGGAACAGAGTTCCATAGGCGTGCAGTTCTAAGAAAGAAGCTTTGTTCATGGAATCCACGTTTTGATTTAGGCACAGATATAGAGTGGGGGAAATTTTTCACAATGGATTCAGCTATACGGGTGTTTTTTGTGAAAGATTGGCGAGGGGGGACCAGAGATTGGAGTTCAGACGAGCACCTGCCATGGAAATAACGATAAAAGAATATATATATATATATATATATATATATATATATAGAGAGAGAGAGACGTAATCAACGGAAAATCATAAGCACACAAGTAGGTGAAATAAGAATAATAAATGAAATCGGAAAATGAATAAACAAATAAAAATGTAACTTACAATTTCGTGCTGAGTTTAATGGACGATTTTATAAGCAAAGTAAATTTCAATTTCTTTTTTGTTTTTCTATGGTGTTAGTATATATATATATATATATATATATATATATATATATATATATATATATAGCTACTTCATTTATTCACATAAATTTAATATACGAAAGTATAGATTTATGGGTAAACTTTAAGTATTTACTTCAAAAGTGCTCAATACGTAGGTAGAGCTAGTTAGTAATTTATAAAATATATATGGCGATTAAGCTACACTGAATATTCTGCGTTTCATCCAACTATAGGATTCGTCAGGCTTATGCGCATAAGCCTAACGAATCCTATAGTTGGATGAAACGCAGAATATTCAGTGTAGCTTAATCGCCATATATATTTTATAAATTACTATATATATATATATATATATATATATATATATATATATATATATATATATATATATATATATATAGTTTTAGAAGTTTTGTAACCTTCAAAACTATATAAAAAAAACTTATTTAATTTTATATCTTTTTATCATTCGTTGGAAAACTATTTAGTCAGGAAGTCATTTAATCACCGGCAATCGCTGTATCAACTTGCTTTCTCGAATTCACAATATAAATATATATATATATATATATATATATATATATATATATATATATATATATATATATATGTGTGTGTGTGTGTGTGTGATATACAGCATGATCATTTTAACACACTGATTCCCATTAGATTACAGAAGATAAACAACGTTGGGTTTAGTTAGTGACCATTTGGAATACTAAGTATTGCATGTGATCTTTACTTATCTCCACATTGTTTCCAGCCATCCTGGAATCATCCTTGTCACTGGATTCCAGCAGTGCCGATTCAGGAGAGACGTGATTGTGGCGTTACAGGGGCTATCCATTGCTTTTCAAGACTGAGCGGCGGTTATGTGTGTTATGTGATTGTTTTAGAAAATCATCATTTGTCAATGCCCCTAAGGCCACTCGATAATAAGGCTTAATGTTTATTAGATGGACAGTGAAACAAATACCTTAAGGATTTAAGTCATAGTTTAAATTGGGGTAGAAATTGAGAGGATAATTCAACAAGAATTTGCTAATACTGGACTTGTAAATGACCATGTTTTAGTCAAATGGGAAGCAGTTCCATAGCTTGTCTTCTACAGAAGGATAGTCCTTATAAAACTTCTCTGCTTATTGTATACATAGATTAAGAAAATAATATATTAGAGGCCTGTCAAGGTCATAGAGGAGAAAACAGAAGCAGCAAAACAAAAGCTGGCCTGCCAGGGCACTATATATACAAATGTAGGCAAATTTGGACATATTTTATTGGTTTGAAAATAGAGGTTCATAAAATTTTAACCATAGAATAGTATTATAATCTTCAAAAAGCCTGCAATTTTTCATGTAGTTTCGTCCTATAGAACCAAAGATATGAGTATTTACATATTCAATTTGGCTACGAGTATATATATGTGTTTTTACTATTTCAACCTCGGAGGTGTTTTGCTTAAATCATTACAAATTGTTTCAATCGACCTTATATATATATATATATATATATATATATATATATATATATATATATATATATATATATATATGTATATATATATATATATAAATGTATATATATATATGTATATATATATGTATATATATATATATATATATATATATATATATAAATGTATATATATATATATGTATATATATATATATATGTATATATATATATATATGTATATATATATATATATATATATGTATATATATATATATATATGTATATATATATATATATATGTATATATATATGTATATATATGTATATATATATATATATATATATATATATATATATATTTATTGAGTAAGATGATTGATAATTTGTAATCAAAATTAAAAATCGGTTTCACAAGGAAGAACAAACAAAATCAATAAATTGTACGATCGTTTCGGAAACGATGTGTTTATTGAGATAGACAATAAGTCTTGGACAATAATTTTATCATTTAGCTTTTTGAAACAAAGTCTCCTCATCAACAAAAGTATTGGGTGTTTTTTTTTAAAGACACCAAAAATAAACTAGCATTTTTTTAAAGTAATGCCGATGTATCTTTTAATGGTTCGCCTTTTAAAGCTCGTAAGTATCATCGTCAATGTATTCATTGGGATGTTAAATGTAGTTTATGAATGCTTGATAAAACCATTAAAGGATACATCTGCAGAAGCAGGGATGTGTCAATGAATTCCTGTCAAAAGTGCATTGAGAATAGGGGTAACTATGTATAAAATAAATTCTGGACCACAAAAGGTTGTTCGTTTTAATGGTACTACTCCCGTCTTCATAGGTCTTGAATTTTTGAGTTTAAAAAATAGGAGGCTTTCCTTTTGGAACGACTCTTGTGTGTATAAGCAAACGTTAAAAGTTAAAAAAATATTTGTTTAATTATATCATTAGTATATTTAGGCATAATTAATGAGAAAATTTGTTATTTTAAAGAATGCTAAAATAAAACATGTTGCTTGCACACACAAACACTGTTTATTGTATGATGAGCATTGAACTTCTATTTCTTGCAAGTTTAAGTTTTGGATTTCCAACGAAAACGTCTTTGTAAATAATGTTTAAATACCTGAATTTTGTGGAATATTTATTGTTATCTATTATTAAAATGTCACAATGTATTTGAATGTTTACGAAGGGCTTCCAAGTCTTATTCCCTTTGAAAAAGACTAATGTAACTAAAAATAACTCATATTATCCAGATTATTTGCCAAAGATATATTCTCTCTCTCTCTCTCTCTCTCTCTCTCTCTCTATATATATATATATATATATATATATATATATATATAAATATAAATATATATGTATATATGTATTTAAGTACATATGTATCTATGTACATATATACATAGATATATATTTTCGTACTTTCCCTCTCTCTCTATATATATAAATATAGATACATATATACGTAAATACATACACATATATATACACAAATACACACACACACACATATATATATATACATGCATAGGTACATGAATATATGTACATATATAATACACACACATTATATATATATATATATATATATATATATATTAGATTCAATTACGTTTTCATGCTTTTCAACTTGCTTTTCGTGATATTAATATATAAAAAACATTTCTATTAACGTATAATGATGTATACCATATGTAAAACATGACTCGATTTTAAAAACAAACAACAAACCTAAAATGGATCATAATGATGAGAAGGGAGTAGGAGGAGAGTGATGAGGAGGAGGAGGAAAAGGGGAAAAAACTTTGATTCAATCAAATAGAAAACAACTGATGTTTGTTATAAAAAAAAATGAAGAAATCTTTCATGGATTTTGTAAGTCTGAAAATAGTCATAGAAAACACATGCCTGAAAGAAATACTCCCCCTCCCCTTCCACAGTTTCCAAAGATAACTGAACGACTACATTCAGGAAAGCTTACACTCGAAACTGCTAACTCGGCTTCCTTTTTTTCTCTCTGGCAAATCAGTGTTTACCTTAATTCTACACCTTTCTCCGGCTTTTGTAATTCTGTAAGAACTTTGAATGTGTAAGAAGAGTTCAAGGTCATACTTGCACAGGATGCATGGCGAATCAGGTGGAAGATTTGAATGAGCATATCGGTAGTATTTGCAGATATCACCAGCCTTTCTGAGTAGATCTTTTAACAGCAAAGACCTGCATAAATTTACATTACAGAATCATCACGTTATTTTATTATTATTTTTTTTACTCTTATTAACCCTAAACCAGGCATATTGCCACTTGGACACAAAGGGCTTTTATTTGGGACCATATTTAGAGTGAACCATATCGGGAGTTTAATTAACAAAAACATATTGACAAAAGTATGTTACAGAAACACATGTCATGATTCTGAGAGCTTTAACTGCCACGAATAGTTACTTCATAACGTGTTTGATCGTGACTATCGTAAATATAAATTCAGGCCTTTGCACTAAGCAGTTACGTCATGCCTGAAGTTCTAACAAGCAAGATCTGTTGAACAGTGATAATAAAATATTTTTACATTTTTTTAGTTCCTGCTAAAATGATTTTATTTATGACCGTCTTTCTACATTTTTTTTCTTTTTATAAAAGTCGATCTTTCCTCGAATTTTATAAATTATTTTTACAAATATAATAAAAAGAATGCAGTGATTTTGGAAAGAGGTTTTTATGCTTCAATTTTGTTTTATATCTTCAAATATTTATTTATAGTGTTTGATTTGGTTGTTTTTGTTGATATATATTCAATTGCTATAGGGTTATCTGCCCCTTTCCAAAACCCTTTTACTTTGATTTGGTAGTTTTGTTTTGCAGCACATATTTCATGTCAACTCCAGTAATTTGGAGAAAAGTTTTTATGTTTTGAGTTCTTTATATCTTCAAATATTCATTAATGGTTTTTGGCTTGTTTTACGGCATATCAAACCTTTTTTTCTGATTCAATCAGTTAAGCTGAAATTTTTATGCTTCAAGTACCTTCAAACATTTATTCGTGTTCGATTTTGTAGAGGAAAATTGTTTTTTGTTTTTGTTTTTGACTTTTATTAAAATTTTAAAAAGGGGAAGAAAAACCAAAACAATAACATCAATGTTTGCTGCATTTTAGGCCAGTCAGTCGGTATCTTCAGACAGCCTGATTTGGTGGCATCAGAATATTATTTAAAAAGAAATATTATCATTAACAGTAAATTATGCAGAATAACGTAGAAAACAACGTGGAATTTCTCTGATATTCTGTTAGTTCTCTATTATTCCCAGAAGTATGCTCGCTTGCATTTTGCATACGGTTATATAAACAATAATATAAACATCTACCATTTCTCTCCCTTGCTCCGGAAATGGAAAAGAGAAGCAAGTTCCCTTATTTTTGGTAATCTTATCCAAACCAGAAAAGTAGATAACAAGAATAAAAGAAGAGAAAAAGCAAATAAGATCTTAGGTAAGAAAAGCAAAACATTCTCACAATAATTACTAAAACCCTTATCAAATATCTATGCGCTTGCTCCACGACCACACGGATAGGAGAGGTGGGAGGGTTAATTTGATGAAGAATCAGTTAGTCACCTGATGCAGGACCTCGGTCTCTCCAGGTCGTTGCTGATAGAATTTCCAGGCACAAATACCAGCAAAGAATACAAGAGCATGCAAATGAGCATTAATTGCATTAGCGCCATCGTTGTCGGTGCCGATTCTGATAATATAGGACACTAATAGAATAAGCGACGAGCAGAAGACTGAGAATTTAAGAGATATATGCGTTTGGCAGCTCGTGAGTTCTGTGACTGCGGACTGGAAGAGAAATAATGGAAAATGCATTTAGAGCTATAAACTGCACAAATAACTTCAATGCCTTGCGTTCAGCATCACCGCCAGCGAAATTGTTGTAAAAGGTTTCTTGTCTTCTGTCTAATATAATAAATCATGATGCGCATCCTTATTGCATATAGAGTTTTTGTAACAAGTTCAGAGATAACTATTAAAACATATATGAAAGAATTGGCTGCTTTAGAAGTATTTACATTTATCTTGCAATATACAGTTAAGTAGAAATAATGTACACATTTCAGCATAATTAATATATATCATATATATAATTATATATATATATATATATATATATACTAGCAAAAGTACCCGTCGTTGACTGGGTTCAAAAACAGCCTACAGAAAATGGATTCTGATTTATGAAAATATCATAGGTTATGAACAGGAAGGATTGTAAATTTGGGTTGAATTTGGGGTATCAAAACCAAAGCAAAATATGATAAAAGTAAAAATAAAATAGATAAACGCCATAATTTATTATACCATACCTGTTCACACTGAAACACTTATCATAATATTCTGTGGATCTATATTAAAAAACCTTGTTAAACTTTGTGACATATTTCCATTCTATGAAGGTCAGGTGCAAACGAACACCCCATAATTTTATTACACCATATTTCTTCAAACTGAAACAGAATTATCAAAGTATACTTACACAGATAGATATGAAAAGTCTTTATTAAAGTTTGTGCCTATTTCCATTCTATGGAGGCCAGGCGCAAACGCAGACCCCACAATTTTAATGAACCACTGTTCTGCCAGATCAAACATACCTATTCCTGTGTCTCGATACATCTTCTATCATTATATGTAATCAGTTTTTTAAAATAGTCAACCATATTGGAGCCTATTCGTGACCACACACACACACACACACATACACACATACACACAGACATTCAGCTTTATATTATATATGTATATGATGATTGCATATATATATGATAGACTCTTCAGTCGATTCTGACATATGAGCTTCCGCTAGAACAACTAAGTTGCTCAGAAATCCACACAGATGATTTGTTTATAATGATGAAGGCTTTGTGTAGAATCAACCACACTTTTTGGTATTACTACTAACCTTTGTCAGTGCAAATGACTGCCACAGGACAGAGTATACAGAATACAGCAGACCGCAGGTTTTTACATCAGTTTCCTTCTCCTAGATGCATATCTTAACGAAGATTGGAGGTGCATCTCTCCCATTGAATTAATGCACCCCAAATACCAAACTGGAAATTTTTACAACTCGGTGTGGTACAAACAGATCCTAACCTTCCCAAATAGTCACCCTTCTCATACTGACCTGGCTCAACGTTGCTTAACTTTGATGAACTATCGAGAACTGGTGTGTCAATGTGGTTGTGCCGTATACTTTATTATATGAAATATATATATATAATACTTTTATATTATATGATATATATACTACCTTGAATGCAGAAAACAAGGCTCTTATAAATTCATACAAAAAAAAAAAAATCATCTTTTTATTTTCCATTCAAGGAGATACAATTGTTTCGGCCTACCACCAAGATATTCATGGGAGGCAACAATTGTATGTATAGTATTAACACTTAATTTAGTAGACTAAAGTAGTAAGACAATTAGTTACTTCGATTGTATGTACATTAGTCGTCATGTTAAAATATGAACCATTAAATGAAGCGAAAAATTAACAGATGAGAAATAAAGAGTGAAAATGTAACAAGTAAAAAAGAACCATTCAAAGATTAGAAATGCAACATGAGATCAAAAGAACCGTTAAAAAGTGTTAAAATTTAACAGGTAAGTATTAAAAAACCATTACAATGAGTGAAAATAGAGAATTGTTCAATGATCAAATTAATGAATAAATGTACCAGTGGATGAACAAAGGGAATAAATAGGAAATCCAGGCTGTTTTAATTTAAGTCGTTTATTACCGTTACTTTCCAAACAATGCCTGCTTCTTATTTTTTCTAACTGTTTATTTCATCTGCCATGAGATTAACAAACCCTGCCGTCTCAACACCAGCTTAACAGTCTCTCCCCGCCACTGTGGGACCACACGTTCATCTCACCCAGCGCACGTTTTTTCTTCTCCTCCGACCTCACACTGGTCATAGCTAGCCATTTCTTGTCTTCACCTTTACACATCCATGTTCTCCAGCGCAAACTTTGCTTCTTTCAACCATATGGAATCCTTTTTCCTTTTTCTTCTCATGCCCGTGCAGACTTCTTAATTTGCATATGTGCTTTTTCGGCTACTGCTACTAATATCTTTGCAAGCCTGCTATCCTACAGCTCCAGCTGATATTTTTGCTCATGCATGCTGTAACATAACCCCCACCCCTTAAAAAAAACAGATAGAGGAAGCCTGTAGGCTTTCTAGAGCAATTTTCTAGTGAAGGTGTCACAACCAAAACACCTGATTCCAATTTCTCATGAGACAACACAGAATTAGTAAGGCATAGAAAACTGTCATGAGAATGCACATATCAGTGTGTAAACTGGTCGATCCAGAGATAGCGAAACATGAATCATTATAAAGGTTCTGGCAACACAATGTGCATTCGAATTTCACATGACAGCGGACATTTTTTTTTATGATTTAAACATTTTGTTTACAAGAGTTTCAGCTGTGATAGTTAATATACTTTGAAAAGAAAATAATAAAAAACATCTTTAATCTTTTAGAATTTACACCTGTTTATCTTACGATCTGTTGTAAGTGTATAATACATACCAAGAAACATGGACATTTATTCAATTTGTTTTTATCATACGAAGATAAGAAACATGTTAATATGTATTTTAAAGTAGAAATAAGTATGTATGCGTTTCCTGATACTCAAGTGTCTTTTCATAGAAATCCTGTTGAACTTCCAGAATACACTGAATTGGCGATATGTGTGTGTATATATATATATATATATACATATATATATATATATATATATATATTTCTGTGGAAATATGATTTTATTAATTATATTTCACTTTTTATATATAGAAATCCTTAATTTACGAAGCTCAATGTGATTTGTTAAATATATAGATAAGTGAAAATGTATGTACGAGGACTATTTTCAACACATATACTCAACTAATTTTTTATTTACAAACTTAAAATTTAGTATGTAGGGTACTCAGACACGTGGAAAATTTCAATTCTTTTTCATCCGGAAAAAATTCTTGCTAAGAGGTCAAAATTGAAAAATTGGTATTTGGGGGTCATCGGATTTTTATCTGTTTGTCAACCGTTTCATGAATCGTTCACATGACAGATTACTTATGTTAAGAATAAGTAGGTTTGAAAACATTTTTTTAGATCGTATCAAGCTGGCCTAATGGTTATCGTACGTGACTCACTGTAGTTTCGATCTCAGCTCGAGTATTTTTTGGTTACTTACAAGAAGAAAACTGTTTAGAAAAAAACATAATACTCGCATGCACATGTTTCAGATTCTTTCCCTTTTTGTTTTATTTCATGTTTTTTAAAGAAATTTAGCGTTACGTTTAATACCTCATAGGTATTTCTGCTTATAATAAGAAGTCTGTATTAATTAAAATATAATATTTATACGTATTTTGCAACCAGGCAACGCTGGACAGCCTATATATATATATATATATATATATATATATATATATATATATAGTTAGTAAGTTATAAAATGTATATGGCAATTAAGCTACACTGAATACTCATCAGGCTTATGCGCGAATTCTGTGGTTGTTTGTCGTTTTTATATGCGCATCTTCTATTGAGATTTTAGTTAGCCAATCAGCTTTCTAGTATCCACCGCACCCTTCCTATCAGCCAATGGGCATGCACTTTTATAATTTACTAACTAGCTCTACCTATGTATTGAGCACTTTTGAAGTAAATATTTAAAGTTTACGCATAAATCTATACTTTTGTACATTAATTTTATGTGAGTAAATTAAGTAGTTTATATATATATATATATATATATATATATATATATATATATATATATATATATATATATATATAAAAGAACAGAAGTTGAATACCTACGAGATATTATCCTCGAATGTCTAAAATTTCTTTGTAAAGCGGGCGGTTTGTCAAGATAACCTGTCATGTGAATACTTTTTCCTACAAGTAAACCCTAACTAAATATTCCAAATCAAAAAGTATTTGCGGCCTAACTAAGATCTTCTCAGTATAGAAAATACTGGCTTTTACGGGGAATGGTGCATCTTTCCAAGTGATGTTACATCAAGTAACAGCATGAAACTGGATACTCCACCTGACTAGATGAATTCTTTTCCTGGAAACTGATAAGACCAAGAAACCACAAGAAAGCTATACTATAGCATATTCAAATGATCAACCAGGGAGGAGCAAATAATGTTCGCAACTTCTTTACTAACTCAGTGTTTGAGAAGTAAATATGGACTTCAATGGAATATTCGAATATCTGTATCTCATATAGAGATCAAGTGTTAACGCCAGGAAGAGGGCCCTCTTGATTTCTGGCACGCGCGTACGTGTGTGTGTGTGTAGAGAGAGAGAGAGAGAGAGAGAGAGAGAGAGAGAGAGAGAGAGAGAGAGAGAGAGAGAGAGAGAGAGAACATTAGGCCACAAAGCTGCGGTTGATGTTGACTGTGTTTGAATTTCTCAACAAGCAATAGTTATCACTTCCTATACCAATGCTTGTGTAAACATGAAACACTGGTATAAGTATGAAAAATTATTAATATTTAAGAAGATTAATAGTGAATTGAGAAAAAAGCGGTCAATTAGTGTGCATTAGTATACATATTGTTTGTAAAATGCTCTTATAATCGTTGATTATAACAAGTCTGCTTACACGGCTTCATAAGTATTTTAATTCAATTTCATTTAAAGGTTAACTCCTGGTGGCTGAGGGGAAAAGCACTAGCTTACAAAACCAAGGTTGACCTTGTTAACTGGGTTGAAATTTCCCAACCAGCAGGAATTATCACTGATGATTGCATAAACATGAAACACTAGGTATACAAATTATTAATATTTATTGAACAAATAACATACAAAACAAAGATGCCAATCTGAATACAACACACAATGTGAATTCTTCAATACACTTCATTTTTAATATCACATCGTCATGCTTCTTCTTTCTATGAAAAATTTCTGTTTTTTTTTTTTCTGATGAGCATACATAAGGAAAAATTCAATGTTAACATACGATATATTGATTGTTCCACATAAACGAAGCAGATTAGTAAAAAAAAATGTATCCAAGTTTTGATATATTTAAGGAACTTATGGATAAGAAATAAAATCTTGGATCTTGAAATATAGTTTATAGTTATGTTAGCGGTATTAATCCGATATTGCCAGTGTAAAATGTTATTATTGGTTAGAAATTTTTAAGAAATAATTTCAAATATAGTCATGTTCACAATGTTTGCCTTGAAAAGTTAAAAAATAACATTTCTAATATGAGTTCAAGCAAAAAAGAAAAATGTTAACACGGTGATGTTCTTAAATAGTAAAATTTCAAATATGGGATGAAGTAATAAAACAAAACTGTTGGTGCAGTATTGACATTAAAATAAATATGTTTCTTACACACAGCTGTAAAACACCAAATGGCTTTAACGAATGTAAACGGAGCTATTTTAAATCTAAAAAATATCAATAAATATTTTATTTAAATGTGCTAACCTTCACTGAGATATTCTTTATTTCATTTATGTCTGTTTTATAAAACGAAGAAAATACACTAGAAAAAGGAATTTTTCTTTTTTTTACGTTTTAATCTATTTCAGTTATTTCATGGACCAAAACTAACTCTGAATACAACAGAGTTCCTTTCCTTTTTTTTTTTCAAGATGGTATCCTTTGGAAATTTATTCCAGTGAGGGAAGTAACTCTGCTGTATTAATCAATGCAGCTGAGTTACTCCCCTTTATTTGGTCGACATTTTACTTGGTACTTGTATAGTTTAATCAAGACATTAAAAAAATGAAAATATCGAAAAAAAGTTTAAATTGTATGTATCCGTTATGGAATGAAGTTCCCCGAAAAAAAAAAATTCACTTAATTTCATCAAGTAGTTTTTGTTTTACAGCGAAAAAACTATTTCTTATGATACCGAGCAAAAGGTTCGATCTTTAGGAAGAAAAGCTAGTAATAAAGATGGGGAGGGAGTGTTGACGCTTGAACTGGAGTTATCTCCCCGTGCCGTTTCTAAACTACAAACAAAAACTAAGAAAAACTTCAAGATGACTGCCTTCAACGTGCTCTGATAAAAATGTGTTTTTTCCGCTGTAAAAAAAAAAAAAAAAAAAAAAAAAAAAAAAACTATTTGATCAAATTAAGTGAAAAATTTTTTTCGGAGATCTTCAGTTAAAAACGGATGTATACAATATAACCTTTTTTCGATATTTTCATTGTTTAATGTCTTGATTAAACTGTACAAGTACCTTTTACTTAAAAAAAAATGAGGATATAATTGTTATATCCTTGTTTTTTTTTTTTTTTGGTTTGTTTTTAAATAACGATATAACTAATGCAGAGTTGCGTCCCTTTCGTTTGATCTACTTTTCACCTTGTTTTTAAAAAGCTGATGCAACATCTTTTTTCTTTTATATTTCACTTATACAAATTATTAATGAAAGTAAAAATAATTCCAAATAAGTCGCTGATAGTAATTAATAAAACAATAATAATATATACAGTATATAAATTAATAATATAAGTATATATTAATAAAACAATACAGTACACACGCAAGGAATGATAACATATTTTTTAATACAAAGATTATCTTCCTTTTCTCATTCACAGGATGATTACATTTTGGCCTACAATATCCTCAATGACTATTATGATTTCTCTCAGGACCTACTATTCATTTCTGCACTAGAAAGACATTTGTGCGAACATTACCAGAACCTCTCTTAACGTCAATTTTAACCGAATTTGAGGAGGAACGTTTTCTTTACCAGGAACTCTGCACCTTGGAATAGATGGTACTTATCTATATAAATGAACAGTAGATATATATATATATATATATATATATATATATATATATATATGTGTGTGTGTGTGTGTGTCTGTAAATATTTAACCGATAAACTTTTAAACTACTCGTCACATAACACTGAAATTAACAGGAAATAGTAATGATACACCAAGGATGTTTATAATAAGTAAAATCTTTGTTTGGATGGTTGAATAACGCGTACAGATATATATCAGCAAGTTGAAATGTAAATTGTTGATTTCAACTTGCCGACATATTTTTACTTCATTTTGCACATACCCAAATCCAGTTTTATTTTTTTCAAGTCGTTTAATATTAAATCTTTCTTACCTATCTCTCTTGCATCTGTAGGAGACACAGCTGGAGCTCTCTAGCTGATGGTAACCAAGTCATTTTTTCCCCAACTTTTGAAATCATTATTATATATTCGTTTGTTTTTTTTTTAATTACATTTTCACCCCAAACAAGGCACATTGCCACTTTGGTGTAGGGGGCTACTATCAGGGGCAACAACTACTGGGGCACTATGTAGGGATTTGGGCAGCAAGATGTCGGTTCATGTTACACTTGAACTTCTGCATGTCAGTACAGTTGGTGAAGCAGGGACCTGGAATGGAATTCCAGAGTCTAGCTGGCTGAAGCTGAAACTACTGGAGTAGAAAGCTCTTTTACATCTAGGGATCTCTACTGTGTGGGAGTGGGATTTAGCTGCCTGTCGGGTTTGTCGAGGGTGTCTACGTCGTGGGGGCACAAGTGTCTGCAGTTCACCAGAGCATTCACCATTAAAATACTTGTAGAACAGACAGAGGCATGCAACATTTTCGTTGATGGGACAGAGGCTGAAGCTTAGATGCCAGTTCAGGGCCTATCAGATTGGTGACTCTCTTTTGAACCTTGTCTAGAAGCGAGAGACTAGTAGCAGATGCACCAGGCCAAATGTGACAGCAATACTCCATACATGGGCGAATGGTGGCCTTATAAAGGTACAGGATACTTTCGGGTACAATATAGGTACAATAGATACAATATAATATTTAATAGGGAATCGGGTCTGTAGTAATAAACACGAAATCTGCATAAATTAAAATATATTTAAGCATATTTTATGACCTGGAAAGTGCAAAATAAGTATCGTGCAATTGTCAGAATTTTCTGGATAGTTTACATAAAACTCTGGAAGATGTCGAATTAAAGTTTTGTGAAAATAAAAAATCTTATTTCTGTTATCATGAATATGATTCAATTAAAGATTAATTGAAAGATAAAAACAATATTTAAGAAAATACTATGAATAACTATTGAACAATTTTTATGAAACTTTAAGAAAATAAAAATATAAATTTAAAAACTCATTGTTAGGCAGTTTTATGAACAAATATTCACTTTTTAAATAGCAAACAACTGATAGCAAACAAAAAAAAATTATGATATATTTTTTGCTCAAATCAAGGTTGATTTCTTTTTGTTCAAATTAAAATAAATACTTAGTTTTTCGTCTTAAATAAATGCTTTCTTAAATTACGTTAGCTGCTGCTATTTCATGGGCTCCTTTCAGAGTTTTATGTAAACTACACGGAAAATTCCAACAATAGCACGGTCCTTATTCTGCGTAAGTACAGAACAGATTTCCAGATGTAATAAATGCACCAAAGGCATAATTAGACAGGTGCTAGGCCACTGCATATTGTTCTGTGCAAATGTGTACCCCACCTGCCCTTTCCTTACGTGACAACTGAAGCATGTTTGTTTTATTTTTTGTTAAATTTACTGAACTGAATTGGATTGGATTTACAGTAAAACATGTTATTTAGATTTTACATCGTATTTCCAATCTTGCTAAATTCTAAATATAGGCAAAATTCGGTTGCAATTTAATTTGATCAATCTATTATTCAAATCCCCGCAACACATTGTTCGATATTCAATACTCAAGATCAATATGGAAAGATAAATTCCTATCCGATCTCATTTCGTGGTCTATCTTTAGAAAACACTTGGAACTCGTAGTTTTTGATTACACAGGATTTTCAATAAATGGTTTATTTTCTGAAAGCTTTGTCTACTGTTAGCTTATTTGTTATGGCATTGTCCATATATATATATACAGTGTCTTGAAAAAAATGGTTTAGGTCTAAGTCAAATTCATTCATATGTACAAATATATCAGGTCGATGCAGAGTTTTTTACCAACATGTAACAGGGGCATTTTTACCCCATTGTAATTTATTCAATACATATTATTATTACTTACACATATCACCATGATTAATTTATAACTGTTACTTTCAGAATATTAAAGTATTATTAATATTTTTCAGCAATATTTTCACCCATCTTGACCCCAAAATGACCTTCTTTAATCAACAGAAAGAGAGTCATCTTCCATCATGATAAGGCTCATGACCGCCTCCAGGAGCGGTAAAGCTTCCCATTGAGGGAGAGATTAAGACCCCCGAAACACTGGATAAGGCTGGGTAACTATGCTTGTATTAACTGTTAAGCATTATTGTGTGCCCAGGCAGCAGCAGATAACCTTGCTGAAGGGAAGGATATATTGCGTTTTGTAAAACAGACATATACTTTTTATTGTTTGGGAAAAATGACAATTGATATCATTTTTGAAAGCTAGAACGAAATATAATTTCATTCTTGGCCAGGCGAAACCCAACTCAAGGACGACTGGCTTCTGAGTGCAATGCCAGTCCAGGATCACGGTGTTGGCCTCTTTAATCATGTGAACAGAGTTGAACTGTAATCACAGATTCTCGGCCCATGTAAGAAAATTGGGACAGCCCCTAAAATTACGTACCTGCCAGTGATTGGCCTGGCGACTTATCCCGATCCAACCCTTCCCTCGAAATATAAGCGAATGGCTGCACCAAAAATCTCAGAACAGAGTTGGAGCCAAGTTTGAGCAAGTCGAAACCAGACTGAGGGATCGTCGCCTCTCCCCCATCTCTCTGCCATCTGTCACTACCGAGAGACCAAATCTAATTGGGACTTAAAAGTGTTTTGTATGAAATCGAACTGAACAATTGTATATATGTGAATACACTTTGTAAATTTCGTTTGAATTAATTAAGTAGAACAGAAATATCTGAGTTTGTCTTCTTTTGCTTGCTTGAGAAGCTTATTATTTTCAGTGGAAACCGGCATATCAACTCGATAAATGAGGCCTGTGCTGCAGAAGAATTCTGTTGAGAACTTCTGGGGAGAAGACGATCATGACCATTGTGACTTGGACGGGGTCAGAGGTTACACTTCCACTACTGACTAAAGATCAACTGGGAGAATTTATTTATTATCCTACATTAGTTTCCTCAGATTATCCACTTATTTTAAGGATTACAAAATTATTTAGGTCGCCTTAGGTCAACAGCATGAAAGGAGATTGAACAGGAGTTAGATTCATATATTTCATAATAATTTAAAGAATTTTATAAGCAAGGCATTTATAAGATCGGTGACAGATGGAAACAAGTTTAGAAAGCAAATGACGTTATAGTTATAAATAAAGATTTTCAAAAAACAGTTTTTCATTTTCAAAATCGAATTTTAAATCGGCAACATCTTTTGCACCAACCTGATATATCCTTATAAGTCAGGATGCCTAATGTATGCAAGGACAGATTTGAATATACACAAAAATATTACTCTAAAAAACATTTAATAATGTATTTTTAATGTATTTGATAATGGCTCTTATGTTGGGTATGGATCGCCTATACCAGTGGTATGCAAAAAGGAAATGGTGACATGGTAGAGACTTCAAGCCTCCAAATTGTGGAGGGGGATCCAATCATCTTCAAACTTGTTCCCTTTCTCAGAATATTTCTCAGAATTAGGACTTATACTCGAGTCTTTGGGACCTCATACAATCAAGGAGTTGAACCCAGGTATCACTGCATGCCATTGCCAACATCCTAGAATCAAATGTTCCTCGTTAATATTGGACATTACTCTAAATACAAAAACTTTTAGAGATAATTTAGTATTTTGGAAACGCTCATCCATAGCTCCTCAACTATGCTCCATACATGGTAGTCCAAAAGATTGAGATCTTGGAGAGCTAAGAGGACAAATGTTGGGAGTCATGCGATTATAAAAATGATGTTAGATCTTTTTAAAAATAAAATTACCGTTACATCAGATGTTTATACAAAAGATTGAGATCTTGGTGAGCTAAGAGGACAAATGTTGGGAGTCATGCGATTATAAAAATGATGTTAGATCTTTTTAAAAATAAAATTACCGTTACATCAGATGTTTATACAAAAGATTGAGATCTTGGTGAGCTAAGAGGACAAATGTTGGGAGTCATGCGATTATAAAAATGATGTTAGATCTTTTTAAAAATAAAATTACCGTTACATCAGATGTTTATACAAAAGATTGAGATCTTGGTGAGCTAAGAGGACAAATGTTGGGAGTCATGCGATTATAAAAATGATGTTAGATCTTTTTAAAAATAAAATTACCGTTACATCAGATGTTTATACAAAAGATTGAGATCTTGGTGAGCTAAGAGGACAAATGTTGGGAGTCATGCGATTATAAAAATGATGTTAGATCTTTTTAAAAATAAAATTACCGTTACATCAGATGTTTATACAAAAGATTGAGATCTTGGAGAGCTAAGAGGACAAATGTTGGGAGTCATGCGATTATAAAAATGATGTTAGATCTTTTTAAAAATAAAATTACCGTTACATCAGATGTTTATACAAAAGATTGAGATCTTGGAGAGCTAAGAGGACAAATGTTGGGAGTCATGCGATTATAAAAATGATGTTAGATCTTTTTAAAAATAAAATTACCGTTACATCAGATGTTTATACAAAAGATTGAGATCTTGGTGAGCTAAGAGGACAAATGTTGGGAGTCATGCGATTATAAAAATGATGTTAGATCTTTTTAAAAATAAAATTACCGTTACATCAGATGTTTATACAAAAGATTGAGATCTTGGAGAGCTAAGAGGACAAATGTTGGGAGTCATGCGATTATAAAAATGATGTTAGATCTTTTTAAAAATAAAATTACCGTTACATCAGATGTTTATACAAAAGATTGAGATCTTGGAGAGCTAAGAGGACAAATGTTGGGAGTCATGCGATTATAAAAATGATGTTAGATCTTTTTAAAAATAAAATTACCGTTACATCAGATGTTTATACATTATCATTGTGAACAACATTTAAGATTGTTCCTTCTGACAAACTGAACTTTTGCAATGGCCCTCATTGATCTTTTAGGATTACCACCAACGGTGTGTTACACTTGCCAAATACATTCAGAAATTCTAATGCTATCAGTCTATCTAGAATGTCTCTTACGTTTTAGTAATGGTAATACCTTTCCATCTTGAGCTTTTAATTCTTTGCTAAACGAAAGATAAAGCAACTTTAAAAATAGTTATATTTTTAAATTACTATATCTTGCTTTCATAATCACAATAACTATATACTCCTTTTGGGTGTGTAATTATAGGGACTGTCGTCGATAATTCTGAACTATGAAAATATAAAATCAAATACTATATCTGCTATAATAGTGTATGCTCCAAAAGATTTATTAGTGCTGTATAACGCTGAAATGATGGTTCTACTATTTCGTTCATAGCTAGAAGAAGAGGGTAAAATGAATTCATACTTTTTTAAGGAGATGAAAGAAAGTACCTTTGTAACCATTTCCAAACATATAACTCATGATATTCATAAACACCCATTCCCCCAGCTATGGATCAAATAGCAGTCTGTGTTCAACTAAACACATACAATTAAGATGTGATGCGTTTGCCATTAAATAACTCAAAACTAAAAAGTCTCTATTTTTCCATTCTTTCTTTAAAATAGTTTCGTTTCTTTATATTTTTTCTTTACTGATACATTTTACGTTTTGTGTTATTTTTGATTAATAATTACTGTAACCTGATGAGAAGCGATTGTGTAAAAATAAACGTAAAAACAGTAGATTTCCGTAATTTTACTCTATTAAAGATGAACTTAGCTTAGCAGAAAATTCCATTAAATACAATGATTATGTTGCAAGATAGCACGTAATGGAAGAGAGTACCTAGTATAGAAGCGAGATAGAATCCATCTGTTTGGTTGACGAACTCAAAGTGACCAGAAACCTGATTCGTTCGATCACAGGTTGATATAAAAGTAAAGCCTTATGTAATAAAGAATTAACTTATTTATTGAGTAGTGCGATAGATTATTATTATTATTATTCTAGTGATTGCGTTGTCTAGCAATAGCACAGATATTGCGTTAGAATCTGTGATTTGGTAATGTTACCGTAAAATAAAGAATAACCAGTAAATATCAACTTATGCGGTGGATATCCGTAAAAAGACAAAAGAAACCAACTGATAAATTATAATATAGTAATATTCCATGTCGGCACATAAAAATCATGAAAAAACGTTTTTTTACATAAGGTTAGAGTAAGGAAGAAGTTGAATATTCCAATAACAGTTACAAGATTTGAATTAGAGCTACATGTCAAGCTTTTTAGTCATACGTCGTTAGAGACACTTAGAATATTTGAATCCTGAAAGAGAAAGAGAGAGGGGATAGGCTTGGAACAGCTTCGTCTTTCCTCTTAAGGAATGGGTTGAAAGTATTATGTATGGAACAGAAAAAAGAAAAATCCGAAGCGTTGTTAAACTCTATTATTTAAAAAGTTTTACACCCGTTTTTATTAAAAAGAAGACATCAACGAGAAAGAAGTATAACGAGAACAAACTACTGCTACATGTTATCTACACAACAAGACGCTATGTGATAAACTGCCATTTGGATAATCTGTTGGAATCAAAAGATTGATCCGCCGCAGTGTTATAATAATAAATACCATCTTTCAGCAGAAAGCTATCAACCAGAATTAACATTGCTTAACTTTGGTGATCCAACGAGAAGGGGCATTTCAAAAAGACTTTGAAATAGTAATATTACAGATTTAGATACAAATTATGTAGTCCAACTATTTCACTGTCTTTCAAAAGACATTTTTGTTTTTTTTTGTTTTTTTTTACTCTAAATGCATTTTATTTAAAATATTTCAATAACAATATTTCTGGCATTTTCGAATCAAATAAATATGAATGAAATTTAATAAGTGCATACATTCAAAATAAAAGAAATCATATTGTTATTCACGTTTAATGTATATTTTCCTATGAAGTTTATTGTCTACATATTTTCTTTGATGCTGGTTTGAACTCCTCAGAATACAATAGAACCCAAATGTAACTTCAATTAAATCCTTTTTATGAACATTGATTTTCTTTCAGTAATATTGAGTTAAAAAGTACTTTGACTTTAAAAAGAATTTTTTTAATGTTCTGTTATAAATATTTATTTATGGTTTTCTTTTCAGATAGAAATAAACACCTTTTTAGACTCCGCTTTTATTTATTTGACCTTGAAATGTTTTTTTACTTTTTGAAAGTTACAAAAAATACAATCTAAGACGATACCATTTTTGTGTTGATAAGCAAGAAGTTTATGGAGTTGATTTCAGTTGAATGTTGAGATGGAAGATGTTCATTTGGTTGAATCGGTTATGTCTGTATTTATTTGACTGAGCTGAAAAAGAAAAAGGTCACCAGATTCTACCCCCCCCCAAAAAAAAAACACTAACATCATTTCTACGACAAAACCTACTTTATTTAACAAAAAACATGGGACTACAGGAACATAAAGCAAGTTGGTTCGGTAGGCAGGTATTAGAGTAGAAATGTCACTGGATCTTTTAACTCACCTTTCACTAAAGTCTCGATAAGAGGAAAATGAGAAACATATGTTTTTTTTTTTTTTTTTTTTTACACAGTGATCACCACTTATCAAGGCCCGGAAGCCACTCAGGGATAAGGGTTATTGCAAGTACATTACGTTAGTGAGGAGATTTGATGGAGTGTTTACTTAAGGGGGCTCCCATTAATGTCTTGACTGGAACTGAATTTTCATTCTGTTACTGTAAATTATTCTGCAGTTTCCCAACAATTTACGTTAACTATTATTCTTCATCATAATTCTCGGTATCAAAATTCTATACACATCTAACAAAACTCACTTCTGCCAAAAAGAATGCCCTTCTCTGGTCAACAGGCTTTTCATTGAAACCGTCTGCTTTTCATATGCATATTAGATGCCCTGGAATCTCGTTTCCTCACGAGATCGCCAGCCTATAAGTAAACACGATGGCCATATTTTTTTTCATTCTTCTTGGTTGACACAAGCACTGCATGCTGTACAAAAATCAGGTTTGTACTAATTCTTAATCACAGGTGTGTTCACCTTACGGATAATAATACGCTCTTCCACCTATTATAAAGATCAGGAGAATATGTCTCTCGCCGTTAGCACACAAATCATGCACGAGTTTTGCCCATGTGGCAATTTGACTGACGTATAACCACACTCTTTCTTTGTAGTATTTACTTTTCTGTTCAATATGTTTTGTTTCCACTAATTAGCGAGTTGTGTCTTTCTTTCGGACCCTTAAGAGACCACAACACATACTCAAATAGGTGGTTTTTAACATGATTGTTTTTGTCAACCTAATTACAGCTAATCATTACGCAATTGTATGTACATACAAAAACTATGAAATGGTTTCCTTGCACACATTAAAAAAAATACAATAATCAAGATAAACACAGCTGTATAATTAACAAAAAGCAAATTAGCAAAATTATGCTACAGAAGTACACGTCATGATTCTGGGGGCATAGCTGCCACGAATCCTAACCCAATAACGTATTACATGTAACTATATTTATAAACTCTGGGCGAGTCTATTACTCCTGAAATAGGTATATCAGCTTACTACCTATATTGAACTCGGAAACCTACAGAGTTTATTTGATCCATGAGAATAGACAGTTCTTGTTCTGCTAGTCACAACCAAATAGAAATTTTAATTCAAGGTTCCCCAATCTGGGATGCTCGCATAGTTATTCTTAGTTATTATTATTGCCTGTAATAAGAATTGAAATATTCAATTCCAGCAGACTATCATTGAGAACTGATTTCTAATTAATACCTTTATTCCAAAGCATAATATATATATATATATATATATATATATATATATATATATATATATATATATATATATATTTATTTATAAAACTTTGTGGACCTTGCTTGCTTACATCTTGTCTTTGGCGATCGGGCAGTTCCATCTTTTAAAAAACAGAATGATAGGTGAATTTATGTGTATGAGCGTGGCTCAGAGGCTAAGGAATAAGGGTGGAGAATTGTATGTTTTGGTTTCGATTCTAGCTGATGGCACCCAAGTCATATATATATTAGTTTTGATTTCATTACCATATATTAAGCTCAATTGATAGAAAACTGTTCCTGTAAAAATAAATATGTGATCTGCATGAATTATACTATTATATTTAAGCGTATCTTATGACTGGGCACTGCCGGGTGGCCTGCTAGCACTTTATAAAATTCTTGTTAAGTCTTTGAATCTTCTATTTTTTCTGTTCATCATCTCAGTTAAAAGAAAAAGAGAAAACCTCCATTCAGTGCATTCATTAATAAAAACGCTATTTCAAACTGT
This sequence comes from Euprymna scolopes, assembly GCF_053919585.1. Classification (NCBI taxonomy): domain Eukaryota; kingdom Metazoa; phylum Mollusca; class Cephalopoda; order Sepiida; family Sepiolidae; genus Euprymna; species Euprymna scolopes. The sequence goes on along the minus strand of NC_136508.1, from coordinate 33,345,093 downwards.
AATCGGAGAGACCAAGGAAAAATGTAAGCATGACACAAAAAAAATAATTTTACCCATGGGGTCATTAATAACAGTCACAATCCCTTCTGCAATCAAATCATATTTGCTACAAATAAATTTTACTCTATACTTGACTTAGCCATACAGTTGATTGTCCAACAGTCTTTGTTTTACTGTGGTCCAATATTATTTGAGGACACTTTAATGATCATTTCATCAGTAAGTGCAATGCTGGATAAACTTCACACTCACAAAATCATAACCTCCTACCCTTCCAAGGTTTTTATCTCAAAGATAATTGCTATCAAAACAATCCCTAGAATATTCCTGGACTAAAGGGGGTCATCACAGCAGCAAAAATCAGGACCGTTACAAAAGATGAGTGTGCTATTGTTATTGGTAACTTTGCAAATCATATCCATTGAAAAAATGGAAATAATGTCATTTTCATCTAAAATATATTTTATTTAACTTACTCTTAATAACCATTTTCTGTAAGCATTTCTTCTGGCTATCTTCAGACATGAATTAAGCAGATGACCTTGCTTTGTCAAACACGATTGATGAGGCTAATAAACTTCTCCATCTCATCCAGAGGTGGTCAGGAAGATTGGCCTTTACATTAATGCCGGCAAAATAGAATTTATCGGCGCCAACCGAGAAGAAGAAATTAAGTTGGACATGACCATAACACCAAGTCCGTGCGAATGTATATGCCTTAGTAGTAACATACCCTCAGTGGAAAGAGACATTGAAATCTGTAACAGCAAAGGCTGAGGTGTCCCCTGACGATCTTAAACGGGGACCTTTTTCTGTTTGAGAGGTAGAATCAATCTTTTTCTACAGCTCAGACCTTAACCAAGCAGCAAGAAGCATAAGTTAATGGAGCACACACAAGGATGTTACAAGTTGTACTGGACACCAGCTGAAGGAAAAACCCTAGCAAGAAACGTTACACTTGGAAATGTAAATCAAACCTTGTGGTTGACACCCTCATATACATTACTATTGCTGAGTCGACTGTTGTTTTGAGGGGCGTTTTTCAATCCTCTCATAGGGTTCAGGATTATATATATATATATCTCACAAGGGAATAAATTTGGATAAATCTTTTATATAAGGATCTATTAGCGTGTAAGGAGCTTAAGATTTGAGGGTGGAGCATATCATAATGATAAATTCAAAACAAAATAAAAAATATATATAGGTATAATAGGTATATATAGATTTATTTGTCAGTTCAGTAAGAAAAAATAACATAAAAAACTCTGTTTCTGAGTCAACTGTTGTTTTGAGTGGAGATTTTCACTCCTCTTATAGTGTTTAGGATTATATATATCAAATGAGAATAAAGAATTTGGATAAATCCTTTATATATGGATCTATTAAAGTGTAAGAAGCTCAACATTTGAGGGTGGAGCATACCATAATAACTTCAAGACAAAATCTTGTATATAATAAAGTAGACACAATTTTTCCCCCCTGGACAAAACCGTCAGAGATTGACAACAACAGATGGCACATAGAAAATTATTATGTTTACGTCATTAGCCATTACTTATCTAGTTATAGAACGCAATTACATACACAGTATTTTGTAATATTAAAACATTACTTTTATTCCGAGGAGCGCAATGATCATCGTTGTACTAACCTACAGAGAAAGTAGCTAAAATTTCACCCTCTCTATACAGTCCTCTTAGGACACCATTTTACACTGAGTGTATTTATACTTTTTCTTACTTTCCTGCGTGTTAGCCATCATTAAGTGATTACAGAGTTTCTACACAAACGTATATTCTTACCCCCCTACGGCATACAAAAATAATGATTTCTTCCATACATCTGATTGGCTGAGAATTATACATTCTACAATTCCCTGATTTGGTTATTTCAACAATAAACAAACACTTCTCAACTATAAACCATGCCGCCATTTCTATTCTTACGTTTTTATTTATGCTTAATTATTTCGCTTAAATTTACTTATACAATTCATGTAATTGTTTCGCTAAGAAACTCAATACTTTTACTGCTTATTTGTGACGATATTACACTCCAAAACATAACTCATTCACCGACCAGTGAGTGATACAGAGAGAGAGAGAGAGAGAGAGAGAGAGAGAGAGAGAGAGAGAGAGAGAGAGAACACTATAAAGGGCTAAAATTAAATCACGCTATTAGTTCACATGTTAGAATGTGGTTAACAATTATTTCGTTTCAGTTGGCTTTCTGGTCACGGATTCGATTTACATGTTTGCTTTTAAAAAATATAGATATATATAGATTTATTTGTCAGTTCAATAAGGAAAAAATATAAAAACGTTTATAGAAACTCTTTATACCATGGCATTTCGAAACCTAATTCTTTTCATCAGAAAAGGAAAAAAAAGCTAGGTAACAGAATAAAATTATCTGTGATATTGAGCAAAGGATGCATGATTCCAGACTGCGTCTATCCTGAATCAGCATCCCTTGGGTTAACTGACAAGAAGTCCAGTACAGTCGGATAAGCAAAGAAAAACATTATTCTCCTGAGATTTTCTTTTTCTTTAAATAGTTACACAACCAAGATTTGAGAGTTTCGTTTACAATATTATGTATTAAATAGTATTGCAAACGAAACTATTTAATACATAGTTTCGGTTACAATACTATTTAATACATAGTTGGAGGATAGATTTATGGATTCATACCTTTTCTCAAGGGCTTTAATTAAAGTTGCTCCCTGTTTCCCAGACTGTATCAACAAGTAGAAATGTAAATGTATGTGAACAAGCATCTTGCTGGACAACTCCCTACTTCAGACGCCACCTATAAATCTGGCCTCTAATAAAAGTAGCCTCTTACGTCTCAGTGGCAATAAGCCTGCTTTGGAGTCAATAAAGGCAAGAAAAAAAAAAATGAAAATACTAGAGTTGAGTAGATTTGAAAGTTGATTCATTCTATTCATGATAATATCCAAGACTGATAATTATGTTATGTATAAGCCAAAGAGTTCAAATAAAGGGAGATAAATCACAATTACTTATGACACTTTCTTATCAGACATATAACTTCATCTAAACTGTTTTCGGATAAAGACTTCTTTAAATTCACCTTAAAATACAGAAGAGCTAAAAAAAAAAAAAATCGTTTGTATGTAAAAGATTCACTTCTAAACTAATTAATCGATCATTATGAATTTTAAAACACAGCAGCTTAGTGAAAAGGTGGTAACACAACCAATTTTTATTGAATTTATTTCATACAAAAATGATTCTTGTTGAATTTAACAATAGGTATTAAATAGCAATTATAAATATTCCCCAAATTTTTAAATAAATAGAAAATAGGCTTGCCTTTTTTCTGTTGTTCTTGGTCTTCGGGCCGGGATCAAAGTGTAGTATCTGTCCTGCAGATGTTGCACTTCAAATAATTTGTACAAGTCAATGGAGGGGAAACCCTCTATACTGGGACAATTATTATTTTTGGTCACAACCAGAGTGCCCCCTTTTTACCCTACTTTTAGGGGAGCTGGTTTTCCCCACAGTAAAAAACGGCATTATGCCTAATTTGCTTTGGTGGGAAAGCAAATAAATACAATAAATATTCTCCAAATTTCAGTTTCTTTGCAGTATTTTAAAGTGTTTTTTAAGGGGAACATAATATGGATATAACCAACTTTATTTACACATTTTTCTTATACTAGAAAATGTACACCGGGCGTTGCCCGGTGTTATATGTAATGTTAAATTCCTTTAAAAATTAAGTAAATACAAAAAAACGGAAAGAAATTGAGACATGCGCATGCAAGTATTATGTTATTTTTTCTAAACGGTTCATTTCTTGTAAGTGAAAAAAAGAATACTCGAGCTGAGATTGAAACTAAAATCTAAAGACACTGAATCAAGTACGATAACCATTACACCAGCTTGACATGCTTTTAGAAAGGGTTTTGAAACCAACTCATACTTAACATAAGCAAGCTGTCATATTTCACGACCGCACATATGCCACAAAACAGTTGAAGACAGATAAAAATCTGGTGGCCACTCACACACCAATCTTTCAATTTTGACCCATTAAAAATCTTGTTTTCTCGGATGAAAACGAATTAAAAACCTTTCCACATGTTTGAATACTCTATATACTAAATTTCAAGTCTGTAGTTAAAAAAATCCGTTCAGTATTTAGGTTGCAAAATGTTCTCACACACGTTCTCACTTTTATAGATTAAAGTAAAAAAAAAAAAATAGTGAAAATAGTGAAGTACTATCCCCCAGCAGAACTTGAACCTCCGTATGCAGATTCCAGAGTCCATGCCTGTAATCATTAAGCCTAGCCATTCACATATATTCATATGCAATAGTCCAATTTTTATAATTTAAATGGGATTATTTATTAAAACAAGATATGCCCAATGAGGCATACTAAATAACAAAGAGAAATTCTCGTTCCTCTGCTGAAGTCAATTCATTTTTAAACATAAATGTCAAGTTCAATTGGCAACAATCCCTTGACATCAAACATCCCTACGGAATAAACCAACATTTCATAGAGTCTCTGCCGTTGTTGCCAAAAAAAAAAAAAAATCCGCAGATTCCTCCTCCACCTGCCTTTGATGAATCCACTCGATATTTTCCTCAAATATAACTTCTAATTCAATAACGTTTTCTTTTTCACTGAAAAACCTCGTTATATTATTGGAATGCTGGGAGGTCAACATGATCTTAGTTTGCAACACAAAGCATTGTTCCACGACTTCTGTTATGCTTTAGTTTAAGTATCAAACTATATATATATATATATATATATATATATATATATATATATATATATATATATATATATATATATAATAAAACACTTCACTCTGAGCAGACATTTATAATTTTAGTAAGACACTATTAAGTTATCTAAATGAATTTGTGTTATTAATATCTATATTTGAAAACAAAATTGGAAAAATTTATTTCAATAATATATATATATATATATATATATATAGTCATCCACATACAGTACTGTTTCACTGTTTCACAGCTCCTCAGTGTGGCTTGATAAGCAACTACCTCAAGCTAGGATCAAAACCCGACCACCCAAATGACAGTCGGAGCTTCTAATCATTGCGTTATTCGTCTGCTGCTATGTGGGCTGTGAATTAACAATGTTTTGAGCTGCACTTATGAGTTTTGATACAACGAAACTACTGTATGTGGATGATTACAAATATATATATATATATATATATATCTCACAAAGGCACGTTACTGGAAATTTAATGCGGATCACGACTATGTACTTTTTCACTATACTCATAGAACCATGTTATTTCTTTAATTTTACTACACCCTCCCCACGTCTTCCTCCTCCCAATATATATGGAAGAAGCTGAAAGGTTGGAAATCACTGTTATAATGCTTATAAGTTTTAGAATTCGGTGTAGATCTTAGGAACAATAAACAAATGTCAAATACATTTTAAAAAAAATAGGTTTGGCTAGAGAAAACGTGACTGAGAAGTTACCTGTTAGGTTTTTGTGTAGTAAAATGACGTAAGCATAAAGGATTAGTCCTAATATATACAGGTAAGTTAGTTGAAGAAACGTCAGATAGTCTCGCTTATGACGCTAGGAAGCGGCGTATTTCAAGATAGTCAAAATGTGAACAGAACGTTGTAATCTCTAAAGATGTCCGCCTGGATCAAGAGAATAAATGTTATTACATATAAATATTACAATTGTGTTATGCCATCTTTGAATAACTAGGTATGTGTTTATTTGCCGTTTAAAATAGATTGTTTTACATGTACTGTCCACAACTCTTGAACATACCATCATCATCCGACATCTTAAATGCACTGACGGTCTATTATATAGACCGCTGATATACACTCTTTTCGTCATTCATAAAAAAAAAAAAACTCGCCTCCCTCTCATCGTCATGTACAAGCATTCGGTTGTACAGGTAATTGTCTCTTCCCCTCTGTAAACATATTATCAATACGTCCACGTCATCGTTTTGTGTCAGCACCACAACACAAGTAATACGTCTATAAGATTTGGTTTGCCACCGACAACGTAACATTTGCATAATTTGGTACAATTATTATATACATACAGAATATAATTTGGTACAATTATTATATACATACAGAATATAATTTGGTACAATTATTATATACATACAGAATATAAACACGCTACGTAACACGGGTTGCTAAACAAAATTCATAATAGTCTGTTCATTTGTTTAGGAAATTACCCTATATATATATATATATATATATATATATATATATATATATATATATATATATATATATATATATATACTCGGATATTCAAAAGTAATGGACTAATGAATTCAACGAGGTTGTTAGATAGTGCTCAATAAAAAGAGCTGATAATACTTGTTTATTGTTATATAAACATGCTCACATCCCGCTGCTACAAATAGCCACTTGTTTCAATCAAACAACAGATATCATCAGGCAGCGACTTGACTATTCAAAAATTCAATGAATAATCTATAAGTTATTCATTGAACTTTTGAATAGTCAAGTCGCTGCCTGATGATATCTGTTGTTTGATTGAAACAAGTGGCTATTTGTTGCAGCGGGATGTAAGCATGTTTATATAACAATAAACAAGTATATATATATATATATATATATATATATATATATATATATATATATATATAAGGTTATGGTAAGTTGCTGGTGAATAAGAATAAAAACGGGTCGATGAAAGGAAATGAACAAAAACAAATAATTGAGGAAAATATACGTGACATTTTTCTTTAAAAACCTTTCAAAATACCTTTCCCATTACTGCTAATAGAAATGTGAATAGGAAATATTTTAATATTTCGTTAAACTCTCTCCTTAAAATCAAAGTTTCTTTCTATTTATAAGTTTTTTTTTTATATATATAAATGTGAAGTTTATCAAGTCTACTAATTCAGACTTGTTGGAATCTTTGTTATGGATTATACATATTCGTATACGATAAGCAAAATACAATGAAAAGCTGCAACAGGTTCTACACACTAATTCCATTTTACAAAAATAAAATATCTAAAAGAATTGAATCATAACTTCTGCGATTATTTAATATTTACATTAAAAAAAATGCAGCACTGTGAGAAGTACAGTTAAAAATCAAAGTATGATGAGAAATGAGACAATAATATTTTTTTTTGCTCCCGGGTAACGTGAAGTAGAATAATAGTTTCTGTACATCCCCCACTTACTAAATATGTTAGTGTGATGCTAGTAAGCAGACCTCCACAGCACTGTCAAATTTATGGTTAAAATCACAATATGAGGAAGAATGAGGTTTACAATAACAATTCTTCCTGAACAACGTCGATTAGAACAAAAGTTTATGTTACCCTCACCTCTTCTTTACACACATATATTACGACTATGATGTCAAAAGAAAAATAGAATTACTTTGAAGAGCTTTTGTTCTTTAACATTTTGGGTTTTCTTTCTCCCCTCTAAAAATTTAACCTTTACATTTTTATGGATAGAATGTAAACTACAAACTACAACTTGACTAAGTCGTATTTTATGAAAAAGATAAAAGTTTAAATAATTTAAAGACCCCAAAATAAAATGAAACATACATACATACATACATACATACATACATACATACAGAAAATCAACTTTTGAACTTATCAGATGTACCAAACCGTTGTGCAAGTATTATCAGATATACACACCATCCACGATTTCCATCTTTTGTTTATAGAATAAGTCTTTCAAACAGAAAGAACAGAATTTTTTCAAAGATTTGGAAAAAGAAAGAAAAGTAGGAGGTAAGTTGGATAAAAAATTTTAAAAAATCGATTCTTTTGCATCTGTTGAAGAATTAGATTCCGAGATGAGAATCAGAGTACAAAATCTTATATCAAAATCCAGTTTCCCTCTACCCGACACCACACCCCTGATAATATCCGTGGAATCGTCCAGGATTTCTCTTGCTCAACATCTTACTAACTCTGCTATCCTGTTAACGTCTTCAGAAAAAATATGTACAAGTTGGGATTATCCATTTATTAAAAAATTAAAGAATATAAAAAATATCTTTCATAATTCTTTAATTAAAAGCATATGAAGGATATTCTGTGGTTTCGCTTTCTTATCGAATTCTCCAAGCTTATCAAACATCTTGAAATACTAAGTAATCTGCCAACAGACACATATAATTCTAACATAATCTGTCGAGTTTTTTTCTACGATGAAAGATGATGAATATAAGAAAAAGATTAAGTACTTAAATCTATTGAGAATAAAAACAACAAGAAGAATGAAAATAATATGGTTATCTTCAACATCCAAATTATTTTCGGTTAATCTGCCCAGTAAAATACTTTATTTTTAACAAGCTTAAAATTTATGTAACATGTAGACTTAAATAGATATCCCCACAGAAACAGATTTCTAGCATTTCTTATTGCATATCAAAACACCACAAAACTCATACAATTTTACATTGATCATCATTATATTCGTGTTAATATCTGTTTTACATGCTGGCATGTCTTTGGTGGCTTTTAATAATAATAGTGTGCACTACTAGTTATAAGAAGGGGAAAACTGGAGGCACAGGAGGTATGAAAATATCCAACCAATCGGAGATGAGGACACTAGACGAACATGACACAAACAAATATTTGAGAGTTCTGAAAGCAAATACCATCAAAGCAACGGATATGAAAGAGAAAATTGGAGAGGAATCCTTAAGAAGAACAAGAAAACTCCTATAAACGAAACTATATTATAGAAACCCAATAAAAGGTATGAACATATGGGCAGATACACCGGACCATTATAAGTTGGACCAAAGAAGAACCGAGGCATCTCGACCAGAGGATGAGGAAATTAATAACCATGCATAATGCACTACATCCAATGGATGCTGCTGACAGACTTAACGTGAAAAGAAAAGACGAAGGAAAAGGACTGGTTTCTATAAAAGACTGTGTGGATGATGCAAAAAAAAAAAAAAGAATTGAATTAGAAAAATATCTACTGTAGAACGCAGAAAAAAAATTACTACAGCAAGAGACATTGAAAAAATAAACAAGATAGAAAAGCGAGAGATGAGCGATAAGATGAGAAAAGAAAAGTGTGAAGAAAAACAGCTATAACGATTCATAAGGCTGACAAAAGATTGAACTCATGAAAACACTTGGACATGAAAAGGACACTTAAATAGAGAAATTGAATCCCTAATAACATCCCCTAAAGATAATGTGATCAGAACCAACTACATCAAAACACAGGTCAACAAGACAAGAAAACAGCAAATGCAGACTATGGACTATGGCTGACTGGGATAGCTTCCGTACATTCATATCTGATCTCCCTCTCCATTCCATGTTTAAAAAGGATGTGTCCTCTATAGTATCAGATCTGACCGAATGGATACTTGTAGGCATAGGCCAATTCATACCATCAAAAAAATTCCAACAAAAACCTAACAGCCAGCCATGGTTCTCCCCCGAATGTGCTGCTGCCATCGCACACAGAAATCACTTTTTCCATAGCTACCAACGTAATGGATACACTGAAACTAAAGCTGCCTTCAGAACCGCCAGCAACCACTGTAAAAGAGTAATAAAAAATGCAAGAGAACTATATGTGCAATCCGTTAAGTCCAAAGTAGCTGAGCAGTGTCTTGGTTCCCACCAGTTCTGGCAAATAGCAAATAGGATCTTGAACAGAAACGTGCGCTCTATCCCAACCATTATCAATGGACCAGAGGTCATCTCGACAGCATCCAACAAGGCCAAACTATTTGCCAAAAACTTTGCGGCAAATTCTACCCTGTGTGACGAAGGCCATCAACTCCCCGTATTTCCTCCTACAACAGACAACACCCTATCTAACATACAAATATCTGTTCATGAGGTCGCCAAACTAATCAAGAATCTTGATTCCAGTAAAGCAACTGGCCCAGACGGCATTCCAATTATAGTGTTGAAAAAGCTTCGACCAGAACTTGCCCCCCATACTTACAAAACTGTTTAAGCACTGCCTTAAGGAGAAGAGCTTTTCAACACCCTGGAAAACCTCGTCAGTATGCCCTGTATTTAAGAACTCAGGTGATAAATCATCCCCCTCTCAGTACAGACCAATAAGTCTCTTGTGTCATGAGTAAGTTACTGGAATCCACAATAAATAGACAAGTAGTCAACCACCTCAGCAGAAATAACCTTCTTAGCGACACGCAATATGGTTTCCGCTCTGCTAGATCTACAGCAGATGTGCTAACGGTTATATCTCATAGGATTAACGAATCTCTCGACAAAGGCTTCCTCTCTAGGGCAATTGCTTTCGACATATCAAAGGCCTTTGATAAGGTTTGGCATAAAGGCCTACTTCACAAGATTTCCAGCTACGGTATAACTGGAAATGTTTTCTCTATCATTAAGTTATTTCTCTCAGATAGGCTCATAAGAGTAGTGGTTGATGGACAGAAATCAGAGGCCCACAGTATTAATGCTGGAGTCCCTCAGGGGTCCATACTGGGCCCAACTCTCTTCCTGATCTACATCAATGATCTCCCAAAACACATACTAAAATCTTTTGTTGATATCTATGCTGATGACACGACCATCTATGGCAACACATCAAAGGCCGTAAATGATGATGTTCTCTCTGATTCTCTCTCCTCTGATCTTGAGCGCGTGGTACAGTGGGGAAAGAGGTGGCTGGTTACCTTTAATGCATCTAAGATCAAGCTCCTATCTCTACATCATAAACGCTCTAATCCCCATCTGGCATCAATTGAAATGGATGACTCTCGTCTAAGGGAGGCCCCAGGATTTGATAAGCTCCTGGGTTTGACCTTTACACCTGATCTTAAATGGAACACGTACATCAAGTCTGTGGCCAAGGTCGCTGGGAAAATGGTAAGATCCTTCTACCGCTCCAGAAGATATCTCACTAATGATGCAATTCTCTATCCATATAAGAGCCAAGTACGTCCAAAGATGGAGTACTGCTGCCACATCTGGGCGGGGGCTGCAAAAAACAGCCTATCCTGCCTTGCCGGAGTACAAAATAGACTCTGTGGCTTGGTGGGGGATGCCCTTTTCTCTACCCTGCAACCTCTTTCCCACAGAAGAGACGTAGCGAGCCTGTCATTGTTCTATCGTTATTTCCATGGCAGGTGCTCGTCTGAGCTCCATTTCCTGGTTCCCCCTCGCCAATCTTTCTCAAAAAACACCTGACTAGCTGAAACCACCGTCAATAATTTTCCCCACTCCCTATCTGTGCCTAAATCAAAACATAGATACCATGAACAAAGCTTCTTTCTTAGAACTGCACGCCTGTGGAACTCTGTTCCGCTTGCCTGTTTCCCTCCCGACTTCAACCTGGATGTCTTCAAGTCCAACACAAACAAATTCCTGATGAACCGCCCCCCCCTAAGTAATGACACCTTACCAATTCTCCAATACTATTGCTACACTATCCCTTTGATTACTGTACACACAATAACCCTTATCCCTGAGTGGCCATTAGGCCTTGATAAGTGGTGAACTCCATGTAAAAAAAAAAAAAAAGATGAAACAATAAATCACATAAGTGAATGCAGTAAACTATCCCAAAAAGAATATAAGAATAGACAGGATCAAGTACACTGGGAATTAAACAGATGCATCTGGAGCACCTAGACAAATGGTACAAGCACAAACCAGCAGCAGTATTTGAAATCGAAATTACAAAATCCTGTGGGACATAGACATAAAAATAGATAAACCCCTCCAAGCAAAGGTTTCTAAATAGTTAACAAGAAGGAAAATTTCTACCAGATTGTTGATTTCGCCCTTTCATGAATGCAGTACACTGGAAATTATACAAACAACTACATCTTGAACACTCGGATAGATGGTACAAGCACAAACCAGCAGTAGTATTTGAAAACGGAAATCACAAAATCTTATGGGACATGGACGTGCAAATCATCCAAGCAAGAAGACTGAGTACCATAATAGTTAACAAGAAGGAAATAAAAATAATGCTAATAATAGTAGGAGCACTAATAACAATCCCAGGGCGTTACATCGACTGAAACCTTGTGAAAATAACACTCAAGATGAGAACAGAGAATCCAGATAATATAAATAATCACTCCTCATCTCAAAAATTCAGAAATGTAATACCTAACTTCATATAAATAAAGATAGGGTGAATGACTACACAAATGTTATAAGCTTTTAATATTCAGTAAATTTTCTGCTCTTGAAATTTATTTAGAATTTTTTCTTTAGGCACAAATTGCATTTAAGTTTGCATAGTTTCTTTTGCTTTCTTTTTTAAATTTCATATTCTGCTTTTTTAAAATGTTCCTGATCATCTATAGTTTTTCAATAATAACCTAGTACGGATGTACTATGTGTTTATTGCCTGTAGTAAAACCTTATTTTCTGTAGACATAATATAATTTTTGAAAACCTCTTCTGATTTCGATAGTTACCTTGTACACTATGCTGCTCGTGTTCACTTTTTTGTTTCAACTCATTTTCACTCCTAAACAAGCATATTACCACTTGGAATGTAAGGGATTACTGTTTGAGATCGTATTTAAAACAGGGAACCATGAGGAGTTGAGCAGCGAGATGCCTGTTCACATTACATTCAAACTTCTGCAGGTCTGTATAGTCAGGGAAGCAAAAAAACAAGGAGGGAATTCAAAAGTCTAGCAGTCCAAGGAAAGAAATTATTTAAGTAGAAGGCTTTTCAGCCTTTTTGCTTTAGGGACCTTAACAGTGAAGGGATGGAATTTTGCTGCTTTTTACCGGAAATCTGATTCAGCATGACATTTACAACCAATTTTTTCGGCTTGTGGAATTAAATAACTCGGTATTGTGGTTGTTAATTATTGTTCTAATGTTTGAGTGCAGTAATGGCGTATCTTGGTATTATTTTTGTTAAACATGCCTTCAGATGAATTACTAAAAATGTTTTGAATAAAGTTGAGGAATATGCTAGCCACGTTTGTGGTTTTATGAAAAAAATCCAAAGGAGAAGTGAACCAAATGATCTTATGCTTTCTCCTTCATATGGGTTCACTTTTGTAATTAGGATGTTCAAAATTGATCCGTTTATGTCTGCTTTTCACCAAGATTTCTTTACAAACTTGTGTCTGTTGAATACGAGATCGCTAGAAGAATCTTATTAAGTCTGTGGGATATTTACTGGCAGTTGTTCATTGTTACAACTGGTGGGTAGCTGTAATTTGTGTTGACATAATTTCTTGGATCTTGATATGGACCATAATTCAGAATTTGAGATCTAAATTAACATTCAAGAAATTTACTGCCTTACTTGCCTGAGAAATGACAGGGAAATGATTAGTTGGATGAAGCCAAACCAGATACACAACATTAGATCTGAACTACTATTTAAAGAACTTCATGTCCTAATAACTCACATTTATGGAATCTTATTTAATTGGAGTTTAATTGTCATGAATAAAATTCAATAAAAATATGAAGTACTAGCAAGCTGTAAAAATAGCTGCTAAGAGGTCACAATTGAAAAATTGTGACTTGGCAAGCATTAATCACCTTAAAGTACTTCCTATGCATTTATATGTTTCTGTCGGTTAATTTTTAGAATTTTTATATCAAATGGTAACAAATAAGGCTGAAGTGCTAAATATTTAAGTTTCGATTCTAGCTGATGGCACCCAAGTCATATTTTTTAAAACTTTTGAAATCACTACCATATATTGGGTACAATATAATAATCAATAAAACACTAGCTCTATAATAATAATAAATATGAAATGTGCATAACAAATTATCATATTTAAGTGTATTTTATGACCGGGTAATGCCAGACAGCCTGCTAGTGTATATATATATATATATATATATATATATATATATATATATATATATAAACACACACTAGCAGACCGCCATGTATTGCCCAGTTGTAAAATATGTTTACATATGATATTTTGATTAATGCAGATTTCGTATTTATTATTATATTATATTGGACTTAATATATAGTAATGATTTTAAAAGTTTTACAAAAAATTGACTCGTACACAACCACTGAGAATCAAAACAAAAACATTTAGCTTGCGATTTACTTTTTCCTTTGCCGTTAATACCTGAGCTATGAATACATGTTTGCTGCAAGGCTAAAAATTGAAACATGAACTAATAGCTGTTCTGTTATGCATGCATATTCATAATGCCGTCATTCGACCTTCATCTGGCAAATTCCAGTTTTTTAATTTTCACACTTTTGCACCGATTTTCCCCGGCTAAAACCCAAATATAAAGTTTTGCATAGATTTGAAAATCCTATATATAAAGTTTCATGTCTGTAGACTAAAAGCTAGCAGAGGAGTTTAGTGGGGAAATATTTTTAAACAAATATATATATATATATATATATATATATATATATATATATATATATAAAGAAGTTTGTGTTAACTATAACCTTTTTATGCAAATATTGCGTAAGTAAAAATCATGCAGAATATCTGCATGAATATAATTACACGTAATAATTAACTAATGACGATTTTCCAATAAAAAAAAAACGAAAAACTAATAGGGAATTAATTAAAATGAATGTTTAAAAGAATATGCAAATTAGCTAGATCTTTTGCAGATGAATGCAATTCCACGACCCATATATAACAAAGTTGTATTTTCTTTTTAAATAAATAGGAAAAGCGTTTTTAATATAAATATCAATACACACACAAAAAAATTATATATATATACCTTACTATGTAGATTATATAATAATAATGCAAACTGGAAGAATATCCTAAATGCATCCTGTTTAGTTCAATATTCTCAATTGCAAAGATCGAACAAAGAATATTGGAAAAAAAGACAAATTTATTTTTTGATTAATCAGAAAGTTAAACGTAGGCAGCTCACTTATGGTCTATATTTGTTCTCTACAAGGTTAACACTGAAATTGAGCTTTTTATCTCAATACTACAGGATAGGCAAAAAAAAAGATGCATCGATTTCACCGGTTAATAAAAAAAAAACATATGAAGATAAAGAAAGAAACTTCATATTTCACTAAAATTTCTTAACGGTGCCACGTTGCTTGATAGGTTAGACCTAAGGAAGTGTCAACAGTTATTTGAAATGCCCCAAACAAAACACCCCTCCCTCCCTTTCAATGACCAGTAAATGTTTTTGTTAATGTCTTTGCTTCACGGTCGGGGAATTTTTTCCCCATCGGCACCAAAGTCGTCTCAGCCATTTCTAACATGTTTTTTTTTTTTCCTTTTTGACTGCAATATGTAACCGGTCCTGTTCAGTCCTAAGAGTTTCACCCTCCCAGGGTTTGCCTTCTCTCTTATAGAAAGGGTCAGTTTATTGCTAATCGTTTGAGGCGTTCTTAATGGGGAATACCGACGGGACTGCCCAGACAATTTTTGTAAGCCAGAGAGCTCTTTCTCTAGGGCACTGTCTCTTCAATCACACTTTCCCGATCCTTGTGTTACATCTTTCCACAGTGGTATAGAGATAATCAATTCCACTTTCTGATACTTGTGGCAAATTATCTAGCAGTGAGAAGAAGATAAATAAAATCCAACCAAACTTATGTTACTATTTAGTGAGTATTGATTGTCATAGTGTTGTATCAGTTCTGATGCTAGAATCAATCTTTTTTACCCTCGGTTAATGGAGGAAAAATCTATGAATCCAGACTGTCCCTTGTGGGAAAGTTAAATTTTTCCTATTTGGAAAAGAGACATTGTGTTTCACTGTGGGGAAAAGTAGGAACAGGATGGGCAAAACGTACAAAGCGCTTTAAATAAATTTCCAGACTTTTTTGTATGGGAACTTTTATTGATAATACATACAGGAAATTCTAGTCCCCTTTGAAGTAATCTCTTCCGGCTGCAATGCACTTGTTGTACTGTTCCAACAACTTCTGGAAGGCCCCATAGAAGTCCTCTTGTGTAAGCGTGCCAATGACCCTCAGCACAGCCTCTTTTATCTTCCCAATTGTCTCATAACCACAGCCTCTAAGGTTTTACTTAAGCTTAGGAAATAACCAAAAGTCACAGGAAGCAAGGTCTGGAGTGGAAAGAGGGTGAGTAACTGTCTTGATGCTCATGTTGGACAAATAGTCTGTTATTTTCTCTGAGTACCTTTGAGATAAACTTTGCACAAATTTTTTGCATCTTCAGTTGACCTCAATCTGTGCACTTATTGTCTCTATAGACACACAACATGCTTTATTCATGAAATTCTTTATTTGGCCAATCAACTCTGGTATTCTGACTGCCTTACGCCTCCCACATCTCTCATCATACCTCACAGACTCCCTGCCTTCTTTGAATCTTTTATGCCATTCCAAAACTAATGCTTGATCCATGCTAGATGGTCCAAAAGCTCTTTGAAACATTCCATACGTTTCTGTGGCATTTTTTCGAAGTTTAAAACAGAATTTTATTGCATATCATTCTTCTAAAGTGTCGTCACGTTCAGATTGCATTTTTGAAATTCACCAGCTGTAGCAATCAGGCTTTAGTAGGGTATATTCCAATTTCTGCTGTAGCTGTTCATTTGAACCTGAAATCATAAAAATTGGTCATTCATTGTACGAACATTTTTAATGCTTGAACAAAAAAGACAAGAAATTTACTGAAGGCACCTCGTATACCCAGATTTCAAAACTTAAAGAATAAACAGTTATCTTTACTATGCCATTTTCCACTTTTCTTCCGCTTGCTCCATCGTTTTTAATTGATTTTTTACCATATCTTTTGTTTATTAAATTGTTAGGAATCTTGTGAACGAAAGAAGGGGCTAATAAAGCTCGGACATTGAAAAGCGGATGGTGAATACTCAATTTTGTTTATCGTTAGATTCACTGTTAATTTCATCCCCATCTTACACAACGTGCGGAAATATCGATATTTAGATCAAACAAAAACAAATTTCTACTTTGTATCAGATTAAACGCATCCTTTCACACACACATACACATACATAACATACATACATACACACACACACACATTTTTTTTAATCCTACTTTACTGACCTACTTTTCTGACCAGCTGGACCTATGTTAAAACTTCATCATTGCATTCATTTTTATTTTCTCTCTCTATTTTTTTTTCCTTTTATAAATTCTGATTTAGGATAGATATTTTTTAATAGCATCTGAAGATTGTCGACTAGCACAAAACATATTGCATTTTCTCACCATCGATCTATAAAATTTATATATGTATGTAAAAATGTTATTTTTAAGACACCAACTTTATTACTGGTATGAATTAGTTTCCCCTGAGCCTTAATGAGTTGTCTCCCATTACATACGCATGAATTGCTTTCTTTACATATGCATTATCGCCCTATGTAAGAGGAAAAACCCATGCGTATGTAGTAGGAGACAACTCTTTTTAAGGTTCAGAGGAACGAATTCGCATTAGCAATATAGTGACCAATAAAAAATATAAACATTACCAATTTCCAAGTGATAAAATAGTATGGAATTTCAAACATACTCTTTATGGTATAACGATTAATGTACTCGAATACAGGCTCAAATTCTGTCATAGCCAGAAATGTTGATGAGCTGTAATAATGCCGGAAATAGATGTCTGTGAATAACTATTTTGTCTATTTATATACACATATGAAGTTAAGTATTTTTATATGCGTAAACGTTTGTATATACAGAACTCACTCCAAAAGTATTAACTGATCATGATTTTTTGAAAACAACTTCTGGGCGTAAGGAATCAAAATGTGGGCTATATTTAATTTCATGCAAAGGTAATAAAAATGAGGCTGACGCTTTTCATGAAAATATATATATATATATATATATATATATATATGTATGTATGTGTGTGAATATAATAATGTTTTAAAACACTAAAGTCAGTCCATTAAATAATGATAAGCATGAGTAAAGAAAGTATGAATTTGTATAAATTAAAAATGCAATCCAAAGGAAGTGAAAGATATATGTTATTATTCCTATTGCTTTTAGCATTTAAACAAACTATTCTTTATATAAAAAAAAAAGAACATAAAAGTAATAAACTTTCTATGATACATAAAATTTTCACGTTAAAATGTTCACGCATTACAACAAAACAAAGCCAATCACGTGGAAACGACATTAATGGTTTCAAAAGATATATGCACAAAACCCTTATATTATCTAATATATAAAAGATTATATGTCTGTCTGTCACAATATTTTCAACTATCTCCTCTGAAACTAAAAGTCGCAGGGCAGCGCTAGGGGCCTCAAATGATTGGACTTTTTACGGGCCGTTTTTTTATGGGTCTTTAGCCAGTTAAAATAGTTTTAAGGGGTCAAAAGGGGGTCCAAATTAAAAAAAAAAGTTACATTTTGTACATTCATCTTAGCTTATTTTTAATTTTTAATCAGTTCATATGCGTGTCACGTTAATACAGTGGTAACGTCACCAGCTTTGAATGCTACCGTTTTGCTTTTGGTTTCGATTCTAGCTGATGGCACCCAAATACTTTTTTTTTCTTTTGAAATTACGACCCTATAGTAATATATACGAAATCTGGATAAATTAAGCTGCTCCCTCCCGCTAGTACAGTATATATATAGTTAAATGGAAAGGCGGATAGACCAAAACTATAGAGAAATCACGTGGTTAGATTTAATAAGTCGTTTTTATTATGAAAAGATTTAATCATAACTGGATGAATAAATAAATTTTTTGGACAAAAATAACAACAGAGAAACAGGAGAGAAATAGACCAAAATGAAAAAGAAAACGCTATAAAAATCTTATGCATTGGCGAGAATAACATGGAGTCTTTGAATACGACAACTAACATTTATTGATCACTGTTGAAATACTAAAATCATATATATATGCAATATATTATATCACCTTATAATATTATATGTGAATGAAAAAGAAATAAAATTGTATACATTGTTTTATTCAATTTAGGTACACAAAATTACCATTTGTCACGACAATAAATCTACTGTTTCAATCTAAAAAGATTTCATCAGGCATCAAAGATCTCTGATCTTTGAGGCCAGTTTTTTAAATCTTTTAAAATTTAATATATACTAGACTACCCATGACCCGTTGGGTCAGTATATTATATTGGCTACACTTGTGACGTAAAGAAAATAGTTTGTTTTTTTTACATAACAGAAACATTTCTATGAAAATATATTAAAATGAAAAAAGAATATAGATAGATTTCTATGAGTCGTTCTGTTTATTATAATTATTTTTGAAAAAAAAATTACAGTTACTGAATTATAAGTGGTTAGCCATACTTATAAGTAAATGTGCACTGAACAGATACCATAATACTTATTATAGTTAAATTCAAATTTTGATATATCTGCTTTTTTTTTTACATCGTTCATGTCTGTATTACGTTTAAGTTATTTTAAACCTCACTCTTCCCATGTTAAATAAATAAATTTCCAAATAATATCGTTAATATTTCAGTGCGCAGGTCATGTGCGCATGCGCAACTGGATGTCGTAAACCGGAAAGTGGGTTACATACATCGTTATAAGGTCATTTGAGTTTTATAATTATATATGTGTGTGTGTGTGTATATATATATATATATATATATATATATATATATATATATATATATACAAATTAGCTGTGACACTCGGCGTTGCCCAGAATTGAATGATGATCAGCGAATGTTTCACACTCCCATATTTTTATTGTACGCGAAATCAATGAAATTGTTCCTTTCTCAATTAAATCGATTGATTGCCTGCTCTTGTTACGGACCTATTGCGGTGCACCAGGAAGAAACTTTGCATATCTTCCTGTGGTGCCTTAGTTCACAATACATTGTAGTCTACATTGCACTGTAGAGAACCTACTGTCTATTTTACAGAATTATTTTTATATATAACTTTAATTGAGTTTAAAATGAAAAAAATCAGATATCAAGGCTTAATTGTGCTTTGAACAGAAACATTCATTTCGAAGGCGCCCCTCTTTTATCAAAGAACCTGCTTTTGATTTTATACGCCAAGCCTTTTTGCTTGTGTGTTAATACAACTACTCAAATGCACCTGTAATGTTAGGCAGTATAACGTGGTAATTCTTGTCAAAATCGCTTGTTTCATCTTTATTAGATTTCTTTGATTATCGATTATTAATACTTATTGAAAACATGTCGACACAAAACCTATCTAAGAACACTGGCAAATATATAAAGTACATTTGTGTGAAATTTCATAAAAATCGGAACAGTCGTTTTGGATTCATAAGAAACGAAGTCACACATACACACAGACAGACGAAGCTTTTACATTATATATATATATATATATATATATATATATATATATATATATATATATATATATATATAGTGTGTACAGAAAGTTGTTAGATGAGACAAATCATTGGTACCGAGACGAATATTGGCTGAAGAGACCTTGATAAAGATACCTTAAACGGTCCTTATAATCGGGTTTGAAACCGACGGTACCAATGATTTGTCTCGTCTAACAGCTTTCTGTACACAAAATATAAATACACTCTTACATTTTGGATTTTCCTTTTAATTGAGCACTCTGCTGGATTTCTTTAAAAAAAAAACATTATATATATATATATATATATATATATATATATATAATATATATATATATATATATATAGGTAAGCCATTGAAGTGGAGTTGGATTTGAATCAAATTAAAATGAGTTTGCAAAGCATATTAAAATATTTGAATTAAAAAATAACGCAACTTCAACTGGAGTCCTTTTCAGTTTCCTATATTTCTCCCCATTTTCTCTCTGCTATAGGTTAAATAGTTTTAATACTGGTGGTGATATTTCCTTATGTTTATAGTAGACGATTCAAATATACATCTTCCAATAAACTGTTACAGCGAACCCACGTTCATATTTAGTTGCCTAAAAGATGCCAATTTAGCACATGCATAAATAATCGTCTTAATTTTCGAACTCAAAATAATATTCTATTTAAAAAAAAAAAAAACATCAGGGTTTCTTTTAATTAAATTTAACAAAACAGAACTTTCTATTTTTGAAAGATGATCAACTTAAATAATGATGTGAAAATAAGAAAACATCTTTATGGCGGCACACATATTTAGATATTTGTCCAGCTCATCAACTGCAACATGCATAACTGTCCACAAAAAAAAACTTGAATTTAAAAATTGTGGTTCTTATTTCTCCAGTGCATTCTTTCAATGTGTACTGTTGTAAACCTGTGAACAATCATCCTTCATGATAATATAGGTTTGCTTAAAAAATAATGACAATTTCTATTTGTTTCTTTTCGGATTCATGCTTTGGAGTTGGCAACCTATGATTTGACGTTCTGCTTAAGTGATAAACAGCATATCCAGTACCGTGAACCTGTAAATTGATATATATATATATATATATATATATATATATATATATATATATATATATATATATATATATATATATATACACAAACACACACACACATATATATACATACACATATATATATACATACGTATATATATACATACATATGCATACATATATACATATATATATACATACATATATATATACATACATATATATATACATACATATATATATACATACATATATATATATATATATACATATATATATATATACATATATATATATATATACATATATATATATATACATATATATATATATATATATATATACATATATATATATATACATATATATATATATATATATATATATATATATATATACATATATATATATATACATACATATATATATACATACATATATATATATATATACATACATATATATACCTGCATACATATATATACATGCATACAAATACATATATACATATGCATATATATACATATATACACATATATATATACATATATATCCACATCCATATACATATATATCCATATATATATACACATATATATACATATACACATATATATACATATATATATATATATATAGATACAAATATATACATATATATATATATATATATATATATATGTATGTATATGAATAAAATAAAGCAAGATATAAATGATGCTTTAGACGTTATGTGAATAAAAAGGAAAAACCTAAAAGAGTAAAAAAAAAAATAAAATCAACGTTTCGTCCCCATTTCAGGGGACATCATCAGGATTTCTAGGCGAGGATGTACAGGAAAGACGGTCATATCACATGCGAAAGAGGAGAAGTTGAGTTCTCTTTCTGTTCTGGAGAGAAAAAATTTCATGATGAAAAGAGAATTTATATCAAGTGCGTGGAGGGGGGGGTCGGGTTATATACATATATGCATTTTTTTTATCAATTTAGTTCTGCCGGCAAATTCACATGCTAAAGCAGACATGACACTGAAGACGGTCATTGGTATTCATACATATATATACACGCACGCACATATACATATGTCCACATAGATACACATACACACATACATATCACACAGAGATATACATACATACATACATACATACACAATACATAATATGCACACACACATGTACATACATACACAAGACGGTCATTGGCATACACACATATAAATATATACATGCATACATACATACATATCTATAAACATACGCTCATATATACGTATATAGATACACAATATATAATACACATACATACATATACATATCCACATGCATACATACATATACATCAACATATACACACATATATACAAATACATACACACGTATACTTACAGACATACGAGTACACATATTTTTTTTTTTTTTTTTACATGAGGTCACCACTTATCAAGGCCCAAAGGCCACTCAGGGATAAGGGTTATTACGTGTACCGTAATCAATGAGATAGTAATGTAGTATTCATTAGTATTTGGGGTTTTGATAGAGTGTCTTAAGCGAGCGTTTTGTCAGGAGTTTGTTTATGTTGGACTTGAAGATGTCCAAGTTGTAGTCAGGTGGGAAACAGGCAAGCGGCAGAGAGTTCCACTGGCGTGCAGTTCTAAGAAAGAAGCTTTGCTCATGGAATCTACGTTTGGCATAGATAGAGAGTGGAGAAAATTATTGACAGTAGTTTCAGCCAGACGGGTGTTTCTCGTGAAAGATTGGTGAGGGGGGACAAGGGATTGGAGCTCAGACGAGCACCTGCCATGGAAATAACGATAAAACAAAGACAGGCTTGCAAGGTCTCTTCTGTGGGAGAGAGGTTGCAGGGAAGAGAAAAGGGCATTCCCCACTAAGCCACGAAATATATTTTATAATCTGTCAAGGAAGGATAGGCTGTTTTTAGCAGCTCCTGCCTAAATGTGGCAGCAGTACTCCATCCTTGGACGTACTTGGCTTCTATACAGATAGAGAATTGCATCAGTAGTGAGATATGTTCTGGAGCGGTAGAAGGATCCCATCATTTTCCCAGCATCCCTGGCAACAGATTTGATGTACGTGTTCCATTTCAGATCAGGAGTAAAGGTCAAACCCAGAAGCTTGTCAAAACATGGAGCCTCCCCAAGACGAGAGCCATCCATTTCAATTGATGCCAGATGGGGATCAGAGCGTTGATGATGTAAAGATAGAAGCTTGGTTTTGGATGCATTAAAAGTGACAAGCCATCTCTTTCCCCATTGTACCACGCGCTCAAGATCAGAGGAGAGACAATTAGAGAGAACTTTGTCATTTACGGCCTTTGATGTGTTGCCATAGATGGTCGTGTCATCAGCATAGATGTCAACGAATGATTTAAGTATGTGTTTAGGGAGATCATTGATGTAGATCATGAAGAGTGTTGGGCCCAGGATGGACCCCCTGGGGTCTCCAGCATTAATACTGTGGGCCTCTGATTTCTGCCCATCAACCACTACTCTTATGAACCTACCAGAGAGAAATAATTTAATGATTGAGAAAATATTTCCAGTAATACCGTAAGTAAAAAAATCTTGTGAAGTAGGCCCTTATGCCATACCTTATCAAAGGCCTTCGATATGTCAAGAGCACTGGCCCTGGAAAGGAAACCTTTGCACAAGAGATTCACTAATCCTATGTGATATAAACGCATATATATGCATATATACATACACTTACCTACATATACATACACATACATAAATATGCATTCATACACACACATATGCACATACACATATACATGCATATATACACATTCATATACATACACACATGCATACATACACATATGTGCATACATACATATATACACATGCATGTCTGAGGGAATATCTAGACAAAGATGATGTTAAAGAGTTTATGCTTTGTACGGCAGCTAAATCTCTCTCTTGGTTCCAAATGTTGACATCCAGCAACAAGCAAGAGCAAGATAGCCAGCAAGAAGTCAAACTGCAGACCAGCTTAATGTGGGTACTGATCTCTTTTGTAGGTATTTTTAAATCAGAGATTTGCTTCTCCTAGAAGGCTTGCCTTCACCACGGCTTACGGAAGCCCTCCCCACCCCACATACACAAGGAAATAAACACATGCATACATACAGATGTATGCCAACACACATATGCATGTGCACACACATGCAAACATACACACGTAGAAGCACACATACACACAATACACATGAGGAAACATTCCAAAACTCTTAAATACTCAATGGTCAGGACGACGACGATGGTGATAAGCACGATTAAATGAGATTAACAAAAAAAAAAGGGCACGGATTTACATCTTGTTCTTATTTTTACAAAAATGTTTGTCTATATGACTAACACTTTTGCAGTAGAAAATGACGATGATGTGGACAATTTCACACATTATTTCATATACATATATATACATACATATACATAAATATATATATATATACATATGTACATACATATATATACACATATACATACATATATATATACATATATATACACATATACATCCACATATATATACATATATATACACATATACATACATATATATACACATATACATACATATACACATACATATGTATATACATATATATATATATATACATGTACATATGTATATACATATATATATATATATACATGTACATATGTATATATACACACGTATATATATACATGTACATATGTATATACATAAATATATATATACATGTACATATGTATATACATACATATATATATACATGTACATATGTATATATATATACATATATATATATACATGTACATATGTATATACATATATATATATACATGTACATATGTATATACATATATATATATACATGTACATATGTATATACATACATATATATACATGTACATATGTATATACATACATATATATACATGTAAAAATGTATATACATACATATATATATATACATGTACAGATGTATATACATACATATATATATACATGTACATATGTATATACATACTTATATATATATATACATGTACATATGTATATACATACATATATATATATATACATGTACATATGTATATACATACATATATATATATATACATGTACATATGTATATACATACATATATATATATATATATATATATACATGTACATATGTATATACATACATATATATATACATGTACATATGTATATACATACATATATATATATACATGTACATATGTATATACATACATATATATATATACATGTACATATGTATATACATACATATATATATATACATGTACATATGTATATACATACATATATATATATACATGTACATATGTATATACATACATATATATATATACATGTACATATGTATATACATACATATATATATACATGTACATATGTATATACATACATATATATACATGTACATATGTATATACATACATATATATACATGTACATATGTATATACATACATATATATATACATGTACATATGTATATACATACATATATATACATGTACATATGTATATACATACATATATATATACATGTACATATGTATATACATACATATATATACATGCACATATGTATATACATACATATATATATACATACATATATATATACATGTACATATGTATATACATACATATATATACATGCACATATGTATATACATACATATATATATACATACATATATATATACATGTACATATGTATATACATACATATATATATATATACATGTACATATGTATATACATACATATATATATACATGTACATATGTATATACATACATATATATATACATGTACATATGTATATACATACATATATATATACATGTACATATGTATATACATACATATATATATATACATGTACATATGTATATACATACATATGTATATACATACATATATATATACATGTACATATGTATATACATACATACATATATATATACATACATATATATATACATACATACATATATATATACATACATATATATATACATGTACATATGTATATACATACATATATATATACACATGTACATATGTATATACATACATATATATATATACATGTACATATGTATATACATACATATATATATATACATGTACATATGTATATACATACATATATATATACATGTACATATGTATATACATACATATATATATACATGTACATATGTATATACATACATATATATATATACATGTACATATGTATATATATACATATATATATATATACATGTACATATGTATATATATACATATATATATATATACATGTACATATGTATATACATACATATATATATACATGTACATATGTATATACATACATATATATATACATGTACATATGTATATACATATATATATATGCATATACATATGTATATACATACATATATATATACATGTACATATGTATATACATATATATATATGCATATACATATGTATATACATATATATATATGCATATACATATATATATGTATAAACATACATATATATATGTATATAGATACATATATATATGTATATACATACATATATATATGTATATACATACATATATATATGTATATACATACATATATATATGTATATACATACATATATATATGTATATACATATATATATATGTATATACATATATATATATATGTATATACATACATATACATATACATACATATACATATGTATATACATACATATACATATGTATATACACACATATACATATGTATATACATACATATACATATGTATATACATACATATATATGCATACATATACATATGTATATACATACATATATATACATACATATACATATGTATATGCATACATATATATACATACATATGTATATACATACATATATATACATATGCATATACATACATATGCATATACATACATATGCATATACATACATACATATGTATACATATATATATTTATATATTTATAATTCAGGTGTGAGATGTTCAAAAGTAGGGACTAATGAATACCATGAGGGTGTTAGATAGTGCTCAATAACAAGAGCAAAACTTTTTTTTATTATTTGATTTTTTATTATTTATTCAAGGGTAAACCGTTACATTTGGTCACGACAAACAGCCATCGGTTTCAGTCAAAAACTATTTACTCAACAACTATCTAATCAGGCTGAAATTTGGCATAGTGTGTACCATTATCAAAGCACACCAGATTCATGCATCAAGTTCAGAAAAATTTACAGTTGAAATTCCATTAAAATGTTGATCTCGATAAAGGCCATATAACACGTGGGACTTCATAAGATAAAATATGGACAAAGTAGTAAGTTTTTATATTATCGCCAAAAGTATGACTTTCATCTTTTCGTGACTTTAACCTGTGACCTAGGTATCCCCAAATCAAAGTAGTTCTAAGCTAGATTATGACCGATATTTTGGCCAAGTTTGATGGCGATTAGTCAATTATGTGGGTGCTATGCAGGGCACAAATTATGTGGGAGCTATGCTGTACACAAACATAGCATCAAGCCAACAAACTTGACCTACAACATAACCTTCTTCGTGGAGGTAACAAACAAAACAATGGAAAAAAAGTAGAAACCAAACTCAATATTAATAATAATTAATTTCTACTAGTGTCACTATTATACGTTATGCCAGTAGGAGAGGACAGTGTAGGCATATCAAAGTGAAAGTAGAAAGTACGGAGATATAAACTCTTTTAGCAAGAGAAAGAAGATAATTACTTGACATTTCTTTTATTTGAACGAGTTTGTTTTAAACAAAGTTTAAGCGGTTCTTTGATTAACACACAGAATCAATTCTAGGACGAATTTCTTTTCAAAACGAGCCTTATTTCAAAGGATCAACTGATCTTGGATGAAATATTTAAATAAATTGAATCTCTAAATTTTCTTTGAACACTTGCCAAGATGAAACATGATGAATTTATTCTTATTTTATTTCGACTAATATTTGATACGACACTAAAATCTATTCACAATCCAAAATTAAGAACCGGCTTACTGTACAGCTAATAATGTTAATAACCATGTCAATGCTCAATAGAAGAAATGTTTAAGAGTAAATAATACTCATGCCCGCTTGGGAATTCTTCAAAATGTATTATTACAAAATATATCAAACGTATTATATTTTGTAATCATATATTCTTACTTAAACAAATGCCTTGTTCTATCTCATATTTATCCAAGTTCAGCTGGTGTAAATGCTATGAGAGTTAACATTGTGGAATATATTAGTAAATCGAGTTCAAATCTAGTTGAATCTTTTAATTATGATAGATAAAAACTATATATATATATATATATATATATATATATATATATATGTATATATGGAGAGAGAGAGAGAGAGAGAGAGAGAGAGAGAGAGAGAGAGAGAGATGAAAAAGGAACATACCAAGTTATATGTCTATCAACGTTTCGTCTTTATTGAAAGACTTCTTCTGGATAAATAAATTGAAGAAAATTTTCTTTAATTTATTCACCCATAAGTCTTAGAATAAAGACGAAGCATTTATGTACATATATAACTTGGTTTGATCATTTTTCAGCTATTTATCTCGTCGGAATACTATTTCCATTATTCTCATCATATAAACTCTGTGTATCACATTATTGCAGGTCAATATTGTTTTAA
Organism: Euprymna scolopes; assembly: GCF_053919585.1. NCBI lineage: Eukaryota > Metazoa > Mollusca > Cephalopoda > Sepiida > Sepiolidae > Euprymna > Euprymna scolopes. The sequence goes on along the minus strand of NC_136508.1, from coordinate 33,315,959 downwards.
TTTTGAAATTGCTATGAAACGCAGAGAAGTGAACTTTGATGCATTGGAAGCACATAACAAGGTGCCGTATTTTCCTGATTTTTGTAGAATTTGAACAAATATGTTGAAAGTTATGCTAATTTTTCTATTTTCTGGTAATTTTAAGTGCGTATCACTATTGCAAGTGTCTAAAAATGTATATTGTCGGTAATAAAACAATATTCTTACTTCATATTTCTATTTATATGAAAAAAATAACATTCCCAGTAACAATATTAACCAAAAACAAGAACGAATTTCACATTGTTTTGTTTCAGGAAATATTTATTTATCAACATAATTCCCATGCTTTAAAATCACTTTGAATAGTCTCTTGTCAAGTGATTATGTCAATCGGCGGATTTGAGATGATTTGATGCTATAGGAAACTTCCAAAATCTTCCTCCAAAGTTCATCCGTTGACAAAAATTGAACACTTCCTTCATAAACTTTCATCTTTATTATTGACCAGAACTGCTCAATTGGACTTATATCTAGTGAACAACGTGGCCATGTCATCAAATGTTCTCCACTAATGCCTAATGACTTAAAATAGGATGTTGTAGCCTTGGTTGAGTGGAATGGCGCAGTATCGTGCATAAAAATCAATTTGCAGTGACGTGCCAATGGAAAGTCATCAAGCCATGTTAACAAATGCTCATTTAAAAATAAAATATAAGTTTGGCTTGACAGTTTGACACTTTTTGGCATTTGAAATGGTCCAATTAGTTCATCGCAGATTATTCCAGCCCAAAACATGACACCTCCATCTCCTTGTTGATGACGGAATCGATGAGGGGTAAGGAATCCAAAAGGACTCCAAATTTTGGCCCACCCATCTGGCCCATCAAGGGTTGCTCTGGCCTCATTGGTGAAAAGAATATTTTCAAAGCTGCTTTTCATGTATTTCTGAGCCCAAGCCAAACGTTTTTCCTTATGAGTTTGGTTTAAAACAGGTCTTACTATGGGCTTAATGCTTTTTGCAATTTCGTTTAAGATAATGCAGTGTGTCTTTATGGACAAGGAATGTATTCCAGTCTTGTCAAATATAGCAGCACTGTTGTTGCCCGACTGCTTGATAAGTAGACGGCAAATTTTTCTAACACCACGAACAGAAACTGACTTTCTTGTATTTTCGTGCTTCCTTTGTTTGATATTTGGATTTTCAACGAATAAAGACAACGTTTTTTGATCTTTTCCAAGCTCCTTGACTAGATTTATGAGAGATAAACCTTCTGCAAAACCTGAAAAAAACACGCCCATTTTTACTAGCTGTCAATCGACTCTTTCTAGGCATTCTAGGAGATCGGCAATAAAGTGATACACACTTAAAATTACCAGAAAATAGAAAAATTAGCATAGCTTTCAAAATATTTGTTCAAATTCCACAAAAAATCAGGGAAATAAGGCACCTTATTATGTTCTTCCAGTGTAACAAATTCCACTTCTCTGTGTTTCATAGTAATCTCAAAATTTAAGAAACATCGACCTGCAATAAAGCGATACACAGGGTTTATACATATCCCTATATATATAAAATGAACTCATTTTTCCCCTATGATTTTGACCTTAATAGGATTAAAAATCAAGACATTTCATGCAAATGTAATATGCACAAACTGCAGCCCAATATCTGAGGTGTGTTATAGACATATTACCTCTCCACTTCCTCGATAATCGTAGATTCCTATATTTTTTCTGCTGAGAGTTCACTGCCAAAATCGATTAAAATCAATGGAAGTAGTAAAATGTTTTCTCTCTAATCAATTCCTCCTTTCCCTGCCACCACTTATACCGTTGTGGAATCGTTCACAAGAGACAGTTACGAAGAAACGCGGTTTCGGTTTTCTGTACTTCGTAGTTGCTTGAAAAACCTGGAATGGAATTTTACTGTGCCTTTCCGTTCTATGCTTATAGGGTGAAATGTACCATGGAATTAATCGATAGCGACATTCCCACAAACATTAATCTTATCCCACGCTTACTTTTACGTTGCTTAATTACTATTTTTTTCCCAACATTTTTACACACACAAAAAGAAATGATTCTTTCCATTGCTTTTTTTTATAAAATAAACATATAAAACACCATTTCTGTTTTATTTCGTTTTGTAGTTGCTTAAAAAAACTGGAATGGAATTTTACCGTTCCTTTTTGTTCTATGCTTTCTACTGGGTGAAACGCACCATGGACTTAACCGAATCGAAGGGTTATTTATGCCATTTTTTTTTCCGCTTTTCGCTGTGTTTTTTGTTTTTCCAAACACGTTCATCATTTTTTCCCTTATTTTTGCTTTTTGTTTTCTGATTTCTTCTTTAAAGAAGTTTTACGTTTGTTCACTGTTTTTTTTTGTTTTGGTTTTTCCGATTTTTTTAAGAGGTTTAATATCATTTTTTTTTTAAATATTTAAACAGGGTTATTACTTTGCTTATTCTTTACTTTACCCCCCCCCTTATACACACACACTTCCAAACACCCCGGGCAACGCCGGGTACCCTCGCTAGTATATATATAAAGAAATAATAATGTGAAATCTGAGCCAGAGAAAACAAAAAGTAAATAAATTTATTGCTACCACTTATAAAGAAGGGTGCATATGAATTTTATGCTAGTCGCTCTAAATACTGCAGGTATAAGATCAGATTACTAGGGAGAGGATTTCGTACTTTGGAAAAATAATAGATAAAATGTGGGATAAATGAATTTAATGAATCAGTATAGCTTCATTTACATGTTCCAAGGTAAAAACAACCAATGATATTGTACGATCGTTTCAGAGACGATATCGTGTTTGTTTAGATATAATCTTATCAACACAAGGTGTATTTGCACCAAAATAGCAATCAATATGCAGCTTTGAGAGGAATTAGATTTGGAATCGAATTTAAGGATTATTTTTTTATCCAAGTCTCGGAGGTATCAAACCAGTTGACGTCTCACCAGTAGGAATTGTATATACTCGAAAGCATGATGTCACCCCAACAAGCTAACCTAACGAGTAATCAATAAAATGTTCAGAAAGAAATAAAATTATTTCCACAACGTAGCAGCTCACAAAAGACCATGAAAGCTAACAAATTGAAAGTTCAAGACTTGAGTTTCACCCTCATTTAGAGTCATCAGTTAAACACATCCGGACTCGGGATTCAAAACCCGAATCTCTAATATGTGAAGTGAGTATTTTGTCACTTAAGCAACCACATTACACTAAAAAAAAAAGTCTATTAATCAACACAGATCACACAAATCGCGGCAGAATCTGACTATGGAATGTGCCTACTTTGTCTCAAACAAGGGATGTGGTCATCTAAGCACTGAGAACTCAAGTCGATGTCTCCCAAGTAGGATTTTTACACTTGTTAGACCGATGACATCCAACAAGCTAACCTAGCAAGAAAATTAATATTAAATTTTTCAGAATGTGAGATGATTATAGTTATAAAACCTACAGTTAAGCAAAGTCAACTATTTCCACAGTTAAGCAATGTGAGCTGTGACGAAAAATAATAAATGACCATCTGAGAAAACTGTGTATTTGTAACTCGGAGAATTATTATATTACACTATATATATACATATATAAATATATATATATAAGGAACAAACGAAGATATGTGTTTAACAACGTTCCATCTTCATTGTAAGACTTCTTCTGGATGGATGAAATTAAGAAAATAAAATACAAGTATTTGAAAACATATTTTTGGTTTAATGAAATGTATGACTTTTTCCTATTTCAGAACGAAAAAAAAAAATTAAAATACCTCACAAATACTTTGAAAAGTTTGCAATATTCCAGACATTTTATATTAGATGCAAAGAAAAAAGCCACAGAAACATTTTCCAGAATAAAAAATAAAAAAATCATATACCTCAGACACTTCTCTCACAAACAGACATGTTCTTTTACATAGACACGCCAATAATACAATAATATGCAACACACTAAACAAACTAGGAATTATAATAATACAAACCACATCACAAACTATAAAACAAATATTACAAAAAACAAAGCATCTCCAAAAACCCAATTTCCAATGCAGGCATATACACTGTTTAGTGCCAAAATTGCCATCATATATATGTTGGTGAAACCCAACGTAGATTATAGAAAAGGCTCAATGAATATAAGAGATATAAGAAATAGCAACAGCCTCAATGCATTATTCTCTCATTCATAGCAGCATAATCATACTTTTGACTTCAAACAAACAAAATACTTGAATTTATTTTAAATAACCACAACGGAGTCTTCTTGAATCAGCGCTTTTCGTAAGTTCAAGCACAATTAAACATGGAGGTTTCTATAATTTATTGCCATTAATAAGTAAACTCCTATCAAACAACATAATTAATTTTAGACAGGTTAACCCTCTCACACCATAGAAAACACCACCTATAATAATTAATACACATAATCAGTCCATAAATTACATAACACAGATACACTCAATTGATTTCAGTTACACATCCATATTTGAATTATTCAAAAAAGAATATAAATTACATCATATCTTTTTAAATATATTAACGGCGATATGGCATAAAAAATCTTCCTCTCTTTCACAACGCTATACCTTTTTTGAATTTCCAAGGACTTTTTCATTCTGAAATAGAACAAAGTCATACATTTCATTACAACAAAAATATATTTTCAAATATAGTACTGGTATTTTCTTAATTTCAATTATCCAGAAGAAGTCTTACAATCAAGACGAAACATTGATGAACACATAACTTGTTTTTTTTAATCTCTCTATTTCGTCAGAATACTATTTCTATCATTCTTATCATATATATATATATATATATATATATATATATATATATATATATATATATATATATATATATATTAAAGGTGGTGAACTTTTGAGCCCAGTTGTTGTATATTATTTATTTACAAAATATATTAGTTTTTAAATATTTGAAGACATTTACTGAAAAATTAAAACAACACTTTTACCAAAACCTATGAAGACGGCATTAAATGAGTTTAAAAAGCATTGATATGCCATAAAACAGCTGAACTAATGGACCCAGAACGTAAACTTGGCATAGCCGTTTTCATTATCACATCTTATCCATTGCCCCAATAAAGAGCGCCCTAATTAACGAGAGAGAAGATGTTGATTGAAACTTTTATGGCAAACATAAATCCTAATTCATTCGACATTTATAGATATGACAGCAGCGAACAGCATTTCTTTAATGATTTATTCAGGGAATATAAAAAGCAATAAAATCAAATTATTAAACGTTTTCTTTCACATGGTTTTTAGCACTGTCGAAACAATCTACATTTAACTTATTTATTTTACAAGAATAGAATCATATATATGATTATGGGAAAAATATACTTATTTAATTATATTTCAGCCTTTATACCAAACCTTTAATTTATGAAGCGGCCCTGTCGGTGGGACATTAGAATACACCGACTGCCCCCTGCAGAGGGTAAAAGTCCCTCAATGGGGGTCCTGGATATGACCTTAAACTATATCCAGTGGTGAGGCTCCAGCTTGTGGGCTTTGGGGAGTGTGGAGCCACCCTTTAATTACCACTGCTCCCAGGTCTACTCTGACCCGGAGTGGTAGTACCTGTTAGGGTCCCAACTATGGGTTAAATAGAAACCGACGTGAAAACAAATATATTCTATTAAAAAAATTTTCTTCAAAATCTTTGGATTCGGCATTAAATAACCTGAAAAGGGTTGATATGCCGTAAAACAAAAACAACCAACCAACCAACCATAATTTATGAAGCTCGATGTAACTACAAACCATCTTTAATTTAAGTCTCAGCCATCTGTGTGTGTGTGTGTGTGTGTGTGTTAGTGCGTGTACGTGCGAGTGAGCATGTCTGCTAAGACTTATCTGCCTCGAAGCGGCATGGAACTGGTATTGTTAGAAAGAGCGATCTCTTGGACACATAATTTCGAAAAATTAGAAAAAACTCGTCAATTATTTCATGTAGAAATGTCGTTGCGTTTGAATGGGGGGTGCGGTAAAAATCTTGGTTTCGATGCTGTTTATTAATCGTCCATGAGCAAACAGTCGTTTCATTGTTTCATTTTAGACAGCTAAATTTGCAATGTTATAACGTTTGTGCCATTGTAGTCCGATCGATAACATGTTCGCTTATGAACTTAAGTTTTTCAAGTTCGCACCTAGCATGCAGCATTTTTTATTTTCATAACATAAAATGGCACCCAAAGCGCTCCCACCCCATTAGTATACAAATAAATGGCAAAACGTCTATATTCTAAATACTAAAATGTTATTCATCTTACCGTTTATTTCTTTCAGCATGTTAAAATGTTCAATTCTTGACAGAACCTGCTTTGTAATGCAGAACCATTCATGTAATTATGTCAACTTTTTAATCTTTCCCGCTCTGACTTATCAGAAGAATAGGCCTTCAACTTTAAATAAAAATAAAAAGAATATGGGCATACTCAAAAAAACCGAAAAAAATCGTAAGAGTAGAAAATCAAAGATAGCGTAAATATAAAAAAAACACACGTGTAACTTCTCTTCCGATTTTTTTGAATTAATGTAATCATGCCCATATTCCTTTTATTTTTATTTAAAGTTGATGAGTGCCTCTTCTTCTGATGAGTCACGGCGGAAAAGATTTTTAAAAAATTGACATAATAATTATATGAGTGGTTCTGAGTTACGAAACTGGTGCCGTCAAGAATTTAACATTTTAACTTTCTGAAAGAAATAAACGGTAAGATAGGCAACATCTTGTAATTTGGAATATAGACTTTGTCTTTATATATATATATATATATATATATATATATATATATATATATATATATATATATATATTAAATAAGGGAGTAGTCACCAACAATGTGTATTTTTTAACATTATTATATTATTCCGTGTTTTGTAATGATCCAAACATAATTTTCAATGAAAAACCAAAACACGGAATAATAAAATAATGTTAAAAAATACACATTGTTGGTGACTACTCCCTTATTTAAATATACATCTTTCTTTCGTTGGAATTTGTTAACCCATTTTATATAAATATATATATATATATATATATATATATATATATATATATATATATATAGAGAGAGAGAGAGAGAGAGAGAGAGAGAGAGAGAGAAATAGTGTTTGCGCGCGTGTGTTTAGGCTTGTATTAATCATGGGACAATTTCAATATTTTTCCAAATTCTGTACTAAAGTCCCAATTCCAATACAATTACTTATTCCGATTCTTTTTAAATCTCTACATATTTAACTATAAAGTTGTTATTTTTCCCCGATTACCGTAAAGGCACATGTTAGATGGGCATATATTTTCGAATTAATAAATTATGATAATGATGATTATCCCTAGGCATTTAAACTGCATTTTTATATATAAAAAAACACTCAGTGCTTCTTTAGACATTATCATTTGATAAATTATTGACTTATATTCTAGAAAAAAAAACCTTTCTCCCAACAAGGAGAAATATCAAATGTTAAGTATTAGAAATAATCTAAACATTATCGGAATATATTGAAGATAATAAGGTTGTTATTTATTATGTTAAATTACACAAAATGTTAAGTTTTTAGACGACAAACTGCAAAGAAAGCACAGACGTATAGTTTATTTCTTTTTAACAAAATGTAATTGTTGTCCAATGATTGTAGTGGGCTGTTACCGTAATTAATTCTTCTCTTTATCCCTCTACCTTTTTTCTATGTCCATTAAAGAAATTATTTTTTTCAAACTAAGTGTTAAATAATTTTAGAAATGAAGTTAAATAAAAAAAGTGCATTTGTATTTAACCCTTTATGACCTGGTTGAACTAATTCGTTCAATCGTAAGTAAATGAATATAACTGCATAAATAAAGTAGGAATTGAGTCAAACACGCCTTGTATGTATTAGTTCAGTATCTGGGTAGATGCCAGGTACCTCCAGATCGAAACTGGCCATTGCTTACATTCAGTATCTCAAATTAACAATAAATATTTTTTTAATCATCTACATCATAATTTAGATCATAATGGATTAAGTGTCGATGCACTAAATTAATTGGGAACTGTATCCGCTGCTTAAATAGTCAAGTAAATCAAATTAGTCAACGCATTGTTGTTACGCAGGAATTGTTAACAACTGCAGACATTGATGTTATTATTTACTGTCATGGGAAAGAACTCTAAATTACGTTATTTTGACAAAGTAAGAAAAAACAAAACAATCTTATCTTTTTTGTAAAAAATTAAATGTAAAATCCCGTTCGTTTTCTACCCAATTAAAATGACTTAAATAGAAATTAACGGAAGAGGTGAGAAAGACTATTAAATCACTGAAAATGTATGTGTGCATTAGATAAGTAAACTTTGCTAATAGCAGGAAATATGTCTAAATAAAAATATTTAATTATTTTCTTATTGTATGACGATGGCACGAGTGAAGTACTGACTTATTTTTGTTGAGAGGTAGCACTGATAGTGTAGTGAAATTTATCAAATTGATATAAGCGCAACAGAAAATCGTGTAATAATTAAAATAAAATAAGTTTTGGAAATAAATCAGACATCTTTGAAATGTGTACACTTAATTTTTTTACAAATATGTATTTCCCTTGACTTTGAAAAATAGCCGTGGTTATCATGAAAGAATTTTTTAAGCATAACTCATACTTAGTACTATCTCTATTATATGAAGTAAGCTATGTGTTTATTTGTATAGTTCTACCTATGGAATTCACTTCTAAACTAATTAACAAATCATTATAAATATTGGAATGATCAATAAATAATAATAAATATTGGAATGACTAACAGATCAGTATAATATTGGAATGATTAACAGATCAGCATAAAAATTGGAATGATTAACAGACCAGCATAAAAATGGGAATGATTAACAGCTCAGTATAAATATTGGAATGATTAACAAATCATTATGAATATTAGAATGATTAACAAATCAGTATAAATATTAGAATGATTACCAGATCAGTATAAATATTGGAATGATTAACAGATCATTATAAATTTTGGAATGATTTACACATCAGAAATGTCAAAATTTTAGAATGATTAATAAATCAGTATAAATTTTAGAATGATTACCAGATCAGTATAAATATTAGAATGATTAACATATCATTATAAATTTTAGAATGATTAACAGATCAGTATAAATTTTAGAATGATTAACAGATCATTATAAATTTTGGAATGATTTACACATCAGAAATGTCAAAATTTTGGAATGATTAACAGATCAGTATAAATATTAGAATGATTAACAGATCATTATAAATATTAGAATGATTAACAGATCATTATAAATTTTGGAATGATTAACAGATCATTATAAATTTTGGAATGATTAACAGATCATTATAAATTTTGGAATAATTAACAGATCAGTATAAATATTAGAATGATTAACAGATCATTATAAATATTAGAATGATTAACAGATCAGTATAAATTTTGGAATGATTAACAGATCAGTATAAATTTTAGAATGATTACCAGATCATTATAAATTTTGGAATGATTTACATATAATTATAAATTTTAGAATGATTAACAGATCATTATAAATTTTGGAATGATTTACACATCAGAAATGTCAAAATTTTGGAATGATTAACAGATCAGTATAAATTTTGGAATGATTAACAGATTATTATAAATATTAGAATGATTAACAGATCAGTATAAATTTTGGAATGATTAACAGATCAGTATAAATTTTGGAATGATTAACAGATCAGTATAAATTTTGGAATAAACCTACAATGTGTAAGCTGCTACAGGAAGAAAATAGGTGAACTTATAGACAAGAATAATATTTTCTTTAACGAATCCGGAATTTAAAGCAACTTAATTGCAGTCTCTTTTGTTTTTTTTTAATTAATATAAAGAAAGAATGGAAAAAATATGTAACGTATGGTTATCTTTACTTTTAGTCAGCCTTAAAAATACTCTATTCTCAATATTGAGCATAAATTTGCAGGACCGTTTTGTTTATGACGCATTGAAAATTGTTTTATAAAGACTCTTTTATAATATACACCAGTATATCTATCTATACACATACATATATATGCATAGACAAGTCATAATTTTTTTATTTTTAGTGATAACTGTATGAATAGTATTAATCAGATCCCCTGAGCCTTGGAATGTTGGCTGTTATTATATCCACGGTAGTTTCCTCTCTTTCCTCTTTCATTTATTTATTTATTTAAAATGTACATAAGGTCAAAAAACATTGGTACCGTCGGTTTCAAGCCTAACATAAGAGCCACCAGTTAATTGTAAATCCTAAATAATGTTAGGCTCTCGTCAGCCATGTTTCTCCATGTTTCAACATGGCTGACGAGAGCCTAACATTATTTATGATTTACCATTAACTGGTCGCCTTTATGTTAGGCTTGAAACCGACGGTACCAATGTTTTTCTGACCTTCTGTACATTTAAATAAATAAATATTAAGCTCTTATATCGAAAAAAGGTTTTTTTCTTTGTAATCGAGCATGGAATTCTTTCCCCCAAAACAGTAAACATTATATATAAGTTAACTTGAAAAATAGACTTTTCCGGAGAGAAAGGGTTAACCTGTCTGGATAGATGAAGCTCTACCCAGTTAAGAGGAGCAATTTATAAGAAAAGATTGTTTTTTTTTTCTGTATTCACTTATTTTCTCTTTAATATATTATTATTTTATCTTCGATTTCTCTTCCATTTACACCCTATTTTTCCTATCCCCTATATCTTTACTCCCTATCTTTATCTCCTATGTTTCATCCCCTATCCCTTATTTTCTTTAGCTATAATCTGCACCTTTCCTCTTATAAAGTACTCCCGTTACCCAATCCCTGTCCTACTCAATACCCTCTTCTTTCACTTTTGAAATTATTTCTAATGATATTACTCCCCTTCTTTTTCATTACTTCTCCCCTGAAATTCCCATTTCTAACCATAAATTCATGTACAATCGGTGTTGTCTTCTTTGCCTTTACATTTATTCAATGCTGTTTTTCTTCTCTCCTCTTCTGGCGAGAAGCATTTAGCTTTGAAATGCCATAGCCTAAAGAGGTTTCTTTCCTCATTTCCTTATTGTAATCACCCTCATCCTTACTGAGATGTAATAAAGTTCTGATGTAACTTTTTTACTTTCTTATCTTTTCTTTATATATATATATATATATATATATATATATTCAAATGTAGAAGTCGTAAAAAAAAAAAAAAAACAGGATAAAAAATGTTTTATTTTACAACCTCAAGTATTAACTCAATCCATTACAATTGTTTCCACAGAAAGAGGATTCACTGTCTGCTTCGACGTCTGATGGAGTTAATACTTGAGGTTGTAATATATATATATATATATATATATATATATATATATATATATATATATATATATAATGGTTGTATACATTCGTTTCCGAGATGTAAATCCAATGAAACCCGTGTGATTATTAAAGAGTGCTCAATGGAGGACAGAGCTGGTATATAGTCAGTTTATTATACAAACATTAGTAATCACATATATGCATACATGTTTTAGTGTAATCTCAATTTAAAAAAAAAAAAACATCAAGTCAGACCAAAATATCGACCCTTTTTTTTGATCTGATGAGGCGGTCTCTTTGAATTGAGATTCCACAGAAACATGTATGCACATATGTAACCAATAGTGTTTGTATAATAAACAGACTATATATATATGTGTGTATAGTGTGTATTTATGCAGCATTTTGTCATTCAAACAAACATTGTTAAAAACAAGAGTTCTTCTGCTTAATTATACTTTATTTTTTTTTTACAATTTTTCTAATGATCTCGTTTGTATTAAATTCAAAATAAAACTTTATGTACCATATCACGAACATTCGACAAAGAAGCAAAAACGTTTGTGATGCACGTGGGGCATAGATCAAATATTTTGACTTTAACAAAAAGAGATTAGAAAATTTGAATAAAACCAGATTATACCATCTCACAACAGCTGTTTCATGCTTTTGCAATTTTCAAGTGGGGCTGATCGTTTTTCCATATTTTATGAGAATCGATATGACTACTGTGGTAAGAATCAGTCCTTGTACTTTTTCACAGTGTCTGTTGATGTGCCCAGTTGCTATCGCGACTTCAAACATAACCGTTAATTCAATAATGTGCACTACTTTTTTTTAATTAAAATAGTAAAGTGCAACAACATCGGGACGCTGTGCGATTAATGTGATCTCTCAGCTGGAAAAATGAGACAGAATACTTGTGTTTGATGTGCTTCGGTCGATGAAGATTTCATCGGAAATATTGATCAATTTTTATTCGGAGAGCAACATTTTAGAGTCTATATAATGGCGGTGTAACAGTGCATCAATATATCCCAGCATTTTTTAACTCGGAGATGCATCGATATATTTCCTTTAACAAGTTTCCATCTAGCATTCTGTTGAAAAATATTGAAAAACTAAGTAATCTATTATACAGTTATTTGTCTGTTTGTATGCCCAGCTAAAATTTTAAAAATATGCAACAAAAAATTTGTGTTAAATAGAGAAGTAATCAACCATCTCAGCCAAAATAACCTTCTTAGTGACGCACAATATGGTTTCCGTTCTGCTAGATCCACAGCAGATGTGCTTACAGTTATATCTCATAGGATTAGCGAATCTCTCGACGGAGGCAACTTTCCTAGAGCAATTGGTCTTGACATATCTAAGGCCTTTGATAGGGTATGGCATGAGTTTACTTCACAAGATCTCTAGCTATGGTATAGCTGGAAATGTCTTCTCAATTATTAAATCATTTCTTTCTGACAGGTTCATAAGAGTAGTAGTTGATGGGCAAAAATCAGAAGCTCACAGTATTAATGCTGGAGTCCCTCTGGGGTTCATCCTGGGCCCAACTCTTTTCCTGATTTATATTAATGATCTTCCAAATCACATCCTTACATCATTTGAAGACATTTCTGCTGATGACACTACCATCTATGGTAGCACATCTAAGTCAGTAAACGACCAAGTTCTCTCCAATTCTCTCTCCTCTGATCTTGAGCACGTGTTACAATGGGGAAAGGAGTGGTTGGTTACTTTTAATGCACCTAAAACCAAGCTTCTCTTTTTATATCATCAACGTTCTGATCCACATCTAGCATCAGTTGAAATGAATGGCTCTCATCTTGAGGAGGCCTCAAGTTTTGACAAGCTTCTGGGCTTGACCTTTACTCCTGATCTTAAATGGAATAGGTACATCAAATCTGTTGCGAAGGCCGCTAGAAATATGGTGGGATCCTTCTGTCGATCCAGTAGATATCTCACTGCTGATGCAATTCTCTATCTATATAAGAGCCAGGTACGTCCAAGGATGGAATACTGTTGCCACATCTGGGCAGGAGCTGCTAGAAAGGACTTGTCCTGCCTTGATAGAGTTCAAAATAGACTTCGTAGCCTCATAGGAGATGTCCTTTTCTCTTCCCTGCAACCTTTATCTCACAGAAGAGATGTAGCGAGTTTGTCTCTGATGTATCATTATTTTCATGGAAAGTGTTCGACTGAGCTTCAGTCTATGCCCCCCCTCGCCAAACTTTCACAAGAAACACTCGTCTAGCTGTAAACACTATCAATAATTCCCCCCACTCGTTATCTGTGCCTAAACCTAAACGTAGATTCCAAGAACAAAGCTTCTTAGAACTGCACGCCTGTGGAATTGTCTTCCGTTTTTCTGCTTTCCAGCTGACTACAATATGGTTGTCTTCAAGTCTAACGTAAACAAGTTCTTGATGAGCCGTTCCACTTGTTAAGAAATTTACCGAATTTACATTACTAACGATTACTATATTGTCCAATTTCTATTGTACACTCTTTAACTCTTATCCTCGAGTGGCCTCTTGGCCTTGATAAGTGGTGATGCCTATGTAAACAAAACAAAACAAAAAAAAACATAAAAAGTTGGTATTTTTTTAAAAATCAGCATAACCTCAGAAAATATCTAAAATTTAGAAACACAGATCCGTTCTTTGAGGAAAAAAACGGCCACTTGCATCATTAGTTTTTATCAAGAATTAAAAACAATTTTTAATGTTATGTAGCATTATAGCCCAAAATAAGTTCACATTTTTTCAAGCTTAAAGATGTTAGCTCCGGATTTTATTTATCGTCTCTTAACTATTGTAATTTCTCTACCTAAAAGGGAAGGGAGAAATTTAGTGCTAGTAGTGCCTTGGAAGCATCCTTAATTTTATGACACTTTCAGTTGCGCTCTGAAGGCCTCCTAAGTTTAATTTTTTTCACATTTCACATGAAAAAAGAAAGGAATCTAGAGAAAGGGGTAAGAAAATTGACATTATTTAACATCTGCTATTTGGTATTCTTATAGCCCCCGGCAATGCAGGATAGCCCTAGTAGTCTCTCTCTCTCTCTCTATATATATATATATATATATATATATATATATATAAATAAAAGACGTTCGTCTGTTTGAGCAACTTAATCTGAAACTGAAATATTAGTACCCGTCGGCCTGAAAAAAAAAGACCAATGTTTTACTTTAAGTTGCCAAATTTTCATATCAGGAGAGCTCATTTATTTAAACTGAAAAATATGTAGAAATTAATGTGAACAAATGTCGTTTTTTCTTTATTACTGACCCTAAGTCCAACTGGCAAGACATAAAATTATGCGATTTGTAAGCGACTATTGGTAAAAAAAAAAAAAATTGTCTAACATTAACAGATACATATTTTTCATGCAATATTTCATCATCTTGTTTTGATAGTTTCACAAATCCTAATTCTCTCACACCATCTCACTCCATTCTTCATCACATCTGGCAGGTCTTCAGAAGTGCATTGTGAGTCTTCCCACTGAGACACATCCCTGTTTTGACATTCACAGAAGAACATCGCTAATAATTTAATCCTTCGCCCTCCAGCAGTGTTCAACAAATCTGGTTCTTCTCTCTATGGTCACAATTGAAATCTGTGCAAGGTGCTACCTCAAGAAGATAGGTCATTAGAATTCTAGTCTACGCACCATTAATTTTCTTCTCCAATCTTTTGATGACAGTTCAGGTGGTATTTTTGTGCAACAAAATAAATAAAATATATAAAGTGTTTGACAGGTGTTGTATATATATATATATATATATATATATATATATATATATATATATATATAAAAGTGAACGTGTCTGTCTGTCTGTGTGTCTGTCTGTGTACATTTCCCTACGCAATAACTCTGTCAATTTTTAGTCTATAGACTCGAAATTTGAAATACTGGGTACTGAGATTTGGGAAAATCGATGTGACGGGTGTCAGCCAGAAATTTGGCTGTTAAGGGGTCAAATTTCAACGATTTGACCTTTAAGAACTCTACCAAACTCCTCCGACAATTTTGGGTCTAGACACTTGAAATTTTAGATATAGGTTCCTTGAACCTGGATCTAACTTAATAAAGTGATTTGAGCCCGAAACTATAAATTTTAAGGGGTCATAATAGGGGTCAAATTTAAAAAAAAAATTGACTTTTTTTTGTTTTGCTAAGCGTACACCTCAAAACACCCGGGCAAAGCCGGGCTGAAATGCTAGTATATATATATATATATATATATATATATATATATATATATATTAGTGATGGGACGATTCCAATATTTCTCCCGATTCCGATACAATTACCGATTCCTTACTAAATTCCCGATTCTAATACAATTACCAATTCCGATTCTTTATAAATCTCTAAATATTTACTATAAAATTATTATTTTTCCCGATTACCGTAAAAAACCATCTTAAGTGTGCAGATATTTTCTCAAACGTGAAAATGCTCTTGTGTGGAGGTAATCTGTAGATTTTAGTTTGACTGGTAGTTTTAAATAAATAAATATTTAGTATTTTATAATTACTACCAGCTGCAGAAGATTTTGTTTTAAATTAAATCAAATAAAAAGGAGATAATTTAAGTAATCGTTTTGGCATCGGAAAATAAATACAAATTTTTCCGATTTTGATACCGATTCCAATACCCCCAAAAAGTTCCGATTTTTCCGATTCCCAATTCCAATTCCGATTAATCGTCCCAACACTAAGATTATATATATATATATATATATATCAAGTTATCCAAAAAAGTTCTTGTCGATTTTTAGTAATACATGTTTCAACATATAAGAACATGTTAAATTATCGACACACATGATATACGTATATTTTAGATAAAAAACTTACTTTAAGCAACCTCCTGAGAAAAAAAGTCAAAATTTCACAAAAATTGAGGGTATTCAAATGTCGTACCACTCTGTCTTTTTCGTTTAAAACTAAACCAAATAAAATATAATCCACATTAGACATGCTTACGTCTAACACTTGCATTCCAAAATTCATAATGCTCGATTTCTTAGTTATGGATTTAATCGTGTATATACATAATATAAACATATACAAATCCCTAACTTTATATAGATAGAGATTAATAAAGGATGCAATATTTGGTTAAATCAATCGAGGGGTGCATGCTTGGCTTTATGGATGCTTCGCAGACTATGTAATCAGTTATGTCAAGTTCAAATCCGTTTGTGATCATTTACACATCAAGACTTTTTGGAACAAATATATTGAGGATAATGTCAAGGCTGCAAAGAAGGTGAGCTCCCTCTACCGTGTTAGAAAATGAGTCCCACCAGAGAACATCCTATATCTTTACAAATGCACGGAGTATTGTTGCCACATCTGGGCTGGTGCAGCTATTACTGGTCTCTCCCTTTTAGTGTTCAAAAACGAATCTCATAACTAATAGGTCCTATGCTATAAACCAAGCTTAAACCTATCCCATCGTCACAGTGTTGCATACTTGTAACTTTTTTTACAAGTACTTTAATGGAATGTGCTCTGATTAACCCATAGCACTTATGTCCTCTCGATTCGACAAGAAGCAACATCCCACCCCTTCACTGTTGAGGTCATCACATTCCAGAAAACGTTCTACTCTAATAGTTTATTTCCTCTAGACTTTGGGATTCCCTCCTTGTTTCCTGCTTTCCTGCAGAAGTTTAACTGTTAAATGTAATCTGAACAGACATCTTGCTGCTCAACTCCCCTCAGTTCCATATAAGACACGATCCCAAATAGTAGCCCATTATGTTCCAAGTAGAAATATGCTTTGTTTTTGGTGAAAAAGAGTAAAAAGTAATAAAAAAAATATTGCTGGGAAAGTTATAAATATGCAGTTCCCATGAAGCTATGACCAAAAAAAGAAACTTGTGCTCAATTCCTCATATACAATAAATAGTTATTGTGTTTCAGCATAAACTAAACTTATATATAAATACTAATAATTATAAAATTATATTAGTCGAATTTTAAAAGTTAGACCTAAATAGCATTTAAGCTGACAAATCAAACTATGTTCCTGACTCATGAATTTTCACTTATTGTTGTACCGCACTAAAATAATGTAATTCATTAAAGTTTCCTTTTTTTTTTTTTTTAAATCAAAATCACTCCAGACAATGAAGGAAGTCACTTGATGTTAGGAGCTAAAAAGAATGAAAGACGATTTATCGTACGGACAGAAAATACCTATTGGCTTTAGTCTTGAAAAAAACAAAACAAAAAAAACAAGGCTATACATAGGAGAAAAACTGTCAGCAAAAAGAGGGTTCCACAATATTACAGTTCTTGAAAAGAAGTTACTGCAATAGGAATCTCTCTCTCTCTCTCTCTCTCTCTCTCTCTCTCTCTCTCTCTCTATGTAATCAGGTATCTTAACAACGAATTGATGAAGACCACCAGATCAACAAGTCAAACAAGCTGGAACTAAAGAAGCAAGTAATTCTGAAAAAAAAAAAAAACCCACTTGTAAAACTTACTCAGTCTAACCCAGACAAACTTTATTAACAAAGATTTTTAACTTATTATTAAAAATATTAAAATGGATAAAGACCATAAAAACTATACTGACTTCACTACATCATTTTCATGGCAAGTGTTCGACTGAACTCCAATCGATGGTTACCCCTTCTCAAACTTTCACAAAAGACACTCGACTACTACAATAGTTATAAACGATTTTCCCCATTATCTGTGCCTAGATTTAAATGCAGATTCCATGAACAAATTTTCTTTCCCAGGACTTCTCGCCTTTAGAACACTGTTCCGCTAGCCTGCTTTCCAGTTGAATACAACATGATAACCTTTAAGTCTAATGTAAACAAATTCTTGTTGAGCCGTCCCCATAAATAATCAAATTCTACCCAATTTACACCATTAACGATTACTACACTACCACTTTACATACATTAATTCTTATCCTCGAATGGCCTTCGGCCTTTGAGGCGGTGACTCACAAGTAAAAAAAAAAAATATCATGATATGTTATAAAACAAAGCAAATTGACGGATAAGTAACCCATATTAGAATACGACGTGCACAGAATATATATTATTTTTATTACATTTTCAACCCAAATAAGGCACAATGCCACTTTGATGTAGGGGCTACAATCTAGGACATAATTTGCAGGGATACTATGTAGGGAGTTAAGCAGCAAGATGTCTGTTTATATTACACTTGAACTTCTGCATGTCAGTACAGTCAGAAAAGCAAGAACCCGAAAGGGAATTCCAAAGTCTAGCAGTCTAAGGGAAGAAACTTAGAAAGCTTTCTTACATCTAGGAATTTCTACTGTGAAGGGGTGAATTTTGCTGCTTGTCGGGTTTGCCGGGAGTAAAAGGGCTTCTAGTTTGTATGGGCTCCTACCATTAGAGGAATGGAAGTGACAAAATATAGTCACTTTTAACTGTAATGTACACTCATCATGTGATAGACGGGTGATAGCGATGGTTAAGTGGATAATGATGGGGATAGATGACCTGGTTGTGCCACGTTCGAATCGAGTTTTTTTTATAATACGACATTCACTTATGGACATTGGCAACTTTCACGTTGTCACTTCTGTAAAAATCTGATTCTAGAAAAGAATTGGAGAAAATAGTCAACAACATGATCAAGCGAGTCTAAATGTTGGAGCATCTTGTTATGATACAAATATACTTATTTAGTTTATCATATGAGAGAGAGAGAGAAAGAGAGAGAGAGAGAGAGAGCAAGAGAGAGATCAAGAAAGAGAGATAAAAAGATTAAGAGAGAAAAGGAGTTAAAGAAAGAGAGAAAAAAGATAGACAGTACAAAAGGCGAATGAGATAGGGAAAAGAAGAGAGAGATAGAAAAGGGAGTGAGAAAAGAGAGATAAAGAAGGAGAGTGAAAAGAGAGAGAGAGAAAGGGGAGAAAGAGAAAAAGGAGAGAGACAAGAAGGGGCAAGAGAGAGAGAGAAAGACACACACACACACACACGCACACACACACACACACACACACACACACACACACACACACACACACAAAGAAATTAAAAAGTTAAATTGCAAAACGCCATTAATCCAATATTTTCAAAAATGAGAAATTAGATTTTATACAGATGAAAATTTCAAATCTTGAATTCGGTTGTAAAAGCTTATTTAAATTGACAGCAAGAAATCATCTCATAAAAAATTGATTTCGGAGTGTGATAAAGTGATTAAATGCACAACGCTTCATAATGCTAACTTAATTTTTTTTAACAATATTTATCGCATTTTTAATTCAAACTCTTCTACTTTTGATAAACCGGATTTACCAAATCTTCGGAAGACAAACGCTTTAACGCATCTTCTACTACTTTATTCTCTTACCTCTTGATTGCATTCAAATGTGTTTGTCAACTGGTTTGACTCCATGAGTGTCCAGACACCTTCATTTCTTATGATTCACTACAATATATTCCAGTTCTTTATGTCTACGTTAACGGATCTTAAGAATTAACTTAAGCGTGTGTTTGTATAAGAGAAGCGGTCTTCCTTTGCCGCACTATCAGTCCTGCAACTGCCCACTGCATAGAGTCTTTCACCACCACCACCATCAAGGAGGTGATGGTGGCTGTGGTTAACGACACGGACTTACAACCTGGGCATGTCAAGTTCGAATCCAGTTTGTTCCACAGAAATACGTTCACTTGAGATGTTGGCAACCTTCAAGTGATCGCTTCCCATAAGTATGTAATGTCTTTCTAGAAAGAATTCTAACTAGAAAGACATCGGGGAAACGAAAGCTAACAATAATCCTATCATCATCATCAGCAGCAGCAGCAGCAGCAGCAGCTTTATTTAACATCTGTTTTCATAGTGACATATGTTAAACGGCTTTTAGAAACTAACTTCCAACCTAACCTATATCTGGTCAGGCTTTTTTTTTATCCCCTCTTTTTCTCTAGTCTATTCTATCACTGCCTCTTCCTCGTGTTTTCATTAATCTTCCACTGCTAATTACCATGCTACTGCAATTATATTGCCTTCAATAAGTTTCCAGATATTTTTCATACAGGCATTTCAAAATGTCAAAAACTCTTGAAAATTAAGTATGTTATTGCTATACATCTTATGAAATAACTGATCCATTTTAATGATTTCAGACTCAAATGTACAGTTACAGCAGGAATTGGAATACACCCTACTAAAGCCTGATTGTCACAGCTGGTGAATTTCAAAAATGCAATCTGGGTGTGAGTGTACTTTAGAAGAATGACATGCAATACAATTCTGTTTTAAAACTTAGACAAAATGCTACAGGAATGTATGGAATGATTCAAACTGCTTTAGGACCATCTAGCATGAATCAAGCATCAATTTTTGAATGGCATAAAAGATTCAAGGAAGGCAGGGAGTCTGTGAGAGGTGTGGGAGGAGTAAGGAAGTTAGAACACCAGTGTTGATTGGCCATATAAAGAATTTCATGGACAAGGACCGTCGTGAGACAATAAGTGCACAGTTTGATGTCAGTGTAGTAACTGTGCACACCATTATTTGCTAGGAACCGAAGATGCAAAAGATTTGCGTGAAGTTTGTCCCAAGAGTGCAGTCCACAACTCTATCCTTATTACAGACTTTGACGAAAGATGAGAGAGTCTGTGATGAAGGTCATTGACCTACTCACACAAGCGGGTTTCCATGGGGGTTTTCAGAAATTGTTGGAACGGTTCAACAAGTGCATTACAGCTGGAGGAGATTACTTTGAAGGGGACTAGAGTTTCATGTGTGCATTATCACTAAAAGTGACCATACAAAAAGTCTGGAAACTTATTGAAGGCACCTCGTACATCTGTTACGTCAGAAACTCTTATCCATTCTTTCAATGTGACCATACCAACGAAATATTCTGCACCCATTTCTCTTTAAGACTCGCATTACACATCCATCATATCATTCTCATATCATTTCTCCTAATGCAACGAATGTCCTTAATCTTTATTGGCCAAGTTTCACTTCCATACATCATCACAATGCATACACTTGCATGATAAACTCTTCCCTGATCAACAATGGTAACACTCTGCTGGTTAGTGATGACTAGGGCTGTGACAACAGCATATTCTTTTCATTGTTTTGACTCTTGAGTATATATCCGTTAATATCATATGTTTTTATATAGACTGATGTGGTTCTCGGTTGATTGACTGTGTCGGATATATACTTGAGAGGCAAAAGAATGAAAAGAATATTCTGTTGTCACCGCCCTAGTCATGATAGAAGTTCCTTAAACTTATTTATGGTGCTGTCACCTATTACCAAAATTTGTAAATAAATAAACAGAAACTATAAGTTGTTCTTTGTTTTTTAAACTCCCAACAAACTTGTAGTACTGATGCCTTCTCCATGCCATAAATTTTCCTAACTAATCCAACAAAATTCCACACCTTCACTATAGAGATCCCCCAGATACTGAAGCGTCTTCCACTCTGAAAGATTTTTTTCCCCTTGAACTGCTAGACTTTGGAATTCCTCTCATGTATTCTGCTTCCCCTACCGTACCAACGTACAAAAATTTAAGTATCATCTGCTCATTTCCTTACTTAGAATATCCATGTAAATATGGTTCCTAATTCACAGTATTTTTTAAAAAGGTTTTACTCCTATTCATCCAAAACAAGACACATTACCACAAAGACGTAAGACACTACTGGGGATTAGTGATCATAACTACAGGGACACTCTAATACAGATGAAAAGGGAGATGTCTGTTCACATTACATTTAAACTTCTGCATTTTAGTAATTGGAGAAGCAACTCAGAAAGTTTATTCCGTCAAATTGTTAAACTTTGGAATTCCCTCCCTGTATCCTGCTGTACTAACATGCAGAAATATAAGTGTAATGTGGACAGACATATCGCTGCTCAACTCCCTACTTTAAGTGTTCATGTAAACAAGGTTCCTAATTCAGAATTACGTTTTAGGGTGAATATGAGTAATATATATATATATATATATATATATATATATATATATATATATATATATATATATATATATATATATATAATTTCTTTTTTCTTTCCTGTCTTTATTATTTGTCTTCTTTTCTGACCGCTTTAGTTTTTTTATCTTCTTTTCTCTTTAATTTCCTCTTTTCGTTTATTTTCTAATTTGTTTATTTTTCCTTATCTGCCGTCTCTTGCTCTCATCTTCATATTTATCTCTCTCTCTCTTTCTCTCTCTGTTCCTCTCATTATTTTTTTTATCTCTCTCTTTTTTGCAGCAGAATTTTCACGCAGCAAAATTTGCCACTTTTCAAAATCATGGTGGCAAAATGAGTGTGAAAGAATCCAAGTTGTTACTATGCCGAAAAGAATAACAAAAAGAACAAAAAAAAAACTGGAAAAAAAGTAACAAATAAAAAAATTGACAAAAATTCAACAAAATAATAAATTAAAAAAAACAAAAAAAAAACGAAAATCAGATATGAACACTTTTAGACTTGTTAGTTGGATTAAGATTCATGGAATATCAAAAAAGGCCATGACACTTTCCAGAAAAAAATGGCGTATGTAGGCCTTTTCAATATTGTTTTCTTTTTTTCTATTTTCTCTCTATAGAAGTATGCTTGCAATCAATGTTCAGTCATTAGATCTCTCGTGGAATTACTACCATTAAACTAATTATATTACTGACATCTAGTTATATATATATATATATATATATATATATATATATATATATATATATATATATATATATATTAGCAGGGCTACGCTAAATTGCCCGGGGGAAAAAGTAAAACATAACTTCTACCCCTATCTTTTTCACACACAACATCTTCCTGCAACATCTCAGACAGAGATTGAAACTAGATATTTTTTTTCGAGTTCTAACTTCTATAAACTGCAACATCCTCACAAACCATGAGGCAGTGAAATTTTTTTTATAACAATATCAACTACTGAATGGGGCTCTATTTATTTTTTTAGAAAAGATTTTCGTTAATATATACAGCAGTACCTATTTACTATGCCTCCCCACGGGACAGAGTTAGACACCAGGGTCGTTTTTTAACGTGGAGAAAAGGTACAAAAATAAAAATTGTCTCAGTCGTGAAGGATTTCTCCTCCACCGAAAGAGAACAAGAAATAGAAGTGCAGCATCTGAAGAACAGATGGTATTTATTTGCTCCCCCACCGAGCAAATTAGGCACAAGGCCGATTTTTAATGTGAGGAGTGAAGGGAGGGGGAAGGGAAAAAGGGGACCAGCTCCCGAGAGGTGGGAAATGGGAGCTGGTTAAAGGTCAGGCATGTGGGGTTGCCCCCACATCTGGTCTTTGCTAGTCATAGCTGGTCTTTGCTAGTCACAGCTTGCAGCATCTGTCGGAACAGATGGTGTTTATTTGCTCCCCCACCGAGCAAATTAGGCACAAGGCCGATTTTTAATGTGAGGAGTGAAGGGAGGGGGAAGGGAAAAAGGGGACCAGCTCCCGAGAGGTGGGAAATGGGAGCTGGTTAATGGTCAGGCATGTGGGGTTGCCCCCACATCTGGTCTTTGCTAGTCATAGCTAGTCATAGCTAGTCATAGCTTGCAGCATCTGCCGGAACAGATGGTATTTATTTGCTCCCCCACCGAGCAAATTAGGCACAAGGCCGATTTTTAATGTGAGGAGTGAAGGGAGGGGGAAGGGAAAAAGGGGACCAGCTCCCGAGAGGTGGGAAATGGGAGCTGGTTAATGGTCAGGCATGTGGGGTTGCCCCCACATCTGGTCTTTGCTAGTCATAGCTAGTCATAGCTAGTCATAGCTTGCAGTATCTGCGGGAACAGATGGTATTTATTTGCTCCCCCACTGAGCAAATTAGGCACAAGGCCGTTTTTAATGTGAGGTAAAAACCAGCTCCCCTAAAAGTAGGCAAAAAGGGGGCACTCTGGTTACCAAAAATAATAATTGTCCCAGTATAGAGGGTTTCCCCTCCATTGACTGGTACAAATTATCTTAAGTGCAGCATCTGCCGGAACAGATGGTATTTATTTGCTCCCCCACCGAGCAAATTAGGCACAAGGCCAATTTTTTATGTGAGGAGTGAAGGTAGGGGGAAGGGAAAAAGGGGACCAGCTCCCGAGAGGTGGGAAATGGGAGCTGGTTAAAGGTCAGGCATGTGGGGTTGCCCCCACATCTGGTCTTTGCTAGTCATAGCTAGTCATAGCTTGCAGTATCTGCCGGAACAGATGGTATTTATTTGCTCCCCCACTGGGCAAATTAGGCACAAGGCCGTTTTTAATGTGAGGTAAAAACCAGCTCCCCTAAAAGTAGGCAAAAAGGGGGCACTCTGGTTACCAAAAATAATAATTGTCCCAGTATAGAGGGTTTCCCCTCCATTGACTGGTACAAATTATCTTAAGTGCAGCATCTGTCGGAACAGATGGTATTTATTTGCTCCCCCACCGAGCAAATTAGGCACAAGGCCAATTTTTAATGTGAGGAGTGAAGGGAGGGGGAAGGGAAAAAGGGGACCAGCTCCCGAGAGGTGGGAAATGGGAGCTGGTTAAAGGTCAGGCATGTGGGGTTGCCCCCACATCTGGTCTTTGCTAGTCATAGCTTGCAGTATCTGCCGGAACAGATGGTATTTATTTGCTCCCCCACTGAGCAAATTAGGCACAAGGCCGTTTTTAATGTGAGGTAAAAACCAGCTCCCCTAAAAGGAGTCACTCTGGTTACCAAAAATAATAATTGTCCCAGTATAGAGGGTTTCCCCTCCATTGACTGGTACAAATTATCTTAAGTGCAGTATCTGCCGGAACAGATGGTATTTATTTGCTCCCCCACTGAGCAAATTAGGCACAAGGCCGTTTTTAATGTGAGGTAAAAACCAGCTCCCCTAAAAGGAGTCACTCTGGTTACCAAAAATAATAATTGTCCCAGTATAGAGGGTTTCCCCTCCATTGACTGGTACAAATTATCTTAAGTGCAGTATCTGCCGGAACAGATACTACACTTTGATCTTGTCCCAAAGGCCAAGGATACAGCAGTAGATAAAAAAGGAACAAACCAAGTCACACGTTCATCAACGCTTCGTCCCTATTATAAAACTTTTTGTCCCCCACCCCCCCGTCGGAATACTATTTCCATTATTCCCATCATATGTGATAGTAAAAAAAAATATATGGCGATTAAATTACATAAACGCTCGTATCTCGTTCCACTGAAAGAATCACCAAGCAAACGTTAATATTTAATATTCTACAATCTTTTTATATAACAAACATTTCTTACATTTACTCCTACTACTTAAAGTTATTAGTTTTATTGCTCGTACAAAGCATCCACACACATCATCTCCCACTCCGATCAATCACTAAAGTTTAACTGTTTTCTGCTAATATCTCAATCTACATATAAAGTTAGCTGTACATCTATATAAACACTATATATAT
This sequence comes from Euprymna scolopes, assembly GCF_053919585.1. Lineage (NCBI taxonomy): Eukaryota > Metazoa > Mollusca > Cephalopoda > Sepiida > Sepiolidae > Euprymna > Euprymna scolopes. Next base: position 33,290,162 of record NC_136508.1, on the reverse strand, counting down.
ATATATATATATATATATATATATATATATATATATATATATATAGTGTTTAAGTTCAGCCACAGCGATCAGTCATAATACGATGGAATACGTATACGTGGATAATTAAATTATATATATATATATTATATGTCAGGTCATGTTATGTGCTACTGGTACTATGTAACCCAGTACTACCTGCCTCATGGTCGGGTCACCGGCGACTAAACTGGTTCCCCCACCAGACTTGTTTGGTGAGGAGGGCGGCTAGTCTTCCTGAAGGATTAAAAACAAGACCTTTCAAAGGGCGAATGAACCCTTTTCCGGGGTCAACGGCCAACTAACACCGTGTGTTTGTGTGTATGTATGTGTGTGCTGGGGTGAAGAGGGCTCCCGTAAGCCGTGATGAAGGCAACCTTTCTAGGAGAAGCAAATCTCTGATTTAAAAACCATAAAGCAGGAGACCAGTACCCGCATTAAGCTGGTCTGCAGTTTAACTTGTTGCTGGCTATCTTGCTCTTGCTTGTTGCTGGATCTCAACATTTTGAACCGAGAGACAGACTTAGCTGTCGTACAAAGCTAAGACTCTATAACATCTGTGTACAGATACTCCCTCAGGAATTTGTCTATAAAAATGGTCCTGTGGCGATGGAAGTCATTTTTGGGCTCATGGACTTTAAGCGTCTAAGGGAGTGGCATTCGTCTGATAAGACGTTGCAATCATCATATATATATATATATATATATATATATATATATATATATAAAACAGTGGTTCCAAAAGTAATACCTCTTATTTTTTAAACTTAAAATGTTAAAGAGCTACGAAGGTGGGAGTGGTACCATTAAAACAAGCGAACTTTTGTGTTCCAGAATTTATTTTTCTACATAGTCAGCACAATTCTAAATGCACTTTTATAAGGAATTCAGTGACGCATATCTACTTCTGACGCACGTCCATAACAGGGGTTGTTTTTTAGAGTCTCAAACTCTCAATATCTGCAAACAAGAGATGAAACTTTCAGGTCATAAATGCATAAGTTCAGTCATCATTATAACAAGACCTCTCGTATACACACATACATACACGGAGTAATCTTTTAAACTAATGAACGAATCAAGATGCATTTTGGAATATATTTTCTAAAAACATGACGAATAACATGGGCATATTAATTTTTTTTTTTTGTAAACGTTAAGATTTAGGGGATGTTTTCTGTGGAAAACAATCATTTATTAAGTCGCCTGACGAGAATTTTTGGTTTTAAACGACCATTCATCTAAAGCATTAGCATGTCCAGTGTCTTCAACGTGTAAATTTGTTTATATTAATAAAAAATATACCTTGCTCTTTTTTTATTGAGCACTCTAAATAACTTCGTTAAATTCATTAGTTATCATTCTTAAATATCTTAACCTAGTGTGTGTGTGTGTGTGTATATATATATATATATATATATATATATATATATATATATATGAGTTAAGGACGGAATAAATTCAAAATTTGACTTGATAACTACTTAAATGATTCTGCGCTAGGAAACTGTCAAGCTGCCAAGAAGTGAACATTTTAACACGCTTAAAGAAATAAAGAGTAAGATGGATAACATCTTGAAATTTGGAATATAAACCCTTGTCATTTATTTGTATATGCTCCGTAGTTATATCGAGCTTCATAAATAAAAGAATTGGTATAAATAAAAGATGGAATATAATTGGATAAGCATATTTTTCCCATAAACACACATATGTATATAAATATTTATTTTTTATTTTTATGAAACGACTACGAATTTTGGAATATATATTCTCGGTAAACCGATGAATGACATGGGTACATTATTTGTTTTGTAAATTTTACAATCCCAAACTTATAGTCACTCAAATTCGCACACGACTTAAAAGAAACTTAAAATAAGTTAGAGACAAAAAAAATTAATAGAGAAAAGAATTGCTCTACACAAAGTTTTGGGTTATATTAAGATATATATTTTTTAAAAAGGATCGATGTGAGCATATCAGTGTCAATATTTATGTTCTTGGTAAAATCCTAAACTATCGAACTTATTGTTAATTATGGAATATATATTCTAAACAACAAGATGAGTGACATGGCACATAATATTTTTTTGTAAACTTTATCATTTAAAAGAGGACCATAAGATTTGTACTATACCTCTGCCATCATTATGAATTATGGAGTATGTATTCCAGTCAGCAAATTATGTAACGTGGGTAAATTAGTTTTTCTTACAACGCCATTAAAGTGAGTGTAATTGAAACCGGACATACCCACCAAATAAATATTAAAAACAAAAAGAAAAACGTATCTATTGCTTATAGTCGTCTTGGTATGGGTATTGTACTAATATATATATATATATATATATATATATATATAAATATATATATATATATATATATATATATATATATATATATACTAGCATGGGTACGCGGCGTTGCCTGGGTTGACATGAAGTTCCGTTTGGAACACACTTGCTATATTAATCATTTTCATCATAGGCAACGTGCATACTCCCCCCCCCCCAACAATTCCAAAAATAAAAGAACGGATAAAAACATGTGAATGTAATCACCCAAATAAAGAAGTACGTTTTAAGAATAATAAAAACAAACAAATGAAATCGTTTCAGTTTTTTTCGTAAGTGAGCAAAAACAAAACAAAAAAAAAACAATGAAAGCCAACCATTTTTCTATCTACACGGAATAATTTTTTCAAGCTAGAAACTTTTTGAGATTAACAGATTATTTTATCGTGAATAGTTTGTTTCAACAAATGGGGGAGGTGGGGGTGACGCCTGGCTTGGCCCAGTTGTAAAATACGCTTAGATATGATATTTTCATTTTTACAGATTTCCTCTATATTATTATAGAGTTGTGATTTTAAAAGTAAAAAAAAAAAAAAGGATTTGGGTGCCATCAGCTGAAAGCCATCAAAAGTGAAAGCAAAACTGTAGCATCCAAAGCTTGTGGCGTTACCACTGTACCAATGTAACATGCATATGAACTGATTAAATATAAACTAAGATGAATATACAAAATGTATAATGATTTTTTTCAATTTTGACCCCTTAAAACTTATTTAAACCGGCTACAGACCCATAAAAAAAGATCCATAAAAAATCCAATCATTTAGGGCCCTCTAGCACCGCTCTGCAACACTTAATTTCGGAAGAGATAGAGTTTGAAAATATAGAGACAGACAGATTATATGTATATATATATATATATATATATATATATATATATATATATATATAATCTCTTAGGATCATTATGAATTTTAGAATATATACTCTAGGCTACACCGAATAACATGAGTGCATTATATTTTTTATAAATGTTTAAGAGTTAGGGTCTGAATGTATATCAGTTATGTGTGTGTATTATATATATATAAGAAATTTATTACTGTGAGTCCAGAATGAATTTACATATTGTTTCCGCTAGGAAGATATTCTCTGAAGATGAGGAAATATCCGACCAGCTTCGTCAGAATTCATAGATGGACTAAGTTCAAATACCAAATAAGAACGGAAAAAAAATCTTAGCAGTAATAAATTTCTTATATACTGCTCTGGCTACACATTGAGCACTCTAGTCCGGTTTTTTTCACCACTGATGAAATATATATATATATAGTAGTAACTAAGTTATAAAATGTATATAGCGATTAAGCTACACTGAAGCCTGAAGAATCCTAAAGTGGATGAAACGCGGAATATTCAGTGTAGCTTAATCGCCATATACATTTTATAACTTACTAACTAGCTCTACCTACGTATTGAGCACTTTTGAAGTAAATACTTAAAGCTTACGCATAAATCTATACTTTCGTATATTAATTTTATGTGAGTAAATTAAGTAGTTATATATATATATATATATATATATATATATATATATATATATATATATTACACACAGTTGTTTTCTTCATGGAAATTGCTTCAAATAAGGCATGAAGTCACTTGATGCAAAGAAGCTAAAACAAATTGCACTTCAAGGCCAAAAACTTGCTAACGATTAGTATTAGATGGAATAGATTCTGACCCAGAAAAACAGCAATTCTTCCATCTTTATCAGAAACATCACTCCTGGAATGTGAGGACTAAAGGACAAAATAAAAGAAGTGAGAGTGATGCGACTGCCAAAAGTAAACCTAAAATCCACTTTCTACTGCCCTTAAACAGGATAAACTGTAAAACTAATAAACCGATCATTATGAATTTTAGAACACAGCTACTAGGCATAAGGTTAGGTAATATGGATTATATTTAGTTTAGTCTCATACAATGAGGAAAAAGGGATGTGGAAGCTGTGAAAATTCTGATACCTTCGATTTTTGTGAAATTTTCACAATAAATACTAGATAAATCATATAAATATATAATAAATATTCCTCAAATTTCTGTTTCTTCATGGTATTTTAAAGGTTTTAATGGGCATAATATTGGCACAAACTACTCTTTCAAAATTAAAATGTTTCAGATTTGCATTAAATTTGATCCATAATGCCTACGAATCAAATTTATTGTAAATCTGAAATATTTTAACTTTTAAATAGTAGTTCGTAATCATATTATGCCCATAAAAACCCCTATGGGAAAAGATAATGAAAAATTTGATGGAAAAGATAATGATGAAAAATTAATGGAAGACAACAAAAGATAATAACGAAAAAAGATGGTGGAACAAGAATGAAAATGAGGGTGAAAAAAGTGATGAAAACGATATGAAAAAGTCAATAGCAAAAGATGATGAGGAAATGTGAAAAAAAAAGACGATATGATAAAGATATTATGCAAAAGATGTTCTGAAAAAGAAGATATGAAAAAGAAGATATTAAAAAAAAACAATATGAAAAAGACAATATGAAAAAAACAATATGAAAAAAACAATATTAAAAAGACAATATGAAAAAAACAATATGAAAAAAACAATATGAAAAAGACGATATGAAAAAAACAATATTAAAAAGACAATATGAAAAAAACAATATGAAAAAAACAATATGAAAAAGACGATGTGAAAAAAACAATATGAAAAAAACAATATGTAAAAAACAATATGAAAAAAAACAATATGAAAAAAACAATATGAAAAAAACAATATGAAAAAAACAATATGAAAAAAACAATATGAAAAAGACGATGTGAAAAAAACAATATGAAAAAAACAATATGTAAAAAACAATATGAAAAAAAACAATATGAAAAAAACAATATGAAAAAAACAATATGAAAAAAACAATATGAAAAAAACAATATGAAAAAGACGATATGAAAAAAACAATATGAAAAAAACAATATGAAAAAAACAATATGAAAAAAACAATATGAAAAAGACGATGTGAAAAAAACAATATGAAAAAAACAATATGTAAAAAACAATATGAAAAAAAACAATATGAAAAAAACAATATGAAAAAAACAATATGAAAAAAACAATATGAAAAAAACAATATGAAAAAGACAATATGAAAAAAACAATATGAAAAAAACAATATGAAAAAAACAATATGAAAAAGACGATGTGAAAAAAACAATATGAAAAAAACAATATGTAAAAAACAATATGAAAAAAAACAATATGAAAAAAACAATATGAAAAAAACAATATGAAAAAAACAATATGAAAAAAACAATATGAAAAAGACGATATGAAAAAAACAATATGAAAAAAACAATATGAAAAAAACAACATGAAAAAAACAATATGAAAAAGACGATATGAAAAAAACAATATGAAAAAAACAATATGAAAAAAACAATATGAAAAAAACAATATGAAAAAGACGATATGAAAAAGACGATGTGAAAAAGAAGAAAAGTAAAAGAGAATATGAAAAATAGTATAAGAAAAACAGGATAGGAAATAGAGGATGGGTAAAAGAGGATAGGTAAAAGAAGATAGGTAAAAGAGGATAGGTAAAAGAGGATAGGTTAAAGAGGATAGGTAAAAGAGGATAGGTAAAAGAGGATAGGTAAAAGAGGATAGGTAAAAGAGGATAGGTAAAAGAGGATAGGTAAAAGAGGATGGGTAAAAGAGGATGGCTAAAAGAGAATGGGTAAAAGAGAATGGGTAAAATACGATATGAAAAAGACTATAGGTAGGTAAAAGAGGATGGGTAAAAGAGGATAGGTAAAAGAGGATAGGTTAAAGAAGATGGGTAAAAGAGAATGGGTAAAAGAGAATGGGTAAAATACGATATGAAAAAGACTATAGGTAGGTAAAAGAGGATGGGTAAAAGAGGATGGGTAAAAGAGGATAGGTAAAAGAGGATAGGTAAAAGAGGATGGGTAAAAGAGGATAGGTAAAAGAGAATGGGTAAAATACGATATGAAAAAGACTATAGGTAGGTAAAAGAGGATGGGTAAAAGAGGATGGGTAAAAGAGGATGGGTAAAAGAGAATGGGTAAAAGAGAATGGGTAAAATACGATATGAAAAAGTCTATAGGTAGGTAAAAGAGAATGGGTAAAAGAGAATGGGTAAAATACGATATGAAAAAGACTATAGGTAGGTAAAAGAGAATGGGTAAAAGAGAATGGGTAAAAGAGGATGGGTAAAAGAGAATGGGTAAAAGAGAATGGGTAAAATACGATATGAAAAAGACTATAGGTAGGTAAAAGAGGATGGGTAAAAGAGGATAGGTAAAAGAGGATGGGTAAAAGAGGATAGGTAAAAGAGAATGGGTAAAAGAGAATGGGTAAAATACGATATGAAAAAGACTATAGGTAGGTAAAAGAGAATGGGTAAAAGAGAATGGGTAAAAGAGGATGGGTAAAAGAGAATGGGTAAAAGAGAATGGGTAAAATACGATATGAAAAAGACTATAGGTAGGTAAAAGAGGATGGGTAAAAGAGGATGGGTAAAAGAGGATGGGTAAAAGAGGATGGGTAAAAGAGAATGGGTAAAAGAGAATGGGTAAAATACGATATGAAAAAGACTATAGGTAGGTAAAAGAGGATGGGTAAAAGAGAATGGGTAAAATACGATATGAAAAAGACTATAGGTAGGTAAAAGAGGATGGGTAAAAGAGAATGGGTAAAATACGATATGAAAAAGACTATAGGTAGGTAAAAGAGGATGGGTAAAAGAGGATGGGTAAAAGAGGATGGGTAAAAGAGAATGGGTAAAAGAGAATGGGTAAAATACGATATGAAAAAGACTATAGGTAGGTAAAAGAGAATGGGTAAAAGAGAATGGGTAAAATACGATATGAAAAAGACTATAGGTAGGTAAAAGAGGATGGGTAAAAGAGAATGGGTAAAAGAGGATGGGTAAAAGACAATGGGTAAAAGAGAATGGGTAAAATACGATATGAAAAAGACTATAGGTAGGTAAAAGAGGATGGGTAAAAGAGGATAGGTAAAAGAGGATAGGTAAAAGAGGATGGGTAAAAGAGGATAGGTAAAAGAGAATGGGTAAAATACGATATGAAAAAGACTATAGGTAGGTAAAAGAGAATGGGTAATAGAGAATGGGTAAAAGAGGATGGGTAAAAGAGGATGGGTAAAAGAGAATGGGTAAAATACGATATGAAAAAGACTATAGGTAGGTAAAAGAGGATGGGTAAAAGAGGATGGGTAAAAGAGGATGGGTAAAAGAGAATGGGTAAAAGAGAATGGGTAAAATACAATATGAAAAAGACTATAGGTAGGTAAAAGAGAATGGGTAAAAGAGAATGGGTAAAAGAGGATGGGTAAAAGAGAATGGGTAAAAGAGAATGGGTAAAATACGATATGAAAAAGTCTATAGGTAGGTAAAAGAGAATGGGTAAAAGAGAATGGGTAAAATACGATATGAAAAAGACTATAGGTAGGTAAAAGAGGATGGGTAAAAGAGGATAGGTAAAAGAGGATGGGTAAAAGAGGATGGGTAAAAGAGGATAGGTAAAAGAGGATGGGTAAAAGAAGATGGGTAAAAGAGAATGGGTAAAATACGATATGAAAAAGACTATAGGTAGGTAAAAGAGGATGCGTAAAAGAGGATGGGTAAAAGAGGATAGGTAAAAGAGGATGGGTAAAAGAGGATGGGTAAAAGAGGATAGGTAAAAGAGGATGGGTAAAAGAAGATGGGTAAAAGAGAATGGGTAAAATACGATATGAAAAAGACTATAGGTAGGTAAAAGAGGATGGGTAAAAGAGGATAGGTAAAAGAGAATAGGTAAAAGAGGATGGGTAAAAGAGGATAGGTAAAAGAGAATGAGTAAAAGAGAATGGGTAAAATACGATATGAAAAAGACTATAGGTAGGTAAAAGAGGATGGGTAAAAGAGGATGGGTAAAAGAGGATGGGTAAAATACGATATGAAAAAGACTATAGGTAGGTAAAAGAGGATAGGTAAAAGAGGATGGGTAAAAGAGAATGGGTAAAAGAGAATGGGTAAAATACGATATGAAAAAGACTATAGGTAGGTAAAAGAGGATGGGTAAAAGAGGATAGGTAAAAGAGGATAGGTAAAAGAGGATGGGTGAAAGAGGATAGGTAAAAGAGAATGAGTAAAAGAGAATGGGTAAAATACGATACGAAAAAGACTATAGGTAGGTAAAAGAGGATAGGTAAAAGAGGATGGGTAAAAGAGAATAGGTAAAAGAGGATGGGTAAAATACGATATGAAAAAGACTATAGGTAGGTAAAAGAGGATAGGTAAAAGAGGATAGGTAAAAGAGAATAGGTAAAAGAGGATGGGTAAAAGAGGATAGGTTAAAGAGAATGAGTAAAAGAGAATGGGTAAAATACGATATGAAAAAGACTATAGGTAGGTAAAAGAGGATAGGTAAAAGAGGATAGGTAAAAGAGAATAGGTAAAAGAGGATGGGTAAAAGAGGATAGGTAAAAGAGAATGAGTAAAAGAGAATGGGTAAAATACGATATGAAAAAGACTATAGGTAGGTAAAAGAGGATAGGTAAAAGAGGATGGGTAAAAGAGAATAGGTAAAAGAGAATGGGTAAAATACGATATGAAAAAGACTATAGGTAGGTAAAAGAGGATAGGTAAAAGAGGATAGGTAAAAGAGAATAGGTAAAAGAGGATGGGTAAAATACGATATGAAAAAGACTATAGGTAGGTAAAAGAGGATGGGTAAAAGAGGATAGGTAAAAGAGGATAGGTAAAAGAGGATGGGTAAAAGAGGATAGGTAAAAGAGAATGAGTAAAAGAGAATGGGTAAAATACGATATGAAAAAGACTATAGGTAGGTAAAAGAGGATGGGTAAAAGAGGATGGGTAAAAGAGGATGGGTAAAATACGATATGAAAAAGACTATAGGTAGGTAAAAGAGGATAGGTAAAAGAGGATAGGTAAAAGAGGATGGGTAAAAGAGGATGGGTAAAAGAAGATGGGTAAAAGAGGATGGATAAAAGAGGATGGGTAAAAGAGGATAGGTAAAAGAGGATGGGTAAAAGAGGATGGGTAAAAGAGGATAGGTAAAAGAGGATGGGTAAAAGAGGATGGGTAAAAGAGGATGGGTAAAAGAGGATAGGTAAAAGAGGATGGGTAAAAGAGAATGGGTAAAATACGATATGAAAAAGACTATAGGTAGGTAAAAGAGGATAGGTAAAAGAGGATAGGTAAAAGAGGATGGGTAAAAGAGGATAGGTAAAAGAGAATAGGTAAAAGAGGATGGGTAAAAGAGGATAGGTAAAAGAGAATGAGTAAAAGAGAATGGGTAAAATACGATATGAAAAAGACTATAGGTAGGTAAAAGAGGATGGGTAAAAGAGGATAGGTAAAAGAGGATGGGTAAAAGAGGATAGGTAAAAGAGGATGGGTAAAAGAGGATGGGTAAAAGAGGATGGGTAAAAGAGGATAGGTAAAAGAGGATGGGTAAAAGAGAATGGGTAAAATACCGATATGAAAAAGACTATAGGTAGGTAAAAGAGGATAGGTAAAAGAGGATAGGTAAAAGAGGATAGGTAAAAGAGGATAGGTAAAAGAGGATAGGTAAAAGAGAATAGGTAAAAGAGGATGGGTAAAAGAGGATAGGTAAAAGAGAATGAGTAAAAGAGAATGGGTAAAATACGATATGAAAAAGACTATAGGTAGGTAAAAGAGGATGGGTAAAAGAGGATGGGTAAAAGAGGATGGGTAAAATACGATATGAAAAAGACTATAGGTAGGTAAAAGAGGATGGGTAAAAGAGGATGGGTAAAAGAGGATGGGTAAAAGAGGATGGGTAAAAGAGGATAGGTAAAAGAGAATGAGTAAAAAAGAATGGGTAAAATACGATATGAAAAAGACTATAGGTAGGTAAAAGAGGATGGGTAAAAGAGGATGGGTAAAAGAGGATGGGTAAAATACGATATGAAAAAGACTATAGGTAGGTAAAAGAGGATAGGTAAAAGAGGATGGGTAAAAGAGGATGGGTAAAAGAGGATGGGTAAAAGAAGATGGGTAAAAGAGGATGGGTAAAAGAGGATGGGTAAAAGAGGATAGGTAAAAGAGGATGGGTAAAAGAGGATAGGTAAAAGAGGATGGGTAAAAGAGAATGGGTAAAATACGATATGAAAAAGACTATAGGTAGGTAAAAGAGGATAGGTAAAAGAGGATGGGTAAAAGAGGATAGGTAAAAGAGGATGGGTAAAAGAGGATGGGTAAAAGAGGATAGGTAAAAGAGGATGGGTAAAAGAGAATGGGTAAAATACGATATTAAAAAGACTATAGGTAGGTAAAAGAGGATGCGTAAAAGAGGATGGGTAAAAGAGGATAGGTAAAAGAGGATGGGTAAAAGAGGATAGGTAAAAGAGGATGGGTAAAAGAAGATGGGTAAAAGAGAATGGGTAAAATACGATATGAAAAAGACTATAGGTAGGTAAAAGAGAATGGGTAAAAGAGAATGGGTAAAATACGATATGAAAAAGTCTATAGGTAGGTAAAAGAGAATGGGTAAAAGAGAATGGGTAAAATACGATATGAAAAAGACTATAGGTAGGTAAAAGAGGATGGGTAAAAGAGGATAGGTAAAAGAGGATAGGTAAAAGAGGATGGGTAAAAGAGGATAGGTAAAAGAGAATGAGTAAAAGAGAATGGGTAAAATACGATACGAAAAAGACTATAGGTAGGTAAAAGAGGATGGGTAAAAGAGGATGGGTAAAAGAGGATGGGTAAAATACGATATGAAAAAGACTATAGGTAGGTAAAAGAGGATAGGTAAAAGAGGATGGGTAAAAGAGGATGGGTAAAAGAGGATGGGTAAAAGAAGATGGGTAAAAGAGAATGGGTAAAAGAGGATGGGTAAAAGAGGATAGGTAAAAGAGGATGGGTAAAAGAGGATAGGTAAAAGAGGATGGGTGAAAGAGGATGGGTAAAAGAGGATAGGTAAAAGAGGATGGGTAAAAGAGAATGGGTAAAATACGATATGAAAAAGACTATAGGTAGGTAAAAGAGGATAGGTAAAAGAGGATAGGTAAAAGAGGATGGGTAAAAGAGGATAGGTAAAAGAGGATGGGTAAAAGAGGATGGGTAAAAGAGGATAGGTAAAAGAGGATGGGTAAAAGAGAATGGGTAAAATACGATATGAAAAAGACTATAGGTAGGTAAAAGAGGATGCGTAAAAGAGGATGGGTAAAAGAGGATAGGTAAAAGAGGATAGGTAAAAGAGGATGGGTAAAAGAAGATGGGTAAAAGAGAATGGGTAAAATACGATATGAAAAAGACTATAGGTAGGTAAAAGAGGATGGGTAAAAGAGGATAGGTAAAAGAGGATGGGTAAAAGAGGATAGGTTAAAGAGGATGGGTAAAAGAGGATGGGTAAAAGAAGATGGGTAAAAGAGAATGGGTAAAAGAAGATGGGTAAAAGAGAATGGGTAAAATACGATATGAAAAAGACTATAGGTAGGTAAAAGAGGATGGGTAAAAGAGGATAGGTAAAAGAGGATGGGTAAAAGAGGATAGGTTAAAGAGGATGGGTAAAAGAGGATGGGTAAAAGAGAATGGGTAAAATACGATATGAAAAAGACTATAGGTAGGTAAAAGAGGATGGGTAAAAGAGGATAGGTAAAAGAGGATGGGTAAAAGAAGATGGGTAAAAGAGAATGGGTAAAAGAAGATGGGTAAAAGAGAATGGGTAAAATACGATATGAAAAAGACTATAGGTAGGTAAAAGAGGATGGGTAAAAGAGGATGGGTAAAAGAGGATAGGTAAAAGAGGATGGGTAAAAGAGGATGGGTAAAAGAGGATGGGTAAAAGAGAATGGGCAAAATACGATATGAAAAAGACGATAGGTAAAAGCAGATAAGGTAAAAGAGGATGAGGAAAAGAAGATGGGTAAAATAGAATGGGTAAAATACGATATTAAAAAGTCTATAGGTAGGTAAAAGAGGATGGGTAAAAGAGGATGGGTAAAAGAGGATGGGTAAAAGAGGATGGGTAAAAGAGAATGGGTAAAATACGATATGAAAAAGTCTATAGGTAGGTAAAAGAGGATGGGTAAAAGAGGATGGGTAAAAGAGGATAGGTAAAAGAAGATAAGTAAAAGAAGAGAGGAAAAAGAGGATGAAGAAAAGAGGATAAGTAAAAGCGGATAGGTAAAAGCAGATGGGGCAAAGAGGATAGAAGAAAGAGGATATGAATAAGAAGCTATGGAAAATAAGATACGTAAAAAACGATATGAAAAAGAGCATAGGTAAAAGCCTATAGGTAAAAGAGGATACGGATATATAGATAGGGAAATAAGAATAGGGAAGAGAGGACAGGAAAAAGATGATAGAAAAATGACGATAGGAAAAAGGGGACAGAAAAAAAGAGGATAAAAAAGGGGATAGTAACAATATGTTATGTAAACGATGATAGGGAAAAGAGGTTTAAAAGACAATGAAAAACTGATAAAAGAGGTAAAAGTTGATAAAAATGATGACAGAATAAAAATGTTAAAAATTAAATAGAAAAGATGACAAAATGGTAATGAAAAATTGACAATCAAGATGACAAACAAATGAAGTGGAATGTTAGTTAAAGTGCATATAAAAATATGAAAAAACTGATTAAACAGACTAAACGCATACAAATCCAAAATAAAATGTAGAAAATATATATAGAAAAGACAGACGAGAATAAATAGATCTCAAAAGTTAAACGTTAAAAAAAGAAACGAAGGAAAAATATATTTTAAAAAAAGTCACAGATATAAAAATTAAAAAAAATAAAATAAAAAATAATAATGTTGACTTGTAAAGATGAGGATAGGGACGAAGATGTTGCTGCCATATACAAGACAAAGATGAAGCTGGCAATTGTGCACACCTCCTTGCGTTCAATTTAATCTACTTCACTGTTACATAGATTGAGGATAGAAGCACATCTAACTTAATAACGAAGAATTAAACACCTGGCATTTTCTAGCGTTGTTGTCATCTTGATTAAAATGCACATTGCTGGCGTCACATGTGCAGACACATGCCAACGTGCAACTGCCACATGCACATACACACACATATTTCATTCTACTACTGCTGCTACTAGAATGCACGAAGGAAAGACAACTGTAGATTTATATGAAGACAGACGAAAGAAACAAGTGTGGATGGTTGTATGCACATGTTTCTATTTCTAGCCCTCTCTCCACCCCCTCTTTCTCTCTCTCTCTTTCTCTCTCTCTCTCTATATATATATATATATGCATATAAATATATTAATAATGTTGAATATGTATGTGTGTTTATGTTCTCTCTCTCCCTCTATATGTCTCTCTCATATATATATGTGTGTTTTTCTCTTATGGATAAATTACTAAAAGATTTTGGAAAATATATATATATATATATATATATATATATATATATATATATATATATATATATATGTGTGTGTGTGTGTGTGTGTGTGTGTGTATGTATATTAATAATGGTGAATACGTATATATTTGTTTTTTCTCTCTCTCTCGTGTGTGTGTGTGTGTGTGTGTGTGTGTGTGTGTGCGTGTGTGTGTGTATTTTTTCGCTCATTTATAAATGACTAAACGATTTTGGAGAATGCATATATGTTAGTGTTTGGTCGATTTATCAGAATCAGAAATCCTAAAAATCGAAACTTTTGAAGATATCGGAATCGGTATCTGAACAGTTAAATTTGTGTCTAATTTCTGATGATAAAACGATTCCTAATTGTTTGTCTTCTGATTTATTTTGGTTTAAAACTTAATTTCCTATTGCTGGTATGAAACGATATCTATTTTGGATTTTAAACTACTAGTAAACTTAAAATCTATATCTCACCCCCCCCCCACACACGTGTAATTTACGTTTGCTAAAATATACACACATATTACATGGGTTATTACTGTAATTAAAAAAAAATTACAGCTAAATATTTAGATATTTAAAAAAAAAAAATCGTACTTGTATCAAAATTCGGGCAAAATATTGGAATCATCCCTTCACTAATATATATATATATATAATTACAATTTTCAGGCTGTGAGAGATGATATTATTTCCACAGTCAAACAACGTCACAGCTAACATAAGCCATAAAAGCCAACTAACTGCAAGACTCGAGTTTTGCCCTCATTTGGACTTATCAGTTCAACGCATCTGAACTCAGGATTCGAAACCCGATTCTCTTGCATGCAAGGCAAGCACTCTGCCACTTGATCAACCGCGCCACACACATCATGCAAACCAAGGTCAAAATCCGACTTTGGGATGTACCTACTTAATCGCAAAGAAGAGGTGTTTAAATGTAGAAATAAGCGTAATTATATATATATATAATTTTAATTAAGTTCAAGTATATTGATAATATGAAGTCAAAGCAATTTTTTAAGTGCTCACTACATGTGTACAGCAAGTCACGATTTAAATGGCACCATTATTTTTATTAGAAAGCTTGCTGCTCATTCTCTTTTCATTCAGTCGATAAACAAGATGCCAATTAATGGTTTATAATATGTGTGTTTATTCACCATGCCAAGGACCTGTGGCATAGTGAATAAAGTACTTGGTAAAATTCAAATGTAAAATTACACTCTTTAATCCTCAGTGTGGGTGACTCAAAATATTCTTGCGAATTACTTAGGATTTCTACCCACGTCATGAGGGAATGAGAGCATACTATCCACGAGGATTAAATAAAGAGTTTCATGTGAAATTTAGTGGAAATTCCCGAATTCGACAGAAAGATTCCTGAGTTTGACAAGATACATCTGAAGGAGATTGGAAGTTATATTGACAAAATATTGTGAAAATAACCCTCAAGATGATAAAAGTGGTAAAAAAAAAAAAAAATAAAATCCAAATAAATCCCCATCTCCAAAATTCACAAACGTAAATGTTTCTTAAAGTTCTGAATTTTTGAAATAATGGCTAATTGTTTATATTATTTGTATTGATCGGACTATTGTTCTCATCTTGAGTGTTATTCATGCAACGTTTCGGTCGGATTGACCTTTGACTGTCTTCAGGCAAGTTGGTTCTTGTTTGGAAAAGAAAGGAGAAAAGTTACTGGCTCCATATATATTTTCGTATTCTTGGAGTTAGTCTGTTTTATGGCCGTGGTTTCATATATGTGAAAAAATTGGTTGATAAAAGGGAGGCAATTCTAATAAAGATAAATGTTTCTATTCAAATTAGTTTCTTAGTCTTAAAAACAACATTTCTCTAGGAATGTAACATTGCGGTGATGAAAAGAGGGAAAGCCTCATAAGAATTATGAAAATTATAAAATAAAATATTCCACTTTGTTTTGGAAACAATCGCATGCTCGATATTTGCTGTTGTTGAATTTTGTAAACTGAGACAAATAATGCGTCATTTTATTTATCTCAACCTACCTTTACACACACACACACACACACACACACACACACACACACACACACACACACACACACACAATGTTCCAGATGCTGCTGTTGAACACTATATAACTATTTATTATATATGTCTGATAATTTATCATAGTATGGAATTTAAATTCTCTTCTTTTCCATGTTAATTGATGATGGCCTGGGGATTAGATACGATGCTTCAGAGTCAATGGTAACTTTGCAACAGGGTTTGAATTATTCGACCGCCAGTAATTATCATTTCCTACACTGCACATTGCGTAAGCATAAAATACTAGTATCTGTAAGTAAAAATAATAAATATTTAAAAACTAAAATATATTGCATATATATAAGTTATATCTGTAAAGGATACAGCAATTTCTATAAGAAATCTTCAGTCGGAGAGTCCAATATGTAGCAGAACATAAATAAAATTTAAAAGAAAAAACAACAAACTTAGTTAGATCTCATAAATTTATTTAAACTAGAAAAGGCCTTATTACATGAGAAGAGCTAGCCAGGGTTTAGCGTCTGACTGATATTCTAGTCACACGCTAATCCCTGGCTAGCTCTTCTCATGTGATAAGGCCCTTTCAGGTTGAAATAAATTTATGATATCGGGCTTTTTTTTGTTTGTTGTCTTCTTTATATATATATATATACAGAGAGAGAGAGAGAGAGAGAGAGAGAGAGAGAGAGAGAGATAAAAATGTTGAGCTTAGTTAGGTAGGCTTCTAAGGGTTGGTAATTTGGTCAGAGGCGTCAATGATAATTTACATTAAATTAATAGAAAGATTGGTTTTATTTTTACTTAACAACGTTATGCTCAAGTGTAATAAAGCCGGGGTTTAAGGAAAATCCTATGTTTACAAGCATAACACACACACACACTTACTTATCATAGACATATTTTGGTGATTATACTTATTTATGTATAAAGATCACAATATGTTTTACCAGAAGAATTTCACAAAAAAATACTGCAAAAATTATACAACGAATGTGGCTCCAAGCTAAGTTGGGTGAGGTTGGGATGGCGGTTGTGAATCATCTTTTTGGTCTATTCTCATAAAATAGTTTGTCATTTCAACCTTGTCTCCAAAGAAGAAGCTATTTATTATTTCCAAATATACAGTATTTATATGGTTCAGATGAATCCACTATACATGCTTCTCATCTCCTCTTTGTTATTAATATTCTATTTATATATTTACATTTTTATGTACGAATAATCTCTTTATATTTATTAATTTAAAAGTATATAAAAAAGTTAAAAATATTATAAATACATACATGAGATTTTATTTTATATATAGCATATATATATGTAGTAATTTATAGTGATAAGTTGTAAAACTACCTATCTAAAACAAAAATAGGTTTGCGATTCACAAAAGTCATATTATAAACATCTGTAAGGATTTGTTGTATAACAAACTTGTTCTAAGTAATAATCGGTTTCAAGTGACAATCTTCTGGATGTTGAAAGTTCAGTCCTAAGAATAAAATTGTACATTAAAATGGTACTCAGTCATGGCTAACAGAACAAGAGCGAGAAGTGCCTTTGTGGATTAAATAAAGGGCTCTGTTCGAAATTCCATACAGATTTCTGAGTCGGACAGAAAAATTCCCAAGTTTGGTAAGATGCACCTAAAGAAGATCAAAGGTAACATTGGGAAAACACTGTGAGAATAACATAAGATGAAAATAGTATTACACATAATACAAGTGAGATGCAGCTTTTAGATAAAACACAAGTTTATAGGCGACTCCTTGTGCAGTGTTGCTACTAGTGTTGGGACGATTAATTGCTTCATCATTTTTTGGGATATTGGAATAATTATCGGAATCAGAAAAATTGTGCCTGTTTTTCTATGCCCAAAAGGATTCTTTTGTTTATTACTTGTTTGATTGTTTTTAAAACTTAATTTTCCATGGCTTGTATTAATGATGAACTGATAAATATTTCTTGATTCTAAACTAACAGTTGAACTAGTCGAACTAAAACCAATAGATCACCTCCATAAGTGTAATTTTACGTTTGCAAAATGATACGCAATAATTACGTTTATTTTTATAGTAACCGACCCTCCCCTCTCAAAAAAAAAAAAAAAAAAAAAAAAACTCAGTATTTAGAAATTTAAGAAGAATCAGAGTCGGAATCAGTAATTTTATTGAAATCAGGGATTTAGAACAGCATCGGTAATTGTATCAGAATCGGTAAAAATATTGGAATATTCCAATCGCTAGTTAGTACAGAACCTGGGTATATCAATTCCCATCTTTATCAAGCTTCCATCATTTTATAGCTGGTACGAACAAAAATATATGTGAAATTTCTATCGATTGTATTTAATCTCTTATCATGATCTTAATGTCTTCTTCATTGCGTACTGTAGACCAAGTAGACTGCCATGCTTGTTGAAATGATAATTACAATCCTTTAAGAGATTATATAAACAATAATCTAGGGCAGTGTTTCCCAAACTTTAGAACACCATGGAGCACCTGAGCAGGGCAAAGTTTTTTTCACGGAGATCTAGCAAGATAATTTCTAAAATAAATAAGAAAAATATTAATTTCAAATTTTAACTTATACTTGTTCATTAGTTGTTTCTGTTCATGATTTTACTATATTTTCGGTGTTTGATTAATTAAAAAAATTGTTGAATTTTTTGTTAATTAATTTTTTTTTATTTACTTTTTCATAAACCATCCTGAAACTCTTTACATCTGATGTTAGTATCATAGCTTTTTCCAGTAAAAAAGATCAATAATTAAAATTCGGCAACCATTTAATTTTTAAATATAAAGCATTTAGCCCTCTTTAAGAAAGGAGCCCCTCAACCTCACTCACAGAGCTCCAGAGCTCCGTGGGCCCCACTTTGGGAAACCCTGATCAAGGGGACTAAGGTTAGGTGAACATTGATGCCCACAGTTGTCCAACTCTGTAAATTGACTTGGGATAAAATCCTCTAGATTATTGCTTATGCTAATCATCAAAAAATAAAAAGAAGAAAGCATCCAGTTTCCTGAAAGGAGCACTCCGTATTGGCATACAAAAATAAAGTATTACCTCAGCCAAGAAAAATTTCTCCCCTTTTGAGCAAAGGCCGAACAGAGACAACACTTTTGATCTTAAGTTCAATGTTGGAAGACAGAACACACCTCTTTAATGTGTAACTAGCGACAAAAGGGTTGATATGCCGTAAGAAAATACATAAATCAAATACATAAAAAAATCGATTGTTTTGTTGTGGAGGAGGGACATTTAATAACCTTGCGCGGTACAACAGACAAATCAAATCTAACTTTTACACATATCCATTAATCTTTTAACACCAATTTTACATACTGGCATATGTTGGACGACTTTAAAAAAATGATTCCAATCTAACCTTTTCTCAGGCCTTTATTTATCCTTCTTTCTCCCAAGTCCATCATTATCACTTCTTCCCGTGTTTTCCTTGGCCTTTCCCCATTGAAGTGAACTGCCTACTTAAACTGTTCTGCATCTACTAACCGAAGGACTCTCATCCGTTCTTTCAATATTGCCATGCCATCAAAATTTCCTGTTCGGCACATATATCCCTAGACAGTATAAATCTTCCTCCAAATTCATCAAAACTATGCTTATCTTTACGAACTATACTACACTTCCATCGTATCATTTTCATATCATTTCTTTACAGGCAATGCATATCCTCAACCTTGGCTATGTTTCAATTCCATACATTGCATACACATGACTGATAAACTTTTCCCTTAGTCGCTAATGATTACATTCTGCTGGTTGATAATGGAAGAAGCTTCATGAACTGACTCTATCCACTTCTAATTCTGACAATCACACTAGCACCTACTCAACCCTTTGCTCCAATAGTATTAACAAAACTTCTCGACAACCTCAATAGCTTTGCCATTCAGATATACTTTCTACTGATATGAATTCTTGTCTCTATTGTTTCACACGTTTTGCAAAAAAAATTGGTTTCCTTTCTCAAGCCATCAGTAATCTATGTACCAAATGTTTACAAGAATGTAGAAATTGGGTAATTTATTATAGAAGCCATTTCTTTCTATATTTGGTAATGTCTCTAAATAGCGATTGTGGGTGATATGAGAAAAATAAGGCATTCAAAATGTTTCTTACACATTATTACATGAGAAGTCATTTTGAATAATAAAAAAATTAATTTATTTTACCCATATAAACTAGAAAAATGCACGATTAAAATGTTTACATATTTTAATTGTGTAAGAATCAAGATGGATGCCTTAACCTTGTGATCAAAAAACTAAGATCGAGTGAAACAGAATGAACCGAGGCAAAGTTGACTAGTCGGAACATGACAGTTTAAACAACTTTTAAAAGTTGTTTAAATTATTTGTCATTGTAAATTTTAAAAAAATTACTTATAAAAACGTTTACACATTTTAACCGTCCATTTCTTTAGTTTATAAGGGTAAAAATAATTTTTTACTCAAAATAACTCCTCATGTAATAATGTTAACGATAAGAAACATTTTGAATGCTTTATTTTTTCCATATCACCTACAAACCATACCTAGTGACGTTATACTATATTTAACGTTGCTCTGTATAAACCTAAAAAGAAAGAAAGTGAAAACTAAAATGAAAAAAGCACCTGCCGGTGTAAGCACAGGTTGTGGCTTCCTTCAGTCTTGACAGACTATGGATACCCACTGTAAGGGTGCCTGCGCAGTAAATTTGTGTGGCAAGAGTTGCGTAGTTAACAACCGTGTCTTTCCTGAGTCAGCATTGTTGCATACCAGTGGCAAGTTGAGGTACAGGACGACTGGAAACAATGCCGAGATGAGCGGAGAGCACATACAGCGCCTAGAATTTGCAAATGATCACCCATCTGGTACTAGCCAGGCTCAAAGTTGCTTAACTTCGGTGATCTGATGAAAACCGGTGTGTCAACGTGATTATGCTGTATATATTAAGTACAGGTAGTCCATTATGTAAAGAAGAGTCATATTTTCTGCATATGATGTGTGTATATGTACTTAGCTGAAAGTTAAAAACTACACAAGATACTTTTTTTGTTTAACTCTTTTTCACTCAAAACAAGGCTTATTGCCACTTGGACATAAGGGGCTAGAATTTGAAATCGTGTCTAACAGGAGACTGTGGGGAGTTGAGCAACGAGATATCTGTTTGCATTGCATTTAAACTTTAGCAGATTGTTATAGTCTGGGAAACAGGAGAGAGAGGGGCGGATTCCAAGCTTAGCAGCTTAAAAGAAGAAACTAATAGAGTAGAAACATTTCCAACATCTATGGACCTCAACAGTGAAGGGGTGGGATTTTGCTGCTTGTCGAGTTACTTAAGAGTATGCATGTTGAAGGGGCACAAGTGTTATGAGTTCATCAAAGCACATTCATTTAAAATATTTGTTAAAAAGGCACAGGGTTGCAACCTTTTGGCATAGGATTTCAAATTTAAATTCAAGCGCTTAAAATCGGTGTTTAATTGAAAACAGTTTTGCTCAATTACTAATTTAATGACGATACTGTAATAATAAAATTTGAATGTCAAAATACTATTTTATTTATGAATAAATATTTTTTTA
>NC_136508.1:33236285-33263785 GCF_053919585.1 Euprymna scolopes | reverse complement strand
CTTAACTCTTATCCTAGAATGACCTCTATGCCTTATTAAGTGGTGGCTTTCCAAGTAAAAAAAAATACTATTGCTCATGGAAGTTTCATATAGTTTTAGATACACAAAGAAAAAAATGAAAATTATTTACAGTGGTTGCAAGAAGATGAGTTTTTGCTGTGAGCGCCTAACACTAAAGTAATGTTTTATTTAAGGTAGTCCGTTTAATTTGTATAAAATGAGTGGAGGCAGACGTGTTCAACATTGTAATATATGAAAGAATATGCGACATATAAGCGATAAAATAAGATCTCGGTAGACAAAGTTATTTAAAGACTTGTCAATCGCTATTGATTAAAGCTGAACAAATAAATACTTGCTATTTTAGGTTTTCTTGTGAGAAAAGAGTGGCCGTTTCACGTGCAAGACATAAAAACCTCATTCACTGAAGAAAAACGATTTTTATGAGGGATTGGTGTTGCTAGCTTATTTGTGTCTATGCATCTTTATAGGAATCTGTGATGTTTAAATTTGAAATAGCATTTTTCTTAGTCTGTCATGCTTAAGTTATAAACATAATTTTTCTCGGTCTGCCATGTTTAAGTTGTGATTGCATATTTGTTGATCTGTCACTGGTTGTCTGAAGCATACCAACCTAAACAACCTGCGCTTCCTCACTGACACTGCCTCATCAGGTGTGAGATGGAAAGTTATCAGCCGAGTAGATATCACAAAAACTATCTGTGATAAACACCATCTCTTTCATGAAAGTGAATCAACGATCTAATGACTGAAGCTAAGGAGAAACTTCCTCAGCTATATCAAAACCCTAACAAAATCTCAGGAAAAGACTAGAGTACAGTTGTGAACCAGACGGCTAGAAAATGTCCCCACCCTCCTACTGACATGGAAATCTCCTGTTCTTAGGCCCTCCAACCCGGTTCAGAAACATCTTGGCTTCAGTGGAAAACACTCAAACGCTTGGCTTGAGAACAGGAATAATGAGATCAAAAGTTGCCATGACCAGATGGGGTTACAAAACTGATACAAACATCTGTGAATGTGGAGAGGACGACCGTACAATGAAACACTGCATTGTCTGCATTCCACTGCCCAACCGGTGCAGTTTGAAATATGTTGCAGAATACACCTATAATACAAAGGACTGCATAAAAAAACTGTTGTGTGTCCACATGTTTCAACAATGTGTAAAAAAAGAAAAATGAAAAAAGCTTTTATCATAATATATATATATATATATATATATATATATATATATATATATATATATATATATAAAGGTGAGAATGTGTGTGTGTGTGTGTGTGTGTGTGTATGCGGACACTTCTCAACCTATATACTCAACAATTTTTTTTCTCTACAAACATACAATTTCGTATATAGGGTATTTAGATATGTGAAAAACTTTTTAATCCTTCTTCACCCGGGAAAAATGACTGCTAAGAGGACAAAATTAAAAAATTGGTACTTTGGGGGTGATCGGATTTTTATCTTTTTGTCAACTATTTCACGAGGTTTGAAAACAGTTTTAAAGATCGTGTCAAGCTGACTTAATGGTTATCGTTCTTGACTCACTATCTTTAGGTTTTGCTTTCGATCTCAGCTTGAGTTTTTCACTTTTTCTGTATGTCTGTAAAAGGCTTTTTTCCGAGAAGCGGTCGATTGGCTCACAACTTCTTAAAACTTTTTATATCACATATAAATCATAATATCTACGAGTTAACAACAGAGGTCGCCTGTCTATTTAATTTGCTCGACTTCAAAAAGATAAATATTCAACATTTTTGCTCGCCGCATGTGGATTAGGCTTTTTCATAGCGACACTAATTCTGGCAGTATTTTTCCGGTCACGATTGCCAGAAATATCCGAAAGCAATCAGATTTGATCAATCTGGAAATATTTTCCTTATATCAGATAATTGCTATTCAATTTGAACAATCCCCTTTTTATGGGGAGCTGGTTACCCCCTCCTCAACATCTTGGGAAAATAATAAAAATACAAAAGCATTCTCGCAGTAAATGAAATACTACCCCGCAGTCAAAGTTGACCTCATTAAATTATTAAAATGTGCACAATCCAATTCTAAATAGTTAAATAAATTCAAACGTGTTTCTGTTAGTATTTCACGGTGGCTCAATGATTAACGTCGCACGTTTTTTTTTTCACACTTTAATTTCAAACTTTGCCTCAAGGGTTCGGGTTCAGGTTCGATCCTCATACTTACCTACCAAAACTTTTTTTTTTATCTTACCCACCCTCGGGAGTTCTGATTTACCCAAAATCACACACACCTCCAAACACCCGGGCAACGCCGGTTACCCCCCGCTAGTAGATCTATAAAAGTGAGAATATGTGTATGTGTTAGGACACTTCTAAAGCTATAAACAACGAATATTTAATCTACAGACTTGAAATTTCGTATATAGGGTATTCAGACATGTGGGAAACTTTTTAATCAGTTTTCATCCGGACAAAAAAAAGGGCTGCTAATGAGTCAAAATTGAAAAATTGGTGTGTGGGGGATCATAAGATTTTTATGTTTGCTATTTCACGAATACACATGACAAATTTCTTATGTTAAGAATAAATAGGTTTGAAAACACTTTTTAAAGACGTGTCAAGCTGGTCCAATGGTTTTCGTACTTGACTCACTGTCTTTAGGTTTTGATTTCGATCTCAAGTATTTTTTATTCTTAAAAGATGTGAACTGTTTAGAAAAAAAAAAAAACAATACTGGTATGCAGTTTCTTTTCATGTTTTTCTAATTTCATTTTGTTTAAAGGAATTTAACATTACATTTAACATCTACGGTATTTTGTTCATAATAAATACGAAATCTGCATTAATTAAAATTTCGTTATTTACATATATTTTATGACCGGGCAACGCCGGGCGGCCTGCTAGTTTATTATAATTTGTAAAACTGTTGATGAGTTGACCTTTCCTTTTTTATAAATTTAACAAATGCAATATATATATATATATATATATATATATATATATATATATATATATATATATATATAAATAAAATTAACTCATTTTTTCCAGTCTGATTTTGACATTAATAGGATTAAAAATCAAGATATTTCATGCAAATATAATATGCACAAACGGCAGAACAATATCTGAGGTGTGTTATAGGCTTATTATTTCTCAAATTCCTCGATAATCTTAGATTTCTATACTTTTTCTGCTGAGAAGTCACGGCCAAAATCGGTTAAGATCAATGGAAGTGGTAAAATATTTTCTCTCTAATAAATTCCTCCTCCCCCTGCCACCACTTAACACCGTTTGGGGATCGTTCACAAGGAACAGTTGAGAAGAGAACACCGGTTTGGCTTTGTAGTTCTTTCATGTGAAGTTATTTAAAATCACTAAACTAAGCTGCAGTGCTCTGTGGCGTAGTGGTTAGCGTGCTGGACAATTCACATTATATTTTCACGTTCGCGCTGACCTACCGTAGTCGTTTTTTTTTTTTTCCTAAACAACTGGAATGGACTTTTCTTGGTGGCCGAACTGTTAACGTTGCAGATGTTTTTTTTTTGTTTTTTTTTCACACTTTATTTTCCTACTTTCACTCATGACTCCGGGTTTGATCCTTACTACTTACCTACCATAACATTTTTTAAAACTCCCCCCCCCCCGCGTCCCGGAAACAAACACTCGGGCAACGCCGGGTACCCCCGCTAGTATATTAATATGAGCTCACATTTTTCACTGAAAATATACGCCAGCATTCTTTCTTTTTCTGCTCTTACTCACGTTTCTCTTTGATTTCGTTGCATCTCCTCTTAGTTTCTCTTCATCATATAAAATCCCTCCCTCTATTAACTCTCCAAGTAGATATGTGCTTCACTCAAAGTCCTAGATTTCCTCTACAAATGGAAGTGTAACACAAAAGATAGAAACGAACCAGGACGGGTGATAATGATTGAACAACCTAGCATATGGGTAAACTGTTTCAAATTGTTTTTTCTTTTCTGTATGGCTCAGAACCTATTATTCATCTTTTACTCTACATGGACTGGTGAACACTGTCACTTCATATGTGATATGCAATACATGACTTCTCTCTAGCATACCTTATAATGACTCTTTTATATTAAAATATATTTTTTTATTTATTTTGTAAACTGTTATCCTCATCTTCACAGTTGTTGTTTCATGACATTTACAAAACTTGGATTTATAAAACCAAAAAATCCAACCTTTGTAGAATAATCAAAAGAACTGTGTTAGTCAATAACACACAACAACAACAACAATAATAATAATAGCAGCAACACTTACCAAGGGTCCAGCTTATGCACAAGACAGACACCAGATTGAGCTGGACTGAGGACTTGTATTTATGTACAAGCATATCCAATCAGGTGATTCAGCCAATCACAATCCAAGGAATAGACTGGCCCATGTGTGCACAATGGAATCTCCCATTGTGCCATAAATAGTTCTCCTCTTTCATGAGAAGTAACTTTAGTCTTTGTCAAGTTATCCACAACTTGAACGCTGACCGAAAGTCCACTACACAATCCAACAACCTTGATCACCCTTCATGGACCATGTCGCAGTGAATGGAGGCGTTGAATCTCTACAGTTCCAGGTGAGCATTGTCTGAAGAGAGCGGTTTGAATCCTACATAAAACCAGCTAGAGGATTAGTTGTACAAAACGTGGTGCGACAACGACAACTATGGAAGGCAGTAATTACTGAGGATACAGTTAAGAGACTCAGCATTACTATCCCATCGTGGTTAACCACCTGATGAAGGCCAGGGGAATAGTTGGGTGAAACGTTGCAAAACAACAACTCTGAAGATAAGGATAACAGTCCACAAAATAAATAAACATATATATATTACTCATCTCAAAGGAGTCCAATAATAAAAAAAAAAATTTTGTTTAATATTTTAAATGTAATATAGTGCAGATGCGTGTATGTAAATGCATCCAAAGTAACCACTGGTAGGGGAAAAAGGACTATAAACAAGAGAACGATTGTGAGGGAGACGAGATAACGTTCGAGATCTCGTGAGAGATGTGGAAAATGTTCTAGATCATGTGGGTGACACGTCACGGCTGTATCAATAAATGTTGCTGCTACAAAGAACAAGCGAGTTGAAGTTATTTTCTATTCTTTGTCTTGGTTTCCTTTGTACTGCACACAACGTGCATTGGTCTACAGACAACGGTACATAAATTTGAGATGCATCCAAGGTTTTGAGATTATATATATATATATATATATATATTGTAAAACTGGTAATTAGTAAAAACCTGAAGAGAGTGCTCAATACTATTGCAGAGAAAATATATGTTTTATTTTTTTATTACCGTTTTATCTGTTTGGTTACATATGTTTCGGATGTTGGACCGTGTTTACGATCTAACACTTTTTGTGTAAGGTCTGACGAGGCTGTTAAATCGTAAACACGGTCCAACATCCGAAACATATGTAACCAAACAGATAAAACGGTAATAAAAAAATAAAAAACACACACATATATATATATATATATATATATATATATATGTATATATATTGTAACGAATGAAATTGATAAAGGTAAAAAAAAATCATATTTATATACAAATCTATCAAAGTACTAAAAGATCTCCACGGATAAGTGGAGCAATCAATATAAAAAATAAATGATGAAAACTCAAAGTAAAGTAGAACTTTATTACATCATCAGATCATTAAGGAAAAAAGAAAAAAAAAAACTCTTTAGGACATGGAATTTCAGAGCCTAATGCTTCTCACCAGAAGAGAAGTAAAAAGCCGGGCGTATATATACAAAAAAGCTGGCATAATGACATTAGCTTAGAAATAAAACAAAGGTATGCGATATAGAAAGAGGGATAATGATGATAAAAGAGACAGGAAAAAAGATAGAGTATTTTGGGAAATATATAAAGGATTAGGGAAAAGACACCGAGAGAAATATAGAAAAATATAAGTAATACATATAAAGACAGTGAAAAAAATACAGAAACCAAACCAAAATAGAATAAAAATAATATAAAAATATAATATAAAATGATAAAAATAAAAACATAGAACAAACAGTAATCCATGATCTAAAGAGATTTTTTTCTTTTTCCTTATTGATCGGATGATGTAATAAATTTTTATATAACTTTGAATTTTCTTCCTTTATTTCTTATATATTCATACACACACATACACATTTTATATATGCACCTGCATGCATATACATAAACATATATACATACACGAACACATATAAATGCGCGCGCACACACACACACACACCTAATTAAAAAATGAAGCTTCTTTTTTTCTCTCACCCGGATAATTTTTGACCTCCTCCTGCTAGGATCGAAGTATTTTTTCTTTACTTAAACGAAAGAGAAAAAGGCGTTTTTTTTATTTTATTTCATAATTTTTCTTTTCTAGATATTTTTCTAAAGATGCCATATTTGTTTATATTTATTTAATAATTTAATATGGAGCGTAGTTTTTATGCTATAAAATATAGATTTCTTCACACCAGCGTGACTTGTTAAAGAACCCCCCCCACCACCACCATCTTTTTGCTTCTTGAATACTGAAATACTTCAGTTACAGGTGTCGTCTCTACTTCAACTTTTCCCATGGAGATTATCTATTTTTATACTAAAGTTAATCATCGTTCGTTTCCCTAGGGCTTTTTATATAAATTTTAACCATACAAAATACATGCTAAAATATTCCTTAGTTTTGAGATTAAAATTATCAGTTTTTGTACAAATTTTTTTTAAGAAATTAAGAAAAATCTGTATGATACACGTGAAATGATATCTTATATTTCAAAAATCACGTAATTTATTTTTAAATAAGATCAAATTTCATGAGTAACTTAAGAGAGCCTTACTTGTCCGCCATTTTGAAAACTATCTAAAAAACAACAAAGGTACATAATTCAACCAATTAAAGCTTGCGAGATTTATGTTGTAACGCCTAAACATTTCCATTAATCGCTTAAAAACGATTTTCTTTATGAGAATAAAAGAAAACATATGGGTCCGGGAGGTTTGATATGTAGCAACACAGTTAAAGTGTAGCGGCCATGTTACATATTTTTTTTTTTTTTTTTTTACACAGTGATCACCACTTATCAAGGCCCGGAAGCCACTCAGGGATAAGGGTTATTGCAAGTACATTACGTTAGTGAGGAGATTTGCTGCAATGTTTACTTAAGGGGGCGGTTTATTAGGAATTTGTTAACATTGGACTTGAAGACAACCAAGTTGTAGTCCGGAGGGAAGCAGGCAGACGGAACAGAGTTCCACAGGCGTGCAGTTCTAAGAAAATTCTCTTAAGAAGAAATTGAATTTCAAAAACACATACTCAACCCGTTTCTAATGATCATAGATCAAATTTAATGCAAATCTGAAATATTTGAATTTTCTAAGTCTTTCAAACATAACTTGGTTCTTCCAGGACCCCTATTACATTCAAAACAAAAATAAAAGAAAAATCTGTATTATGTACTCTTGACGAAACGAAAATATCATATTCCAAAAAATATTAATTAATCAAGTTGTTTTATTCTATATGAATATAAAATGATATTACTCTTCTTATTCTCAGATTAGTTAAATATGGTTAATATAAATTATCTACTGTTTATAATTGCTTCCATATGCTGTCGAATTCTATGCTAGGCCGGCTTAGAAGTTGATCATTCTCCAACATATGTGCCATTCCATTAATTCGTCTTACCCTCCACTGTTCTTCTCTATCTATGATTTTCACTTTGTCCCATTAGGGAAGATGAATTCCTTTTTCCCTCCATGTGTTCAGCCGTAGCTGATTTTTCAATTTCTCCACAGATTGTCTTTTCAGCGTTCCTCTAGTTTTACTTTAGTGCCCGACAAGTCTCGAATTTATAATTTAAAAATAATATCCCCTGATGTTTTGCTTGATATTTCTATTATGTTATAATTTTTTTATGTTATAATTTTTTTATGTTATAATTTTTTTACGTTATAATTTTTTTTGTAATTTTACTTTCAACTAGAACATAAAAACTTAGAAATGTAGAGATAACCTCCTTTTTCCTTTGCTAAACATGGCGACAGTATACACCTGGAGAGGGTGGGAGGTTACGTTAATGCAAAGGTTTTTTTTTTAATATGTATATTTTCTTAGTAATTCATTTGTCATTAAATACATTAAATCATTCTTGTCAGTATTACAAACATTTTAGGATGTTATTTATGGTAATAAAATTTATTTTATGAATATTTGCTTCTTAGTTTTAATAATAATGCTTCTAATATTTTGAGTTGGTGGTCATAAGGTGTGTGTCTCTATTTATATATAAAAGGCACTTGTCTGTGTGTGCGTGCGTGTGTGTGTGTGTGTGAGTTCGTTCCCTATGGACTCCGTAAACGGCTGGAACGATTTTCATGAAATTTTGCACAAATATACTTTGTGTCTGAAATTGTTCTTAGATCGGTTTTCTATCGGAATGCCTCTGATAAGTATCGAAAATGGTTTATCGATAATAGAAAAACATCCAATCAAAGTAGGAACAGTCCGATTTGGAACAAAGTTAACACCTTATAAAGCCTAACATCACAAATGCATTTGATAAGTTTTCTCGCCGCACAAGCAGAAGAGCCGACGTATGAAATTAAGAGAAGGTTCTTTGATAAGACAGGGGCACGTTCAAAATGAATTTTTCTGTTTAGAACATAATTGAACTACGATATTTGACTTTTGCATTTTCAACTTTAATTCGAGCCATTATATAAAAATATTTTTATAAAATCAAGAGTAGGTTCTCTACAGTGCAATGTAGACTAAGCCACTGCGGGAAGGCATGTGAAGTTTCATCTTGGTGCACAGCAGTGGGTCCCCAACTAGAGCTGGCAATCAATCGATTTGATTGAAAAATGGTCGATTTCACCAATTTTGATGACAATAAAAGTATAGTGTGGGATATTTATATAAAAAATGGTCTAGGGAAACGAACGATATTTAGCTTTGGTATATTTTGCAGTTAATACATACACAATCGTAATTTAGTTGTGTTTTTTTTAACGTGTTTACTTCAAAAACTTGGAATTTAAACAACACATTCTTCCATCCCTTTTTTCCTTTTCCTGTCTTATATCAGTCGCTAGATAATATATTTTTAAATATCTATATGAATATAAAAAAAAATACATCTCGTTAAAAAATTAAAAATAGATTCCACGAGACAACACCCGATTTAATAATTATGTTTCTTTTTTCTTAAATTTAGATATTTTTAAGAACTTACAATTGGTTAATAAATCTAATTAAACTTTAACCCCTCCTCTTCGATTTTTTGTAATAAATAATTTAGTAGTGCAGAGTTGAGGCCCCTTTCTTTTATCAAATATGACGACATATATACTTGAAGAAGGTCCGAGGTGACATTAGCCTGAACGTTGTGCAAATAGCACTGAAAATGAGAACATTAGTCCAATTAATACAAATAATACAAACATTCTGCGCATCTCAAAAATTTAGAATTGTAAAAATACAAAAACAAAATAATCCCAAATCAGTAGGGTACAGATGATGAATCCAAACAGATTCAAAAGTACTTGGCAACTATATCAGCCAGTTCTTCCTGAAGCAAGATTAGAAAGGATCCAAACTGAATGAGTAGACATGTATTGTCTGTTTATTACACAATATATGCTTAAAAGAAATAATGCCGCCTAAATATATATTAAGAGTGTTTTATTTAGAGGCGGCAAACTTTAAATTAAAATAAATCACAAGAAAATATTTATATTACACAAATATGTTATTTTTTGCAAAGATTAATTTTTGGCATTTATAATTTAAATACAATTTCGGGCATCTAGAGGTTCAAATTTCACAAACTCTACAAAGGCTGTATTTCGGTAATAACGTGTTGAATGTTGCCTTCCAAGTGTTCCACTGTGTGTGGATTATCAGCGTATAAATGGGACTTTACATATCCCCTAAAAAAAAAATAATCTAATGGGGTTGAATCGCATGAATGAGGCGGTCAGTTGATATGTTCATGTCATGAAATTATTTGTTCATCAAATATAAATCAAATAAATTTACACAAGTTGCAAACGCTGCTCAGGTGTCAGTTATTTTATTTTATTTTTTTTTTTTTACTGATGAATTCGTGGCTTAGTGAGGGATGCCCTTTTCTCTACCCTGCAACCTCTCTCCCACAGAAGAGACGTTGCGAGCTTGTCCTTGTTTTATCGTTATTTCCATGGCAGATGCTCGTCTGAACTCCAATCTCTGGTCCCCCCTCGCCAATCTTTCACGAAAAACACCCATCTAGCTGAATCTACTGTGAAAAATTTCCCCCACTCTATATCTGTGCCTAAATCAAAACGCAGATTCCATGAACAAAGCTTCTTTCTTAGAACTGCACGCCTGTGGAACTCTGTTCCGTCTGCCTGCTTCCCTCCGGACTACAACTTGGTTGTCTTCAAGTCCAATGTTAACAAATTCCTAATGAACCGCCCCCTTAAGTAAACATATCAGAAAATCTCCTCACTAACGTAATGTACTTGCAATAACCCTTATCCCTGAGTGGCTTCCGGGCCTTGATAAGTGGTGATCACTGTGTAAAAAAAAAAAAAAAAAAAGAAAAAAAAAAAAAAAGAATTTCCAAACCAAGCTTAACTCAAAATAATCGATTGTCGTCAGATATGCAATTAAAGAGTTGTAAATTTAAAGTTCGCCGCCTCTAAAGAACACTCTCTATATATTATTTTCTTTTATGAACGATATATTTAAAACATTTTTTGCAACTTTTTTTCCCCAGTTCATTGCACCTGATAAGGTCAACAGGTGCAGGCGTGTTAACATGAAGTGACTTTCCTGGACCAGGCAACTTTTCTTGACGCTCAGGATATTCGAAGATATTAATCAACTACACTCTTCACTGGCCAGTTATCACTTCCATACATCATCACACCTAGTAGACTCTTCCCTTGGTTGATAGTTGGAACACTCTGCTGATGAGTAATAAAAGAAGTTCCCTTCACTCCATCTACTTCTAACGACTGCAATCACACTAGCACCTGCTTCACCTCTTACTCTAATAGCTTCACCGATGTAACAAACCTTCCCCACAACCTCAGTAGCTTTATTATTCGGATGTATTTTCTCCTTATCTGTTTTTATTGCCTTATACATTTTTGCAAACAAATCGATTTGTTTTCTTAACTCACCAGTAATCTTACTGCACTTTCTGTACCAAATGCTTACACGAATGTAAAAATTCATTAAGTAATTTATTATGTAAACGGCAGTTGTCTGTGTATGTTTGTATGTCCAGCTTAAAGTTTAAGAAAAACTATGAAACTAAGACACACACAGTTGATCAGGATCGCTATAGCTGAATAATATCTAAAATGTAGAAAAATGTATTCATTCCCTGGTGGGGGTGGGGATCAACTGGGCCAGGTTTCGTCAGAGGCAATTAGTTTTCATTGTCATTATGTACTATTTTTTTAAAGACAACGCTGACTCATTCCTAGAGGAATCTATTATATAAAGGAGAGTAGTCTATGTGCGCATGTTCAGCTAGAGAGGAATGGGCTGGACAAGGGAGAAAGGGGTGATGGAAAGAGAGAGAGAGAGAAAGAAAGAGGGTAAAAGAGAAAAATATAGAGAGACGAATAACCCTAACCCTAGAGGGATGGAAATTTAAATAGAAATATGTTCCACCTTTGCCCTAGGAAACGCATTTGAGTTCTCTTCTACGCCCATCGTCTTACAAGTCTTGCACATAAACTGGTTTTCATCTATATTCAACCTACCAGTACTATCGTAATATCCCCGAACTGTCTTTAAGAGAAGACATTTTAAGCAACCGATGAAGCAATTATGGCGTTGCGGTGATGTACGAAAATTGCAATAAAGTAATCGAATGTAAAACCTACTTTATTATATTTAGCAAGAATATTGATGGCTTGTTATATTTGAAATAAAAAAAAAAAGACAAAGATGTCTTCATGTTTTTAAGAAAAGTACAAAACAGCGTGAAAATTGGTAAAAACAAGAACATTTTATTGGATTACATACATCAATTTCCTCCAAAGAATGTTAATTTATTCACTGAACATGGCTACCTACAGCAGTGTAAACCACTTTAACTGTCCTATATATATATATATATATATATATATATATATATATATATGAGAATCTAAGATGGCATAACTAAAACATAACACAATTGCAACTACTCTTCGGATTTTTGTAATCATGTCCATATTCCTTTTATTTTCCTTTAAAGTTGACGAGTTCCTATTCTTCTGATGAATCAGGGTAGAATGAATTAAAAAATTGACATAATTGCATGAATGATTTTGCGCTACGAAACAGGTGCTGTCAACAATTTAACATTTTAACATGCTGACAGAAATAATCGGTAAGATGAACAACATCTTGAAATTTGGAATATAGACTTTTTGTCATTGGAATATGCTTTGTAGTTAAATCGAGCTCCATGAATTAAAGGATATGTATAAATATTTAAAAAAAAGGTGAAATATTATTTAATAAGTATATTTTCTCCATAAACATATATATATATATATATATATATATATATATATATATATATATATATATAGGTTTTAAGTATGCATTAATATGTCGCTACTCATTCATGGGCATGTTTCAATCTGCCAGTTTCAAATAACTAGTGACCTCTTATACAAAAGTTCGGTCAGTAATGAAGATTTTACAGGATTTTCAAGCACAAAATTTATCAGGAGGCACATCACGTGGAATTTAAAATAAAACGTGACTTAATTTTAATCTAGTCGTGTTTATATGGGCCTGCTTATTATTTTATACTGGTTTATTTATTATTATTATATTATTGTTATAATCATTTTTTTATTTTTAATTGAAAAATTATATTAATGTGCTGTCATCCTAAGGTGAAACTTATTTTCTGTATGCATACGTTTGTTATTTCACTTCTGCGGTTTGACACATTTTTAGTTAAAATTTAAGATAGTTAATATCTTATTCAGACATAGTCTACACAGGTTGTCTAAGTTCCTAAGTGTGTTGTTTTTAGTCAGTGTTTTTTTTTTTTTGGTTGTTGCTGTGATAAATAGGTACCATGGGAATTTACAAAAACATGAAGTAACATCTATGCACTAATCTGACGAATCTTCACAAGGATGAAGTGTAGAAAATTCTGTGGAGTATAATTGCTATGTATATTTTCAAAAATTACTACCTAGCTCTACCCATGTATTGAGCATGTTTGAAGTAAATACTGAAGACGCATAAAATTTTATGTAGATACATGACTATGTAAAGGTCTGAACACTGGACATCACTTTTGCCCTGGAATTAGATTAATAATAAATGAATAAATTTGTGGCAAATATGTGTCTGTGTCAGACGTCTCGTGAATGGAAACAAAGAACACAATGTTAATCTTAAAACTCTTTATTGGATGGATGCAGGAAGCCCCAAAGAAAGAAAATATGACGACACAGGTAAAAATACTCTTTCGGTATATGCATGTAAGTTTTGAATACTAAACGTTTACTGCTACCTACTTGGCATTCTTGTTGCAAATGAAGAAAAATGTATGTATTGACAAATCTGTTTGGTGAAGTGGAGAATGTTTTGGAGAGTCTGGAGGTGTTTACTTTTTACCACAGCAGGGTGTGAAAGACTGATTTTCACTTGGTTAGTTTTTATACCTAAAGACGTTGTTTAGTGGCGCCCCCTAATGGCAAGTCTAAAAACTAAGAGCATAGAATCTCACAAATAGTCTCTCACCTTACCCAGATTAAAAACGATTTATTTTTTCTTTTATATACGTGGTGCCTTCAATAAGGTTCCATAACTTTTTTGTATAGACATTTATAATTGTCATAAACTCTTCAAAATTCAGTATGTTATTGCTATACATCTTATGAGATGACTGACCAATTTTTATGACTTCAGGTTCAAATAAGCGGGTAAAGCAGAAATTGAAATACACCCTACCAAAGCCTTATTTTCACAGCTGGTGAATTTAAAAACTGCAATCTGGATGTGAGGACACTTTAGAAGAAGAATATGCAATAAAATTCTGTTTTAAACTTGGCAAAATGCAACAGAAACGTATAGAATGCTTCAGACTGATTTTGGACCATTTTGCATGAATCAAGCATCAGTTTTTGAGTGGCGTAATAGACTCAAGGAAGGCAGGGACTCTTTGAGGGGTGATAAGAGAGGAGTACGGAAGTCAGAATACCAGAGCTGATTGGTCAAATAAAGAATTTCATGGATAAAGACCGTCGTGTCTCTATAGAGACAATACGTGCACAGTTTGATGTCAGTGTAGGAACTGTACACAAATTAATTGCTAGGAACTGGAGATGCAGAAGATTTGCGCAAAGTTTGCCCCAAAGGTGATCAAAGAAGATCACAGACTATTTTACTAAGATGGCCATTAAGATAGTTTCTCACCTTCCTCATAGTCCAGACCTTGCTTACTGTGACTTTTGGTTATTTCCTAAGCTCAAGGAAAACCATAAGAACTCTAGTTATGAGATAATTGAGGAGATGAAAGAGGCTGTGACGAGGGTCATTGATATTCTCACACAAAAGACTTCCATGGGGCCTTCCAGAAGTTATTAGAATGGTACCACAAGTGCATTGCAGCTGAAGGAGATTGCTTCAAAGGGGGACTAGAGTTTCATATGTGTACTACCAATAAAAGTGTCCGCATGAAAAAGTTTTGTAACTTATTGAAGGCACCTCGTATATATATATATATATATATATATATGTATATATATATTCAGTGTTGTATGTATGTTAGAAAATGGCTTCATCAGAGAAATGCTCAACATTTTCTTGGAATCTTGAGTGTTAATATAAACATATGATAAGGTATGATATCCAGTCAGTTTATTGTGTGAAAATGGATAAATATAGTGAAGTTCCTTTTAATTTCAAATTGTGATAACTTATTTTTTGTTGTTGTTATTTTGATGAAATTTGGCTGTCAAAAAAAGTGTAATTGATTTATCTAATATACTAGTGGGGGTACCCGGCGTTGGCTGGGTGTGGAAAGGTGGTATAGTAAGGAGCCTCGAGGAGGGGGATCAAAACATCAGGGTGGAGAGAGGTGTTAATAGTAGTAGCGAAAATGGTAGTAGCAGGGATCCCCGACGTTGCCCGGGTGGGGAGAGGTGGTGTAGTAAGAAATCCTGGGGCGGAGGAAGAAGTGCTCAAAAAAAGTGGTAACAGTGGGGTGGGAATCCAAACAACAGTAAGTAGTCCAGGTCTCCAGAGGTGGTAAAAAACATTTTTTTTATAAAGTGGTAGTAGGCAGGTAGGCTTGAACCTGCAATGCGAAGGAGGAAAAGAAGGTTAAAAAACCTTAACATCTTAGCTGATGTGTCCGAAAGTCGCAAGCACTTAAATTAAGCGTAGTCAATCCAACGGAGATGATGATTTGTGAAAATATCGACGAAAAAAGCGACCCCTCCTTGTAGAAAACTGCCCAGTTGCGGGTGAAAGAATTAATGTTGTTGGCCAATTTTTCGATATTTGTTGTCCGGGAGACAAAGCTTCGTAACGATAGTGATTTTGTCGCGTGTGTCAAAAGTTTTTGGCAGACATACAACCATACATACATATAAATAGATGTTTGAGATTTATATAATAGAAGAAGATAAACGACTACATGTCTGTCAGTTTGTCTGTAGGGTCTGTCTGTTTGTCTCCATATTTCTTCTAAAACTAAAAGTTGCAGAGGGTCTCAAATGATTGGATTTTTTATAGGCCGTTCCTTTATGTTCCTTTTAGTTGGTTAAAATTGTTTTTAAGGGGTCAAAAAGGGTCCAAATTGAAAAAGTCGTTAAATATTTTGTACATTCATCTTAGTTTATTTTAAATTTGTAATCGCTTTACATGTGTGTTACGTTGGTACAGTGGTAACGTCACTAGCTTTGAATGCTATAGTTTTGCTTTCATTGTAGCTGATGGCACCTAAATACTTTTTTTTTTTTTTTACTTTTGACATCACGACTCTATACTAATATATACGAAATCTGGACGAACTAAAAAATCATGTTTTAACATATGTTATGCCCGGGCAACTCCTCCTCCCTAATCTTTATAACTGTGTAATTGAAGAGTTCGAATAAAAAAACGGAATAAATGCCATTTCGAAAAGTACAAAATTATTACTGCAAAAGGCGTTGTATTTCATCACTCAACTATATCCTAAATTTATTTTTATATAATACGATAGAGGCATTAATATAAGGTTTTAAGTTGTTTTTCATGAAGAATCTGAGTTTACAACTTTTCTTAATTAAATAAATCTAACATTAATTAATTGGTTAATTAGTTTAATTAGTTAATTGCATAAATCTAACATAAATCTAGCATTAGACCATTCATGATGAAAACCTCGATGGACTTCAATCCTTCACTATCCCCAACAGAAAAAAACACGCTTGAAAAGGACCTTACATAGTTGAAAGCTTGCTCATAAATTTTTTTAGGTTAAATAAATTTATTTGGAAGAAAAAATAATACAGTCCTTTGGATCATATTATAAAGATCAAATGTGTGAGCTGTTGAAATTAATCTTATATAAACAGTCAAAGAAGAAAATAACACATGAGAGTGAACCTCCTAGAACCAAAACAATATAATATAATTTTACTTTCTATCTCTGTCTACATGAAAATAAATGGAACTTTCACAAGCAATATTTCTTTCCAAGAACAACTTGCTTGTAGAACACAATACCTAGAGGCTGTTTTCCAGCTGACTACAACATGGTCATTTTCAAGTTCATTGTTAACAAATTCATATCGAGCAGTATTATCTGGGCTGGTGCATTTTTTTAAAGTGGTGCCAAAAGTAATGGGAATAAAAACGTTTTATAAAAAAGAAAAAGTGCCGACTCGGATTTTATTTATTTTCAGTTTTGTTTTGGGTAATTGCTGAAGTAAAGTGTAACAGCCACATTAGACTTCAACAGAATTAGGCAGAGGGGAACAACTGTGGTGCTCTTAAATTGTCAGTATGAAAAATCAAGGGCAGGTAATCCTTTAAATAAAAGCCAATTTTCTGTTTACTAGGTTCGACTAAACAAAATAAAAGAATAAGAAAAAAAAAGAGCATAATATATTTTTTTTCATTTAGCACAATGTAAAAAAGATAGAGTTCCATAGGTGGAATAGTGATAAACAGAAAAAAAAAAATTATATATGCACACAAAGAAATACAACCAACCGGAAATCCAGCTTTATATCAAGAATGATCATTTTACACTCTAGGGTTGCAGCTATCCATTTCTGTCATCCTGGCAGGATTCCGAGCAATTATGCGAGATTGAGGTGGGTGAAGGTGTCACTAACAAGTAACCAATCAGAGAATACCCACTTGCATCTAAAATGCCAATAATCAGAGAAAAAAACAAGGGGAGAAGGTGAGAGGCTGAATCAGGTCTTTTTTTATGATGGCATGATGAAGCAAAGGAAAATAAGCAAATGAGAAACTGTTTCTGCAAAATGCCAAATAAGAATCCGTTTTTTTTTTTTTTTTTTTTTTTTTTTTTAAAATATTGATTAAATTAGATACTGTAACGGTACGCTAAAGCCAGGGTGATTCTCAGTCAGGTGGCAAATTACCACCAAAGTTAGTCGGAAAGATGAGTAAGCGTGCTGCAAAGTGCCAGCCATAAAAAAAAAAAAAAAAAAAAAGACAAAAAAAGGAAAAGTCTTTGAGTG
This sequence comes from Euprymna scolopes, assembly GCF_053919585.1. Lineage (NCBI taxonomy): Eukaryota > Metazoa > Mollusca > Cephalopoda > Sepiida > Sepiolidae > Euprymna > Euprymna scolopes. The sequence continues at coordinate 33,246,021 of NC_136508.1, read as the reverse complement.
GCAAGTAGCCAGAACAGACTTTTAGCAAATTCCAATCAGGACTGGAGTTGTTACTTCCCTTGATTTAAAACCATGGAAAAGATGAAGATGGAGATGAGAAAAAAATTAATTATGTGGAGGAGGAAGAAGAGGAGGAGGGACAGTGTTATGGGGGAGTAAATGAAGAGAAATAACTAATAAGAAAGGGGAAAATGTAAAAGAACAAGATAATAAGAAGATGTAGAAAAAGATGAAGAAGAAAAGAAAAAAAACAAGAGAAGAGAAAAAAAAGAAAAGGCCAGGATGAAATAGGAAAAGAAATAAAAAAGAAATTGAAGAGATGAAAAATAAAATAAGCTAAAAAGAAAAAGGGATAGAAAAAAAAAACAATACCAACAACAACAACTGCATGGCGGTGACGGTGACTCAATGTTTAATAACAGAAACTGACAATTGGGTGTGCCAAGTTCGAATCGAATCGAATCTGGTTTGTCCCATAAAACACTTTGATTTAGGGACGTTGGCAACGTTCACTTGGTTTCTCCCGTAAATACCTGATATAATGAATAATAAATACATCTGGGTGTTTCCTTCTGCAATATTGTCATTAGCTTGTTAATTATGATTATTATGTTATTGTCATTAGCTGATTAATTATGATTATTATATTATTGTCATTAGCTGATTAATTATGATTATTATGTTATTGTCATTAGCTTGTTAATTATGTTTATTATGTTATTTTCATTAGCTGATTAATTATGATTATTATGTTATTGTTATTAGCTGATTAATTATGATTGTTATGTTATTGTCATTAGCTGATTAATTATGATTATTATGTTATTGTTATTAGCTTGTTAATTATGATTATTATGTTATTGTCATTAGCTGATTAATTATGATTATTATGTTATTGTTATTAGCTTGTTAATTATGATTATTATGTTATTGTCATTAGCAGATTAATTATGATTATTATGCTATTGTCATTAGCTTGTTAATTATGTTTATTATGTTATTTTCATTAGCTGATTAATTATGATTATTATGTTATTGTTATTAGCTTGTTAATTATGATTATTATGTTATTGTCATTAGCTGATTAATTATGATTATTATGCTATTGTCATTAGCTGATTAATTATGATTATTATGGTATTGTCATTAGCTGATTAATTATGATTATTATGTTATTGTCATTAGCTTGTTAATTATGATTATTATGTTATTGTCATTAGCTTGTTAATTATGATTATTATGTTATTGTCATTAGCTGATTAATTATGATTATTATGTTATTGTCATTAGCTGATTAATTATGATTATTATGCTATTGTCATTAGCTTGTTAATTATGATTATTATGTTATTGTCATTAGCTGATTAATTATGATTATTATGCTATTGTCATAAGCTGATTAATTATGATTATTATGTTATTGTCATTAGCTGATTAATTATGATCATTATGTTCTTGTCATTAGCTGATTAATTATGATTATTATGTTCTTGTCATTAGCTGATTAATTATGATTATTATGTTATTGTCATTAGCTGATTAATTATGATTATTATGCTATTGTCATAAGCTGATTAATTATGATTATTATGTTATTGTCATTAGCTGATTAATTATGATCATTATGTTCTTGTCATTAGCTGATTAATTATGATTATTATGTTCTTGTCATTAGCTGATTAATTATGATTATTATGTTATTGTCATTAGCTGATTAATTATGATTATTATGCTATTGTCATAAGCTGATTAATTATGATTATTATGGTATTGTCATTAGCTGATTAATTATGATTATTATGCTATTGTCATAAGCTGATTAATTATGATTATTATGTTATTGTCATTAGCTGATTAATTATGATTATTATCTTATTGTCATTAGCTGATTAATTATGATCATTATGTTATTGTCATTAACTTGTTAATTATGATTATTATGTTATTGTTATTAGCTTGTTAATTATGATTATTATGCTATTGTCATTAGCTGATTAATTATGATTATTATGCTATTGTCATTAGCTGATTAATTATGATTATTATGTTATTGTCATTAGCTTGTTAATTATGATTATTATGTTATTGTCATTATCTGATTAATTATGATTATTATGCTATTGTCATAAGCTGATTAATTATGATTATTATTTTATTTTCATTAGCTGATTAATTATGATTATTATGTTATTGTCATTAGCTGATTAATTATGATTATTATGTTATTGTCATTAGCTGATTAATTATGATCATTATGTTCTTGTCATTAGCTGATTAATTATGATTATTATGCTATTGTCATAAGCTGATTAATTATGATTATTATGTTATTGTCATTAGCTGATTAATTATGATTATTATGTTATTGTCATTAGCTTGTTAATTATGATTATTATCTTATTGTCATTAGCTCGTTAAGCCATCAATACCGGCTGGTAAAGGCATTCTAAGAGAGAGCCTTATGCTACGAACCCTGCTTCATCTCTGATAATCGTTCATACTGCACCAGAATTATTACTTGAACTGAAGCAAGACCGCTCAGCTACTTCAAACGACATATATCCCGATCATATCCTACTAGGAAGAATTCTTAATAGAAAGGTAACAGGGAAAAGACTACCAACATAATCATAAATAATGCCGAACAAGCAAATAAGCAGCAGTCGATCACTCAAACGGTTCAGACATGGTTAGAAAATAACTTATACAAAAATATTTTATCTTTAATGCTCATGGAATAAGTTGCATATTCTAAATCTTTACAAATATATACCATTGATTCTAAAATATTCTTTTAAAAACAATCTTCTATTTGGAAAATATCATTAATGAAAAAATAAGTATATGGAAACATATTTGAAGTTTCTCCCTTTTTTCCTTTTTTTTTTCCTTTTTTTCTCCTTATTTTTGAGATGCCAGGCATCCCCTGCTTTTTCAGAAATTCCAACCAAGTAATAGTTTAGGATTGTAACCGACCCTTTAAGTTCAATTTTTAGGATTTTTCTTACACTTGGTTCACCAGATAATTTTTTCAATTTCTTTTTCATTATTCCAGTGGCTTCTATGATTACTGGAAGGCTTAACATCTTTGTAAAGTCCTAGTTTCGTCTCATGCTGTAGATAAGACCTTGTAGTTCAATTCTTCCTTTGAACTCTGTTTAAACCGGAATCATGGGGGGCATTGACTTTAATTATCTTTACTCCCATACTATGTCTTGAATGTTGGTTTCACAACGTTTTGGTGTATCTTGGCAAATCCAGAATTGGCATAGAATTTCAAACAAACTACTTTATTTAATCTACTGTTCCAGCAGCCATGACTGAGTAGATGTCCTAAGTCACCTGCACTGAGGATTGAACCTTCAATCTCCAGAAAAGTGTAACTTTTTTTTTTTTTACATGGAGGTCACCACTTATCAAGGCCCGAAGGCCACTCAGGGATAAGGGTTATTGCGTGTACAGTAATCAATGAGATAGTATTGTAGTAATCATTAGTATTGGGGGTTTTGATAGAGTGTCTTACCTAAGGGGGCGGTTTGTCAGGAGTTTGTTTATGTTATACTTGAAGACGTCCAAGTTGTAGTCAGGTGGGAAACAGGCAAGCGGCAGAGAGTTCCACTGGCGTGAAGTTCTAAGAAAGAAGCTTTGCTCATGGAATCTACGTTTGCATTTAGGCACAGATAAAGTGTGGGGAAAATTATTGACAGTAGTTTCAGCCAGACGGGTGTAAGATTGGCGAGGGGGGACGAGGGATTGGAACTCAGACGAGTACCTGCCATGGAAATAACGATAAAACAAGGACAGGCTCGCAACGTCTCTTCTGTGGAAGAGAGGTTGCAGGGTAGAGAAAAGGGCATCCCCCACTAAACCACAAAGTCTATTTTGTACTCTATCTAGGCAGGATAGGCTGTTTTTTGCAGCTCCTTCCCAGATGTGGCAGCAGTACTCCATCCTTGGAGTACTTGGCTTTTATACAGATAGAGAATTGCATTAGTAGTGAGATATCTTCTGGAGCGGTAGAAGGATCCCAACATTTTCCCAGCATCCCTGGCAACAGATTTGATGTACGTGTTCCATTTCAGATCAGGAGTAAAGGTCAAACACAGAAGCTTGTCAAAACATGGAGTCTCCCCAAGACGAGAGCCATCCATTTCAATTGATGACAGATGGGGATCAGAGCATTGATGATGTAAAGATAGAAGCTTGGTTTTTGATGAATTAAAAGTGACCAGCCACCTCTTCCCCCATTGTACCACGTGCTCAAGATCAGTGGAGAGAGCATTAGAGAAAACTTTGTCATTTACGGCCTTTGATATGTTGCCATAGATGGTCGTGTCATCAGCATAGATGTCAACGAATTATTTAAGTATGTGTTTTGGGAGATCATTGATGTAGATCAGGAACAGAGTTGGGCCCAGGATGGACCCCTGGGGGACTCCAGCATTAATACTGTGGGCCTCTGATTTCTTCTCATCAACCACTACTCTTATGAACCTATCAGAGAGAAATGATTTAATGACTGAGAAAACATATCCAGTAATACTGTAGCTGGAAATCTTGTGAAGTAGGCCTTTATGCCGTACCTTATGGAAGGCCTTTGATATGTCAAGAGCAATTGCCTTAGAAAGGAAACCTTTGTCAAGAGATTCACTAATCCTATGTGATATAACCGTTAGCACATCTGCTGTAGATCTTGCAGAGCGGAAACCATATTGCATGTCACTAAGAAGATTGTTTCTGTTGAGGTGGTTGACTACTTCTTTATTTAATATGGATTCCAACAACTTACTCATGACACACAGGAGACTTATTGGTCTGTACTGAGAGGGAGATGACTTATCACCTGAATTCTTAAATACAGGGCATACTGATGAGGTTTTCCAGGGAGTTGGAAAGCACTTCTCCTTAAGGCAGCGCTTAAACAGCTTTGTAAGTATGGGGGCAAGTTCTGGTTGGAGCTTTTTTAGCACTATAACTGGAATGCCGTCAGGGCCAGTTGCTTTACTGGAATCAAGGTTCTTGATTAGCTTGGCGACCTCACGCACAGATATTTGTATGTTGCATAACGTGTTGTCTGTTATAGGAGGATATACAGGGAGTTGATGGTCATTGTCGCATAGGGTAGAATTAGCTGCAAAGTTCTTGGCAAATAATCTGGCCTTGTGTGATGCTGGCGAGATGACCTCAGGGTCATTGATGATAGTTGGGATAGAACGCATGCTTCTGTTCAAGATTCTGTTTGCTATTTGCCAGAACTGGTGGGAACCAAGCCGCTGCTCAGCTACTTTGGATTTAACAGACTGAGCATATAGCTCTCTTGCATGTTTTATTACTCTTTTATAGTGGTTGCTGAAAGCCCTGAAAGCAGCTTTAGTCTCAGTACATCTATTACGTTGGTAGCTATGGAAAAAGTGATTTCTGTGCGCGATGGCAGCAGCAAATTCACGGAAGAACCATGGCTGGTTGTTAGGTTTTTGTTGGAATCTTTTGGATGGTATGAATCGATCTATGCCTACAATTAACCATTCGGTCAGGTCTGATACTATAGAGGACACATCCTTTTAAACACGGAATGCAGAGGTAGGTCAGATATGAATGTACGGAAATTATCCCAGTCAGCCATAGAGTATCAATATACAGTACGGTGGAGAGGTACGTCTGAAGACTTATTACATTTCATTTTTATTTTAACTGTTACAACAGAATGGTCAGAGGATCCCAGAGGAGATAGAACGGAACATAAAGACACCTCAGGGGATGTTGTGAGAAAAAGGTCTAGAAGGCTTGCATATTGACCGGGTGTATCAGGAACACGGGTGTGTTCGTGAACAATCTGAGTGAGGTCATAGGCAATGGCAAAATCATGACAAAACCTCCCCTCGTCATCGGTTTTATATGAGTGGGTCAGCCATTCCACATTATGGACATTGAAGTCACCGCAAATGTGAATGTTAGCCGAAGGATGAGCAGACAGGATGTGGTCAATTTTCTCAGATATGCTCTTAAAGATAGTAACCTCACTGTTGTGGGGGCGATAGAGGGCAAATATAAATGCAGTGGTGTAAGCTAGTGCAACCCGGAAGAACATATAAGGTAAATTAGGGTCTTCTCTGGAGATATCCCTACCACATGGAAAGCCATCTTTGATGTAGGCACATATTCCATGCCCATGGCGATCTTGGGGGTCAGATTTAGATGTTAAGTTGGCGTATCCTTTAATTATGAATTCGTCTAGAGAAGTGGTTGGCTCTATGCCAGTTTCACTTAGGAAGAATATGTCCGGTTTCGTCTCCTGTAATTGTATTTCAACCTCTGGAAGGTTGGAACATAGACCCCTGATGTTGGAGAAGGAGACCTGGTAGTAGCGGTCTATGTTGGAGGATGGGGTTCTAGGTTTATTCGTGTTTCTGTTTTGGAGATTTGTCATGATTGTTGGGGTTTTGGGGTTTGTGGAGCAGGTCGGTAGACTTGTTGGAGCAGGACAGAGAGGGAAAATAAGAGAGAAAATAGACAAGAAATTTTTTGTTTTTTGTTTTTTTTTTGTTTTGTGGCACATGATAAGGTAAAGCCGTAACAATTACCCACTAGTATGGCATCGAGAGGCCCTACCAGAAACTACTGTATGGTCCAGAATCCATTCACCAAATGGCAATACAGCAGCCCCGGTACTTTGCACCTGCTGATAGGACAGCCTCCTTAGTGGTTAATCCAAGGTTCGGGTCCCTGACTATCAGGCAGGTAACGTCAGCCCAGATGAAACGTTTACTTCCAGCACCCTTACTAGTGACATGACCAACAGGATAGATATAGAAACAGAAATTTTCCGACATCTAAGGCTACTCTTTACAAAGTACTGAATTACAACTGAATCTTACCAATTACTTTATCTACTACGCCACAGGTCCTTGAAGACAATTTAGTATGGATTTTTAGGAACCTTAAAATTACATCGAGCTTCATAAATTGGATTGGTATAAATAAAAGGTGATTATATATATATATATATATATATATATATATATATATATATATATATATGAAATGTTTTCTTTATTTTGTGATTACTGTAAAATCCTGTTTAATGTGTGCATATATTTTATCAAGAGTAAAAATTCACTGGGGAGTTGGGTACGTATATATGAGCAACGTTTCTGTGAGAAAGCGACATGCAAATTACATACAACTACTGTGTGCCACTAGAGTCAGATATGTAGAGTTGGAGTCAATGTTAATGTCGGGAGTTTAGCAGACATTTTTTTAACATACTCCTACTTTTAAGAGTGATAGTTAGAAATTCACTATTTTTATGAGAGTAAGATTCGTTTTGTTTTAGTTGCATCCAAACTTATGATGGCATTTTTTTAAAAGAAAGGAAGATGGAATGCGATACTATCCACGCCCTCCCCAATTGTTAGGAAGTAAAAAAAAAAAAGCTGAAACAAGTTTATTAGTAGAACAATGGAGAAGTTGTTTACCAAGGTGCACAAAGGAAGCTGAATAGGATTATCAATCAAGGAGTGGCAAAAAAAAAAAAAAAAACCGGACGTAATTAGATTTAGTTTATGGGCAGTTTAAGATATGCCGAGGAGTTCTGTGACAGTTGCAGACAGACTTGACTTTGTGTCGTGGTTTGGACCAGATTGAGAGAGTTTTAGGAAATCTAGAGTTGACATCAACTGATGAACACAGCTTTGACAGAACATAAATGCGGATTTTAGCGTGGAGAGGGTCGATAGTATCACACACAACCAGTGCAACTGATATTTGCAGAAAGTGTTGGAGTTTGTGTTTTTTTTTTATTATTATTATTATATTTGTGAAACCATGTGCACTCCTCTCGTCAGCCGCCAATATGAGAGACAATGACATGGCTAAAAGAGAAGATGAAAGAGAAGAAATTCATGACACACAGCCTTGGGGTCGGCGTTTGTTGTCGAGTAGGGTAGGATACGTGGTTGTATCACAAATAGAGAATCAAAGAAAAGAGGAAAGAGAAGAAAAGAGGAAAAACGAGAGAAAACAAAAAAGAAAGGTAAAACAAAACAAAAAAAAGCAAAAAGAAAGAACAAAGGAAGAGAAAAAAGGAAAATGAAGCTAAAGATGGAAAGAAAAAGAGAAACAATGTGAAACTTGATAGAGAAGAATAAAATAACGGCGGTAACACATTTTTCTAAAAAAGATTTTTTTTTAAAAATTAACTTCTTTGAAACTTTGAACTCGAAACTGATCTTTCTTCTGTCAAACTGAGGAAATTGGAATGAGACATCCCAAATGAAGAAAATTAAAAAAAAAGAAAAAATATGTCAAATAGAGAATATAATTTCACCAGACTGCAAAGTGAAATTTAAATGTAATGATAAAAACAAAATTAGGCAAATATTAGCAACTTTGCCAAAGAACTTCGAAAAAATAATAATATGGGAAACTGAAAGTGACATCGACTCTATAATTATTGAAATAGTTCTAAAAACTTTATGAAAAGTCTGCGAGAGTTAGAACAATTGAAATTTCAAAAGTTAACAAAAATTGCAGATGTCAAAAAATCGGTTACCATTTATATTGTAAAATTGGCAAGCAGGTTTCAAGTCCTATCAAAACTTTTCAGTTCATTTTATACAGATTTAGAAAAAGTATGGATCTTTTATTTCTGTGACGTAGCACATGTTTACACATGCGTTAACATGTAGATACCCGGGACCCAACACGTTGTAGCAGAGTATGTCGCAAGGAACATAGCACAAGTAATAACTCAACTTATTTTTTGTTTTTTGTAACAATGACATTTATTTCCGGGTACTTTCCTGAATAAAACTTGATCGTGCTCCTTCTCTCTGACATCTTACCTCTCAAATCTACAATCAAACATGCTCTTCTGTCTGTGCACACGTTCTTTTTTATAACCTTTATCTTTTTCTCCTACTGTGACGTCATTTCACACATTGCTCGGCATTTGCATATGCATACCTGTGCCCTGTTACACTTACCTGCCTCCCACCATGGAAAAATATAACACAAAGTCTGAATGTAGGGATTGAAAAGCCAGTATTTAAGAGAACTCTAGCCTACCAATAATTAAGAGAACTCTAGCCTACCAATAATTAAGAGAACTCTAGCCTACCAATAATTAAGAGAACTCTAGCCTACCAATAATTAAGAGAACTCTAGCCTAACAATAATATCTGAGCAGCCATGGCATTCCCCGGTAGATGCAGCTCAAGCGACTAGCAATAAACTAACCACTTCTCAAAGAGAGAAGGTAAAGAATTGTAGGTGAACCTGACTTCTCAATTTGAAGAAATTGGATTTATCACATTTTGTATTTAGTAATAGCAGTTTAGTTGATCAATCATGCATAAGTTTTAAATAGCAGTTTAGTTGGTTTGTCACACTTAAGTTTGAAAGAGTAGTTTAGTTGGTTCGTCATGTTTAAGTCTGAAATAACAGTTTAGTTTATCTATCACGCTTAAGTTTGAAATAACAGTTTAATTGGTCTGTCATGCTTAAGTTTGAAATAAGTTTAATTGGTCTGTCATGCTTAAGTTTAAAATAACAGTTTAGTTGGTCTATCACAGTTAAGTTTGAAATAGCAGTTTAGTTAGTCTGTCATGCTGCCTATCTGTCGGTCTGTCTGTTACGCTTCAGTTTGAAGTAACATTTTTAGATGCGTCCAGACACCTCAGCAAGAGAGACTGTCTATCAGTTTGTCAATCTGTCACGTTTCATCCCTCACAAGCAT